>NC_062282.1:52907046-53224234 GCF_902655055.1 Lutra lutra
TGTTTTTGATGTCATATGCAAGAAATCATTACCCAGTCCAATGTCAAGTAGTTTTTCCCTAAGTTTTCTTCTAAGAGTTTTATTCTTTCAGATTTTATGCTTAAGTATTTAACGCATTTTGAGTTCATATTTGTATACACTATGAAGTAAGGATCCAATTTCAATCTTTTGCATATGGGTAGCCTGTTTTCCCAACATATTGAACATATTTGAACAGTGAACATATTTTCCCAACCATATTGAAGAGACTGTCTTTTCTCCACTGTGTGTTCTTGAAATCTGTCAAAGATCAGCTGACTGTATATGAATATGTTTTATTTCTGGGCTTTTGATTCTCTTCCATTAGTCTATATGTTTATTTTTATGCTATAACCATACTGTTTTAATGATTGTAGCTTTGTAATATATTTTGAAACAGGGAAGTGTGATGCCTCTGACCCTGTTCTTGTTCAAAATTGCTTTAATAATTCAAGGTCTTTCATGGTTCTATATGAAATTTAGAATTTTTTCTATTTCTGTAAAAAAAAAAATACCAGTGGGATTTTGATAAAGAGTGAACTGAATCTGCAAGTCACTTGGCGGAATATGGAGATTTAAAAAAATATATTAATTCTTCCAATCCATGATCAAAGGATATCCTCCAATTTATTTGTTGTTGTTATTTTTATTTCTTTCATCAGTATTTTGTAGTTTCCCATGCTCGAGTCTTTCACCTCCTTGGTTAATTTATTCCTAAGTATTTTACTCTTTTTGATGCTCATCAATGTAAATGAATTGTTTCCTTAGTTCTCTTTTCACATTGGTTGTTATTAGTATACAGAAATACAACTGATTTTTGTGTGTTAACTTTGTATCCTACAATTTTATTGATTCACTTACTAGTTCCAACAGGTTTTTCTTACTTGTTTAAATGTTTGTTTTTTGTGTGAATCTCTAAGGAAAGAAAGAAATAAAACTAGCTCTACAGATGAACTATATACATTTGGGAAATACAGAATAATATAAAAAATCCCCAAAATTTACCTATAATTTTACTACTAATGATAATGTTTTACTTCTTTTATGCACATATATTTGCCTCTATATCTGTACATTCCTATATATGTATTTGTATGCAGATGCATGAGTACATATATTTATAAAGACATACCACATTATAGCATGCTTATATCTTATGTGTTATTCTTATATCTTGGAAATTTTCTCTTGTCAATCTAAGTTTTTCCAAAGTTCAGTTTTAAATATTTTTTATGCCATTGTATCATACTGTCAGCCCAAATATCTATCTACAGAAAAATATCTTCCCTATGTCTTTCTTAACAGATAACTGGCATCCTCTGCTCCTTTGTTTATTTGTCTCTGATACAAAGCATAAGAAAGAAAAGTGGGTTGGGCTAATACTTTTTGTTCCTTTTATCCAGGAACCTGGCTTGTTTTAGAGAATGCCCAGGTGACAGAAAATAACAGGCCAGGTGACAGAAAATAACAGGCCAGGTGAGAAATTCAGCCACCTAAAGCTCTTCTTCATCATTTCATTCAGAATGAATTTTCAGGGAATAGGTTTATATGTTTGGCTGAGAGAGCTGACCTGAAAGAGATTAAAGCAAAAGCGAGGGGGGTACAGTGTTCAGGTAACTTGAAAGTGAGGTCCAGTGAGAGCCTCTGAGGGGGCTGCAACTTTGGTCTTACCAGAGCAGAGTGATCCGGTAATCTCTTTGGGTATGTTTGACTATCTGGATTCCACATAAGTGATTTATTGTGTATAGGATTGTTGCAACAAGAACAGGCAGAGAGAAGAAACAAAGACCTAGCATCGCTTCGTTGTGCAATGGGCAGAGACAGTGAAAGCAGTGACCTGGCTAAGTTATCGCAGCAACTCAGACTAATGGGATTTTTGCCTGCTTGTATTGTATGGATAGCATCATAATGGTCTGCTTTATTTTTCAAGCAGGGACACTATCTTTGGAATAATGTCAGGAAAAAAAATACAGAATCACACATATTTTCTGTGGCTGGGTTCTATATAGGTTAATACAGAGACACATTATTTTATGCCATATGGATAGAGGGAGAAGAAAGTTGAAGCAAAAAACTTCCTGATCCTTGATCTCAGTTATAAACCTTTGCCTTGAACATACATTCTGCGAGTATAATTCCAGCTTTGGTTCTTCCTTAGTGGTTATGATTAGACAGTACCTGTTCTCTGTTCCTGCAGTATTCTGATATAAAATTTGGGAGTAGACACATGACTTACTGCTTTTGTATTTGTGCCATGTGTGAGAATTTTAAGAGAAAGATTTTTTTTCTTTATTTGTCAATAATCCTTAAAATTATTTTTTTTTTAAGTTTCTCGTATTTCATAAGCCACCTTAGCATCTTTAACACATGGGGCATTGTGTGTTACACCTTTGCCCCTGCTGTTCCTTCTGTCTGGAACACTTCCTCAGACCACCACAGGACTTTCTCCCTCACTCACTTCAAGATGTTGCTCAGGTATCATCTGCTCAGTGAGGTCTTCTATGGTCACTCCACTTAAAATGTCACCTACCTATATTAATCCTTCCTATATATATTTATACCCCTTTTTTGCCTTTTTTTCCCTCTTGAATACCTTTCTCTTAATACCTTCTAACCAAGTATAGAATTTTTATATTGTTTATGTGATCCTTTCCCACTAGGATGAAAGTGCTTTGTGGGGAGAAAATTTGGGCTGCTGTTTTAGTAATAATAACCAGCACCTAGAACACTGTCTTACACATAATGGGAATATATACAACTATGTTGAGTGAATGCTGCTACTACAAGAAATTTTTAATGGGTAAATATAACTACATACTTAGATTTATTTTGGTAAGCTACAAATAAACAGAGGTCTAATAAAAGCAACAACCAAGGATATCTGTCTAAATACTTACAATATTATAATTCCATATTTAGACAATTATTTAAAAATTAAGCAGTCTGCATCAATTTTAAACTGAATAATTTATCATTGATTTGGGCATCAGTTCCTGAAATCTTTTATAATTTCAGTTTTGCAAGTTATATTTTAGCTTAGAGAATATTCTTGCTATCAAAATATTTTCCCAATAACAAGAGGACAAGAGGGTTTTTTTAGTTACATTTTTAAAAGACCCAAAAGAAATTGTAAGAGTTTTACCTAGTTTCAGTCATTAGCTCAAAACACCTGAAACAGGGGCGCCTGGGTGGCTCAGTGGGTTAAAGCCTCTGCCTTAGGCTCAGGTCATGATCCCAGGGTTCTGGAATCGAGCCCCACATCGGGCTCTCTGCTCAGCAGGGAGCCTGCTTCCTCCTCTCTCTCTGCCTGCCTCTCTGCCTCTTGTGATCTCTGTCAAATAAATAAATAAAATCTTTAAAAAACAAAACAAAACAAAACAAAAAAAAACACCTGAAACAGAAAAGAGAAAGACAAAAAAAATATATTACATCCTGAAAAAAATAAATAAGCATTGTAGTTTCAGATTTCATGGCTCCCCCCCCAACTCCATGGCTTTTTTTTTCCCCCTTTTCTCTCCCACCTGTGTTTATCTGCCTGTGTTCACTGGTGGAAGATCTAGTTTCCTAAAATCTGTTTTCAAAGAGATATCATATGAATTTGTTTTCCACATTAAGCCTAACTAGGAATTAATTGCTCAATAAAAGATAACACATTTAGTTTATCCTTCATTTATTCATTCAGTATGTACAAAACATTGAACTAGGCCTTGTGTTATCACAGGAGGAGTAAAACAGGATCTCTGTCCTCATGCAACTTACAGTCTATGGGAAATAACAACTTGACAGTTCAGGCATGTGTGGTGATAACTCTGACCTTTGGGAGCTGGGTGGTGCCTCACAGTATTGCTCTCTATATATGATGATCCTTGTATCTGTGAAGTTCACAAGTGTCTTAAGCATCGATAAGTATTGGCCGGCATGGAAACAATTTGTCAAATAAGACAGGAGGCCATAGGTGCTATTACAGAGGTGTAATCAATGTGCTGCTCGAGTAGTTATTTCTGACCCAAAGACTGAAAAATGGGTAAGTGTGGGGGGACAGAAACTGCAAGTGGTGTCATGGGATTTTTTCCCCCCAAAGTCAGGTATATTAATTTGGTTTAAGTAGACTGTTAGAGTAATTAAACATGAAAGATAGAAGAGATTTTATAGATCACTTCTATTTCTATCTTTGCTTTATTGATCAGGAAACAGGTTCAGGGAAAGGAAGTGATGTGCCCAAACTTATAGAGGTAGTTAAATGTAATGTAGAATTCTAACCTCATTTATTAACTGTTACTTACTGTCAAACATTATTTTCAATCTAGAATTTTTCTTTACTTTTTTAATGAGATACCTCTCTATCAGTCTTGATTATTATAGCAGTCTTGGAATTGCCATGTGATATAATAAGGAAAACTTTTAGATAAGATTGTATATTAAGAATCTGCTTCAAGGAAGAAGACTGTTAAAAAAAAAAATCTTCGTGCAGTTTTCCTTAACTGAATGAATTTAAACTAATGATTCTATATTTGTAGTTTCTTCTTATGCTTTAAAAAAAAAAAAAAGTAACCATAGCAGAAATAGCATGTCATAGCAATACTGATGGGGATTAATTTATTTAGAGATTATGAAAAACTATTTCCAACAAAACTAGGAATTACTTTAAATCCTCTAAGTCTACTCTGATAAAAGGAATTAGAGCTGGGGAAGTTTGCTCAGGAGAGCATAAGTTAGAAAGTATACCTCCTTGATTGGGTTCCATGTCTGATTTTATCCCCACCTTCCTCCCTGCACAGTAGCTTCATTAGGAAAAAGCCATGTCATTTAAATACTATTTACCTAAAATTAAACATAATTTTACATAAATTTACATAGAATTAAACATCATTTAAATCACCTCTCAGGGCGCCTGGGTAGCTCAGTCTGTTAAGCATCTGCCTTCAGCTCAAGTCATGATCCCAGTGTCCTAGGATTTAGACCCGCATTGGCCCTCTACCCCTACTCCCTGTTCATGATCTCTCTCTCAAGCTCTCTCTCTCTCTCAAATAAATAAAATCTTTAACAATAAATAAGTAAATCACCTTTTTAATTGAAAAGTCAACATTCTACAACCTGCAGATAAATAACCTTTGAATCTTGAATTTATACTTACTCATGTTACTAGGAGTTGAAAATGTTCATATTCCATAGGCACATGTATTTTAGAGTAAAACTTCATCAGCTCAATGTAAATAATTCCCATTAATAATGCCGGCTTTTCTTCCTAGTCATCAAGAAAATTTTAAACCTGACTCATTAGCTCATTCAACAAATGCTGTTGACCACCTACACTGAAGAGTAGGCACAGAGTGTGTGATGCAGTACATCTAGAGGGCTCTTTACCCTATGCACCTGGCATCCTTCCTTCATTTTCATCCATTTGTCTCTAAATCCAGCTTCAGCTTGCTCCTTAAGTAATCAGTCTCCATATTGTAGAATTACGTTTTCTGTCCCTCATTCTGACCCACAGGGGTACAGTAGGTAGTACAGTGCCACAGGACTGGAAACTGGTGAACAATGGCTCTTCTTTAGAAAGTATCCCTGAGTCTAGACAAGACAGTTCCCATTTCTGATCTCAGAAACATGTAGTGTATACTGCTGCAGATGAAGGGAACAATGAGGTTTCTGTTTTACTTATTTATTTTCACCAAATCTAAGCAATCTCATATTATTTCACTGCTTTGTGGGTTTTTGTGTGTCTGTGTGTGTATTTTGCCTTACTCGCAGTATAATGAGGATACAAGAAAAGACAATGTTCTATACTTAATAATATGCATCTTCCTTAGCAAGTAGTGAGGACTCATCTGTTAAGCTGAATTGAAAATGCCATTTGGAAAATATTAAATGAAAGGGTTTACTAATCAAATCAATTTTGCATACTTGAAAAAAGTTATGAATCTGGAATTAAATGATAGTAACTGAATTTTTGAAAGATTCTAGTTCTGGTAAGGTATGCTTAAAAATCCAGAAGCATTGTGATAACATTAATTAATGATAATGATTAATTAATGATAATGATTAATGATAATGAATTTATTATTAATGATAATAAAATTTTTGTTAAATTCCTGCCAACCTCAAATGTAAATCCATCCAGTTTAGGGGATGTTGAACTAACTGTAGTGCCAGATTGGCATACTGTTTACTACCTTGAATATGCATTTCCAAAGTGTTCATATTTTATGACATTTATGAAGAGGAAAAAAGATTAATTTCTATGTGTAGGTATTTCTCTATTAATAACAAAAGTTGAAGAGAATGAGAAATAAAATATTAATGGCAGGCATTCTTGAACAGTGAAATTATCATTATATTTTTTCCATGTTTCAGTTACTACACTTTTCACTATATTAGGGTTAGTATGTGTTGGAAAAAGAACCATAACTGAAAAATAGGCAAAACAACACTGAAACTTAAATAAGTGATTTCTGAGTCACTTGGTACATTTTTTCCCCTCTATGTAATTTACTTTTTAATTTTATATTTTCAGTGTTCCAAGATTCATTGTTTATGCACCATACCCACTGCTCCATGGAATATGTGCCCTCCTTAATACCCACCACAAGGGTCACCTAACCCCTCACCCCCTCCAAAACCCTCAGTTTGTTTCTGAGTCCACAGTCTCTCATGGTTTTTCTCCCCCTCTGATTTCCCCCAATTCACTTTTCCTTTCCTTCTCCTAATGTCCTCTGTGTTATTCCTTATGCTCCACAAGTAAGTGAAACCATATGATAGTTAACTTTCTCTGCTTGACTTATTTCACTCAGCATAATCTCCTCCAGTCCCATCGATGTTGATATAAAAGTTGGATATTCATCCCTTCTAATGGCTGCATAATATTGTATATATGGACCACATCTCCCTTATCCATTTGTCTGTTAAAGGGAATCTTGGCTCTTTCCACAGTTTGATGATTGTGACCATTTCCACTATGAACATTGCAGTACAGATGGCCCTTCTTTTCACTACATCTGTGTCTTTGGGGTAAATACCCAGTAGTGCAATTGCAGGGTATAGGGTAGCTCTATTTGTAATTTCTTAAGGAATCTCCACACTGTTTTCCAAAGTGGCTGCACCAACTTGCATTCCCACCAACAGTGTAAGAGGGTTCCCCTTTCTCTACATCCTCTCCAATGCTTGTTGTTTACTGTCTTGTTAATTTTGGCCATTCTAACTAGTGTAAGTTGGTATCTCAATGTGGTTTTGATTTGAATCTCCCTGATGGCTAACTATGATGAACTTGAGGAAGAAATCTATCAGAATCCTAGAGGAGAACGTAGGCAGTAACCTCTTTGACATCAGCCACAGCAACTTATTTCAAGACGTGCCTCCAAAGGCAAAGGAAACAAAAGCAAAAATGAACTTTTGGGACTTCATCAAGATCAAATCTTCTGCACAGCAAAGGAAACAGTCAACAAAACAAAGAGGCAACCCACGGAATGGGAGAGGATATTAGCAAATGACACTATAGACAAAGGGCTGATATCCAAGATCTATAAAGAACTTCTCAAACTCAACACTCAAAAAACAGATAATCATGTCAAAAAATGGGCAGAAGATATGAACAGACACTTTTCCAAAGAAGACATATAAATGGCTTACAGACACATGAAAAAATGTTCATTCCTGTATGTAATTTAGAGCCAGAAAGAAGTGTCTGAGGATGCCTTGTAAAAGGTAAATACCACAAAATAATTAAAAACTTAAACATTAATGAAACATTTATTAAAGATGACAAATTCAGTGGTTTAATTGTACACTAAAAAGTGCCAGTGTGGGACACCTGGGTGACTTGGTTGGTTAAGCATTTTCCTTCAGCTCAGGTCATGAGTCCCACATCAAGCTCCCTGCTCCATGGAGAGCCTACTTCTCCCTCTGCCTCTGTCTCTCTTTCTCTGTCTCTCATGAATAAATAAAGAAAATGTTTAATATATAATTAAAATGAAAAAAAAAGTATCAACTATCCATCATGCTTTGAGGTTTATGGGACCCTTAGGTATCACATGATCTTATTCCAGGTTTTGAGGTCTTCACATTTTAATCTGGGCAAGATAGAAGAGGTGAGCAATAATGCAGCAGATGGCACTCCTGTCCTTAGGTCTAGACTAAAACAAAATCTCAAGTTTGTTTCACACTTCAGTGTAGAAACAGCACTTAGAAATCTATAAAATCTATTTATCATAATACTAGCATGGATCAACGCAATCCCAATGAAAATCTCAGTAAGTTATTCATAGGTATTGACAAACCAATTCTAAGGTTTATGGGAAGAGACAAAAGACCTAAAATAGCCAACACAATATTGAAGAGAAAGTTGGAGAACCGACACTCCCTGACCTCAAGACTTAAGTATAAATATACAGTAATCAAGACAGCAGGATATTGGCAAAAGAATTCCCAGATCAATAAAACAGAATAAAGAACCCAGAAGCAGATCCACATAAGTACAGTTAACTGACCTTTGACAAGGGAACAAACAATATAGGGGAGAAAATTTAGTCTTTTCAAAAAATGGTGTCATGAGAACTTGGAATCTACATGCAAAAAAAAAAAAAAAAAAGAACATAGACATGAACCTTACACTCTTCATGAAAATTTCCTCAAAATGGATCACAGACGTCAATTTAAAGCACAAAACTATAAAATTCCTAGAAGATAACATAGGAGAAAATCTAGATGGCCTTGGGTATGGCTATGAATTTTTAGGTTTCACACCAAATGCATGATCTATGAAACAAATAGTAAGTTATACCTTATTAAAATCAAAATTTTCAGCTCTGCAAAAGACACTATCAGGAGTGGAAACATAAAATGACAAAACCATTTGGAAGACCATTTGATGGTATGTTACAAAACTAAGCCTTCTCTCATCATATGATCCAGCACTCATGCTCCTTGGTACTCACCCAAAAGAGGTGAAAACTTACATCCGTGTAAAATTCTGTACATGAACGTTTATAGCCACTTCATTCATAACTACCAAAACTTGGAAGAAACCAAGATGTCTTGTAGCAAGTGAATAGAGGAGTAAACTTGGTGCATCCAGACAATGGAACATTATTCAGTGTTAAAGAGAAATGAGCTATCAAACCATGAAAAGACTTGGAGGAACTTTAAACAGGCATACTACTAAGTGAAAGAAAACTATCTGAAAATGCTACATATGAACTTTGATTGCAAATTTACCACTTTGGTAGGGGATGTTGAAAATAGGGGAGATTGTGGGATGCAGGGGATATATGGGAAATCTCTGTACTTTACTCCCAAATCTACTGTGAATCTAAAAAAAAAAAGTTCTTTTTAAAAAACTATTTATCATAATACTAGCATGGACACCAAGTATATTTCAGGAGAGTGGGATGGAATTGGGTAACCAAGCTCATGTGATCCTTAGTAAGTAAATGGTATGGTTGAACTATAAATAACCTTGAGTGTACCAATGTTCCTTACCACTTTCAAGAACAGCCCTCCACTGACCTTTCTGCAAACACAGCAATTACCATTATTGCAGAAATTTACAGTCCACTGTGGTTTAAAACTTTTAAAAAGATGTTGACATATTCAGAGTGACAGTCTTCTTTCTCCTGAGATACTCGGCAAATACTGATTTAAAAGGGTCATGTGAAGAGCTATTGGAAGGTGCAACATGGAGGGCAAACATTTTTTTCTTTTTGAATGTTTTTGTGTAATGACATGGGATGGAATACCGACAATACTTCTTTTCAAGCTATCCATCCTGATACTAACTCAATGTCTCACCAAGTAGATGGAAGGTATAGAAGACCCTAAGGGAGAAAATCAGAATTCAGACTGTTTCTAAAATACATATTTTGTCTTCTTATGGCACAGTGAGATATGTATATACATATATATATATATATATATATATATATATATATATCTTTAGACTTCATAGGTTGCATAAATTTTACATTATTTGGTCAGCATCATGCAAAATTTGAAGTTTTCCCACTTATGTTGTACCATGCTCATACACATCATTTGCCAATAGATTATGTTTTTAAAGCAATCCAGTTGCTTTAAAATTGGATTTTTTTATCCAATTTTAACTTGGATTAACTCCGAACTTTTTAAAATAAGAAAGCTAAAGAAAATAATTTCATTTTCTGTACCATAATGCCGCAAATTGACAAATGCTAGTGAAATCTTTCAGGAACAAGAGTTAAGAGCTGTATTTAAATTATGATAAAACATCAAGTAGCCTCATTTAAATTTTTAGTCATCCAGATCATTTGAGTATACAACATCTAATAGGAAGATATAATAAAGATTATTGTTGAAGAATAAGAAAGATATATAACATCTTTCTTATTCAAGGGAAGAATTAATTTTCTAACAGGAACCTACATAGCTCATGGTAGTCCTTCAGAGACTTACTTATCTGAGATCCTTCTGTACTCAAGATAACCACATTTCCAACATTCAGAAATTTGCTACATGAATTCTGCAAGGAAGAAGCACAAGCTTTGTGGAGCATGTTATCAATACATGGAAGTTGTAATAGCTTGGTGATCAGGAACACATACTCAAGTACCCTAGTTTAACAGCCTGGTTTTGCAACATCATAGCTATGCGAACTTGAGCAAGTTAATTGCTCTGTGACTCAGTTCCCTTAGCTCTAAGTAGAAATATACTGCATAGTACCATTGTCCATAAGTACTATATAGCTTTAAGTGGTACTTTTCTCCTTGTGTTGGTATGAAAATTAAGCAAGTTAGTTATAAAGTTCTTAGAACATTGCCTATACGTAGTAATTGTTATATTGAATATGTTAAATAAAATATGTTTGAGAAATGCTTATACAGTAGCTGTCTCTTTAGAGTCATAATGCATGAGTGTATTAAAACTCCAACAACACAACAGCTGTGTTGTAATAATGAACAACCACAAGATCTCAATAGTTTATAATGACAGATATTAACTTTTCACTCGTATCATATGTAGACTATTTTCAAATATTTGTGTGTTTTTTTTTTCAAATGTTCTTAAATTCACACGGTATGACATTGGGCAAGTGACCTATCTGTAAATCAGATTCCTCCTTTGTACATCAGATTCCTCATCTGTACAGTGGGAATAAGAATCATATGAATATATCAGAAGGTGGTTGTGAGTAATATATCTTAGCACACGTAACATGCTTTTGTGGAATGAGACACTATAGGCGCACTAAATGTTAGCTTTATGATTGAAATTCTTTTATAGATAAGAAAATTAAGCAAAAAGATGAGGTGTTTTATTTTTTTATAATTAAATGATGTTTTTATTACTGAATTCACACATTGATTTTTTTTTATTTTAAATTTTTTTTATAAACATATAATGTATTATTAGCCCCAGGGGTACAGGTCTGTGAATCTCCAGGTTTACACACGTCACAGCACTCACCATAGCACATAGATGAGGTGTGTTTTTTTTTTTTAAGATTTTATTTATTTATTTATTTTAATTTTTTTTTAAAAGATTTTATTTATTTATTTGACAGAGAGATCACAAGCAGGCAGAGAGGCAGGCAGAGAGAGAGGAGGAAGCAGGCTCCCCGCTGAGCAGAGAGCCCGATGCGGGGCTCGATCCCAGGACTCTGAGATCATGACCTGAGCCGAAGGCAGCGGCCTAACCCACTGAGCCACCCAGGCGCCCCTAGATGAGGTGTTTTAAACAAAGTTTACATAACTAGCAAATGATGGATCATAGACTCAAAATAAAATTGGTTTGAATTAAATCCCTCTTTTTTTTACGTTATATTACTGGGAAGTTCTTACTGTTAGAAATGGTTATCAATATACTATTAGAAATATGATCAAGAATTTGGAAAAAATAACATTTTCCCTACTGTATAATATATTTCAGTGATTCATGTAAGTTGGCACATTTAGGTACACACAAACAAAGTATGAAAGTATGAGTTTGCAAGTAATAACAGTACTGGCCAATATCAGTGTGATTTTATCTTTTTCTCGGTCTTCATTAGTCCCATACAACAAGGAAGGAAACTAACATTGAATACTGATCAGGTTTCATGCACAATGCTGTATATCTTAAACTTAACTTAATTCCTAAAATAGGAACCTTGTAAAATGGTCTCAGTATCTATAAATTTTAATCCCAAAGCACTCCAGTATCTCCATTATTGTTTCTGGATTTGTGCTTGCTGATATTCTGTCACTAATTTTACTATATAACATTTTTCACTTAGCCAAAATGCTTCCTAAGAAAGGCTTTGTCAAACTGTAGAAAAGAGGCTGTATCCAAGTCATATCACTCATCACTCTCTGAAATTATAATTATCTATCTATCTCCCCCATCATCAGTGGAAGCTTAAAAAATGCAGAGGTATTATCTGTCTTGGTCCCTGCTTAATCCTTACTGTCTATAACAGTGCTTGGGTGAACAAATGAATGAATCTGTGAATGCAAAATTGAATGAATGAAGCTAAGAGATTGTTAAGGAATTTATCCAAACAGTCACAGTTAGTAAGTTGCCCAATTGCAATCTTTACTACAGATTTGGGCCCAATCCCTATGGGCATCCCATTGTGCCAACTGTTTCCATCTTTTTTCCAACATTTAATGTCACCATGGCCATGAAGAACAACATTATGTAATATTAGTTTGAACCATATGGATTTGCCTTTCAGAGTTGAGCAACATTTAATCTCTAACATAAAGTATGTAAAGCAGCCACTCTGCTAGTAGGAAAGACATCTTATGCAAAAAAAATCAGTAAGGTCAAAGGCCTTATTTTAGGGGAGAGCCTGGGTTATGCTACAGGATGACAAAATGGTCAGAAATTAGTGGGTGACAAGGAGAGTATTTGAGAATTAGGCAAGGTCTAGATACTGCATGATGCTGTAGGTTATGTAAAGGAATTCACGTTTTATTCCAGGTGCAGTAGAAGCCACCGGAAGTTTTATGCTAGAAGAGTAAGATGATCTGATTTGAGGTTTTGAACTAGGCACTCTAGCTGTTGTGTGGAGAATGAACTAGGAATGGACAAAATATACATGCGTGCACATATACCTCCACACCCCACGTGCTGCCTTTGGATTTATAGGGTGGGGAAAAAGGATTTTGCCTAGAACTTGGCACATGGTGACACAAGTTAATGATTGCACCCCAAGTCTCTGAACACCAAATGGTATGTCTCCTTTTTTCTCGGTCCAACTGCCTGACCTCTGCAGCATGAGCAGCCTCACATGGACTAGGACCCTGCTGTACAGGTGGCAACTCTAATATGAATGAAACACTGAACCTAGATATAATTTCATACATAAAATATGCAGTGTGTAATGATGACTTACATATTTTCCATTGTTAGGATGCACTTTATTCCAGTATACTACCCAGTTGCTAAGTATGTTTTCTTTAATTTTTTTTTCTAGGACCATGTGATCCTTTTATCTAATGTTCTTTATTAGCTCCCCATTTTCTTTTACTTTGTAGGATAAAATGCAGGCATTTAAAGTTCTTCATGATCTGGCCCCTATATCCCTCTCCATTCTCACATTTATAAGCAGTCCTCCCCATCCATCTCACATGCACCCATACTCTGTGTTGAGGCAGTAATGAAGATATTCCTCATATTCTATTATTTTCTTATGCTTCTGTATCTTTGGGTACTTCTAGTTTTTGGTTTGATGAACTTCTATTCCTTTTTAAAACCTTGGCTATTTTTCTCTTCCACAGAAAGCCATCCCTGGTACTTCCTTAATTAGAGAGTCACACTTTTCTCTAAATTTTCTCTACCCCTTATTTATGAATATATTAATAGATTTCTTTACTGGATTCTTATTCATTTATTACCAAAATGAGTTTCTGGTTGAAGGATTACTTTTCATTTGTTTTATATTTCATGTGTATAGTAGCATTGGGCCTGAGATAGTTCAGCCATTAGACAAATATGTTCTAGGTTGAAATCAACTTTTCATCTATGCATATATTCTGAATAACTACTATTCACAGAGAAATCAAGTAAATTCACAATATGCAGTAAGAGGGAATCGAGGATAATTCTTCTTAGTCATTTGTCAAACTACAGTGGCAAAAAGTATTGCAACTTAACAAAACAAAGGGAAGTAAAATATAGACCCTTTGTGAGATTGCAAATATTCTTAAGAATTTTAATATATTTTCTGGTTTTGGAAATCTATACGTATGATAGATACAGAACAGAACAAAGAAAAAATTAAAGTCAATAAAAGTTTTATTGTTTAAAAAATGGAGTTGGAAGAAATGTGTTAAAATATTGTAGAAACCACCTTTTTTATTGTTTTGATTTAAACACTTTAAAAATAATGTTTCCACTAAGGGCCTTCACCACAATTTATAAAGGTTTTTAGTCTTTACTCTTTTATTCAGAATGCTGCTGACCTTTGAAATTTAAGGAACTGGGAGCTGGAAGGAAAGAAACACAGTATTTATTATTTGAAGAGGCAGTGCACTACTAGACTGCTTTCAGCCCTGACAAACGAGATCATACTTACAAAGGTCTTTGAAAAACTTCAAAAAAAAAAAAAACCCTCTATTCATAATTCTGGTAGCAATAATGGAAATGGCATACCTTCAAGATTCAAGATCCCAGAAATTAGGAAATAGAGTACATTTGTTATAAAGTACAGGCTTCAGTGGATGTATTTATTATTTTGTTGAATGATATAACTTTCTGCTCATATTTCCTCACCGCCTTCCACAGGGTCTTTGGAATGTCTAAAAATAGCATAAATGAAAATAATGTCGTAATGAATTAATTACCTCAGAAAAGGAATCACAGACCTCCATGGTTATATGAATTCTACTAGAGTCCAAATTGTTTTTCTTGTTCCCTCTGTAAGTCGTGCACCCAAAATATGGGACAAACAATGCAGAATCCCAATATTTGTTGGACTAACAAATGATATGTTGAGTACCCACCTTAAATTTAAATGGAAATAATTCCATTTTTTCTAATAGTCATGTGAGATTCAATATTAGTGTATAAATATCAGATCTTTCAGTTGTTTAATTTTGCCACTCTTGTTCTGTCTCCCAATCTCTCTCTCTCTCTCTTTGTATATAAACAGCCATTATCTTTTATCTTTTTCTGAAGTTTCAAGAGTAAAGTGTGGACAAAATGTCCCCTTACTCCAAACAATACATTATTTCTGTTCCCCAAACAAGTATATTTTCTTGAATAATAATCACATAACCCTCAAAATAAGGAATTTAAAATTGGCACAATATTACCACTCAAGCCCAAGTTCCCATTCAAATTTTGTTAATTGCCGCAATGGTGACAACTTTCCCATTCTGGTTCTGTTTCCTATCCAAGATACCATGTGACATCTAATTGTTAGGTCTTTTCTGATTCTTCCACCCTGGTTCAGTCCCTTAGGGTTTTTCTGTCTTGTATCTTTGACAAGTTTAAAGGGAGCAGGCCTTTATGACCCTCAACTGAGTCCATGTGGTAATTTTTCCTGTCCTGACTCCGTTCATGCACTTTGGGCAGGAATTCTGTAGAAATGTTGTTACATACTTCTTGGGGCATCACTTCATGAGACACTTATGAAACAATCCTTTCTCTGGGGACTTTAATGGATTTCCTCAACATTCATTGAGCATTACCTTAACTTAAGGCATAATAGGATAGTCAAAGCTCATCTCCTACTTTACCTGTCCTAGTTGTAGGAAAAGTTGGTACTTCAAGAAGCCCTGGTTCCTTTTAGTGAGGTCAGCAGTTAGAAAAACCAGTGTCTTAGCACTCACTGTACTGACTGTTACAAGAGTATTATTGCCCTGTCAATATGCAGAGCTTGGAAGTATATGTATATGAATACATATACATACATACAACTAAAACTATTATACACATAGCTGTGTATATATATTACAAAATCATGAGTCTTTATTTTTTTAAAAATATTTTATTTATTTATTTGACAGATAGAGATCACAAGTAGGCAAACAGGCAGGCAGAGAGAGAGAAGGAAGCAGGCTCCCTGTTGAGCAGAGAGCCCGATGCGGGGCTCAATCCCAGGACCCTGAGATCATGACCTGAGCTGAAGGCAGAGGCTTAACCCACTGAGCTACCCAGGCGCCTCCAATCATGAGTCTTTAATTTTAGTCCAGCACCTCATGTTTCTTTCCATCATTTTACCTTTCTTTGTTAATATCTTCTCTTGTTTCAAGGGGCTTCATATTATTCTCAGTACCTTTACTTATTTGCTCAATGTAGCAAATAAGTAAATGTACTTATTTATGTAATACATACATGTAGCCAAACTCTAGCCATGCCAGCCATCTTTTCTGTCATCTCTAACTTTCTTCTCATTACTCCCATTGTTGGTCATCACATCTTCTAGTCTGCCTAACATCCCTGATCATCATCCCTGCCATTCCATACCTCCATGCAGTTTTTCAACTCCTTCCTCCCTTTCTACCTCACATGCCACATGTCATATTGTTCTCCTCTAGAAAGGAAAGCCAAAGGAAAGAAAAACTGGTAAAGAATTTTTTTTTAAGATTTTATTTATTTGACAGAGATTACAAGAAGGCAGAGAGGCAGGCAGAGAGAGAGAGGGAGAAGCATGCTCCCTGACGAGCAGAGAGCCCAATGCGGGGCTCGATCCCAGGACCCTGGGATCATGACCTGAGCTGAAGGTAGAGACTTTAACCCACTGAGCCACCCAGGCATCCCAAGGTAAAGAATTTTTAACACCATTTCTGTCCACTGACAGGTACTTCACAAAATATTCATTAAATAAAGTCTATGCTATACCAACAGGAAAAAAGGAAGGAAAAGAAGAGGGGAAAATAAAAAAGGTCTTTCTGGTTGCTCTTTGGGTTACATATTTAAATTTGAGTTATCTAAAGAAATGATTCTAGAGACACCTAGGGTGGCTCATTCAATTGAGCATCTGACTCTTGATTTCAGCTCAGGTCATGATCTTAGGGTTGTTGGATCGAGCCCCACATTGGGCTTCATGCTCAGCATAAAGTCTGCTTGACATCCTCTCCCTCGCCTCTCCCCAGGTCATATTTGTGTCCTCTCTCTCTCTCTCTCTCTTTTTCTCTAAAATAAGTAAGTAAATCTTAAAAAAAAATTCTATACTTGTGCCCAAGATATTTCTTTGCAGTTCTATCTCCCCCCCAAATTATGTTAAATTAAAGGTGTTTATTGTAGAATTTAAGACATTTGCCATTTGTGAACCCTAATGTTATAATAAAAAATGTTGTATTGAGATACTAATTCTGTAAACAGTTCTGAGTTTATTTCTAGAGAATAATCATGTAAAATTGTATGGCTTTTTAATTCAGTGAAAACAACTATCTTGCCTGCAAAGCATGGCCCTTATATAAGAGCATATATAGGTAGAGCATATTTATTGTCACCATTTAATGAGAAAGAACACTTAGGCCAAAGGATCAAGTAGTTTCCTAAGATCTCAGAAGTATCCAGTTCTTCCAGTTTCATATCCTGCCTCTGACTTTATGAAAACATGAAACATATACCTACAAAATATGTTACTCTCCTCCAAAAATGTACAGTTTCCTGACAATATCTCAGTGGTTGATTTTAGCCATGAACCATAGAATATCCCATTAAAAAGAGATTAATTATTGGGGATACATATTACTTCACACAATAGGAAATTTGATGTGAATAACTGCAAATGGTCTGAGATTTCACTTTACCTGAGCCAAAATAGCCTGTAACAGTTTTCATGAGTGCATGTGAACACCAGACTCTAGGTCAGAAACAAAGGCTTTATTACTCAACAACAGTAACAACAGCCAGAGTATCAGTTTTTGCTGGTTCCATGCATCCCATTTCCACATGGAAATTAAAAGGTCCAGGTAATATGTGCCCATAAAGTTGGTTGCATTAAAAGAGAAGACCTTTAAACTTAGGAAACCTGAATCGTTTTTACTAGTCTTGCCTATACTTTGTCGTGGAGGTAAACATTAATTTCATCATACTGAAAAGTAAACAGACTGGCTCTGTTACAGAAGAAGACAGTATCTCTATCTTCCAAGCCTCTTCATTATACAAACATCCTTGAAAATGTCATCAGAAACACAGGTAGTCAGTACTGCTTTTTGCAAGATGTACAGAAATGAAGAGACCCATGGAAAATTGTCTCTCAGTGCTCAGCCAATGGATGATTTCAGAATTGATTTTGCAAGTCAACGATCTCATAGACCCAGATGCTCAGTATGTTAGTCCTCTCTTCTCTTCAGCAAGTTGGAAATATTTTTACTTATGGTTGCAAGATGTTTATAGCAGTTTTGTGTTATCATCTTGACATATGGCCATATCTAGTGAAAAAGATATTTTTACTCTTGCATCATTTTTTTAAAAAAGATTTTATTTATTTATTTGACAGACAGAGATCACAAGTAGGCAGAGAGGCAGGCAGAGAGAGAGGAAGGGAAGCAGGCTCCCTGCTGAGCAGAGAGCCTGATGCAGGGCTCAATCCCAGGACCCTGGGATCGTGACCTGAGCTGAAAGCAAAGGCTTTCACCCACTGAGCCACCCAGGTGCCCCAACTCTTGCGTCATTTTGTTTGTTTGTTTGTGAAGCCACATTGATTTACCTGTCTATCTCTTTGGTCAGGATTGGGTCACACATTCCTAACTAATCAATCACAACCAAAGGGTTTGAGACCTAACATAATTATCCTCTTTTTTTTTTTTTTCCCTGAACCATGTAAGAGTGAATATCCAAAAAACTGGAGGTTCTGTAGCACAGAAATAGGCAGGTAGGGCAACCAACTGAGACTGTGAGGCTTCTATATTCCAGGAACATTTCTATTTCTCTGCTCTATAAATTTTAAGCATTTCTTTTGCAGCACAGAGGTAGGAAATGGTCTCTCTCTTTCACATACAATAATGGAATATGAGCAATTACAAAGTCTTTACATTTGGGGAAAACCATAACTGTGAAACTAAGTGGGACACATAGCTTCATTCTGTTATCTGAGAGTTTGTCCTCTTACTCAACTTATAAATTGTAATTCAGAGGATCCCTCCTTTTTACCCTGAGATTTAGAGATGATGCATTATCACCATTACTCTCCCTTTCAGGAACCCTTCTCAAGCTTCCATTCTAAAGTGTTTCTTCTTATTTGTAACTTGAAAAAAATATAAGTGGGACTACTCTTAAAAATCAGATTTCCTTACATTCCCTTGAGAGCTCATCATTATTTTCTTCATCAAGAAGTCATCTCTTGATTTACCAGAGAGCCAATTAGCATGATTTTGAGAGCATTTTATATTTGAATGGTCTTTAAATTTGTATTTTATGGAAGGAAAATGAAAATATCTATTTGATTAATTTAATTACTAAAGGTAAAACTCCAAAAAAGAGAATACTTTCCCTCCATGGGATTGGCTCTTCTTTTTCCCTGCTCTAAACTTTTATACCGAAGAGCTCTCAAACATGCATCCTGCTGTGATGTGATGGGAACTTATGAAACTGGGTTACTAAGTATTTCAGAAACCTAAGGAAGTTTCTTTAGTCTTTTAACCGGTGGAGCCTCAACTGAATATAATAAAGGCCTTTTTAGTTGAAATACGTTGTTCTCATGTCTCCCTTCCTTAAGGGAAGTAATTACATAAAGTGTTCTACCTAGTTTTGAAATCTGATTTGAATTACATCACATTAGTTTCTAAACAGGGGACCTTCCAGTCTTTGATCTCTGACACTGGTTCAGACGCTGTTACTTTAGGTGTTTTTGTTAGATTTTCAAAAATCAAGGTTGGACCTTCTAACAAAATTCAGGAAATCAGTGTGTCCTAAATTATACACACACCTACCTACTTTGTGGAAGGGAGAAAACCTGCATCCTAGCCCATGGCTTTTCCCCTAGAATAAATTGCCTGGGAGCACACCACACAGTAATAATTTTGAAATATAGCCCCCTCCAAATAGCCGCTATTAAATGTGACATTGGAAAAGTCACTTTAGTGCTCTGGAATGTTTGTTTCCTTACTGTGATGTTCAAGCATTGGATTAAATGCTCTCTAAAAATGATCATTCCATAAACTGATCTCAGGATCTTTGAGATTTCATGATTCTTACTAATTTTATAAGGCTGTAGTCAAGATGTTTTCTAGTCATTAGGACATGCCTATAATTCTTGAAAAGATTTGCTGTGTAAACCCTTCAAACATTCACTACCCTGATTTTTATCTCAATGTTTTTTTTCTCCATTTGTGAAAAACAAAGACTGAGCCACATGATTATTTCTCTGCCTAGTTCTCAAATTATTACTGCCTTTTCATCTCATCTAGTATATTGTTCTTATAGAAATAAAAAAAAGCTGAATTTAATTTCAGTAATGGAGAAAGTACTATGTGTAATAATGTCCTTTCCTTTGAATTTGTACTCTAGGACATCAGCAAAACTTTCAGTAGAACAGTTAATAAAGCAGAGGGAGTGTATAAACCACTGGCCACTCCTAACTTTCTTTGGGAACTAAATGAAGTCCAAATAAAAACAAAGAAAAATATACTTTTATTCTTTTCTACAAGTCGTATGCTCTAATCATTACTTTTTAATAAAATATTTATTAAGCTTACTGGGTATTCAGCACAGTCACACAACTCCCCTCCCCCCAATCTATATACTCAGCCTCTGCCATTATCTGATAAGATAGTGATGCTTTCTGCCAAAAATCCTTTTGAGCAGAGTATCTTAGATACATTCTCTTCATGAGGTGATATATTTCATGTGTTTGAAAGAAAAAGATTTCCTAATGGAATGAAATCAGAGGCAGGAGTCTTTGTAAAAGAATATTGATGGTAAGCAAAAGCAGCACGGAAAGAACTTGAGTTTTAATTCTTCACACACTGACTGAGTCCTCCCTGAAATCTAGTTGGCAGGGTGGAGTGGATGAGAGTGGCAGGTGGGATAGAAATGACAGCAAAACCACAATAAAAAAAGATAACCAACCTCCAACCATCTCAAGAGGAAGATACTGATGAAAATGGGAATCTAAGAATCTCATTCAGAAATATTTTACAGCTCTTCCACAAAGCTTGCAGAGGTAGGACTGTTTAAAAGCTCAGAATCTCTTCAGAATCTGGTGTGGTAGAAGGTTGTTACAAGAACTCATGAAGCTGGTTACACGCCGTTGTAGTTGTTTTAATTTTAGGGATACTAAGGAATCCTAAAGGTGTTATTTTCTCCCAAAGAAATCACTCTGAAATCAGGACTGTGCAGGTTTTTATTGATGCTGCAGTCATTGGCTCTTAGTATCAACGGTACTACCTCAGTGAAAATGATACTAGCTTCAGTCACAATACTGCAAGCAAGTGTAATGGTAAACACCATAGTAGACAGTTTCTCAGTTCTTCTCAATGTCAGGAATGTTGGCCCCCAGGGAAAATGGAAACCTCCTTGACTACAGATATGAAGACATGAGCAGACTCTGTTCTTTTATCCCCAAATAGTGAGATATCTTCAAAGTGGCAAAGAAATCAAAACTGTCTTCAGCATGGAGCTATAGATCAAAGATCTATCTGTATTTTTGTGCTCTTTATAAAAAAAGCTGTTCTTGGGGCACCTGTGTGGTTAGGTGTCCAACTCCTGATTTTGGCTCAGGTCATGATCTCAGGGTAGTGAACTCAAGCCCTGTGTTGGGCTCTACACTGGGTGAGGAGCCTGCTTAAGAGTCTCTGTCTCCCTGTCCCCATCCCCCCGTGCATGCATGCGTGTGCACACATGTGCACTCTCTCTCTCTCTCTCTCTCTCGCTCTCAAATAAATAAATAAATAAATAAATAAATAAATAAAGTTGTTCTTTAACAAATTGGAAGATGGGAAGTTTTTCAAAAATTTATTAATTCATGGAATCGGTTTCCTCAAATGCTTTCTATTGGTGTAGGAGTCAGGATTTCTTTATCTCCTATGACTGTTGATAGTTTTGTGTAAGTGGTATTGTTTTATGAATAAATCCTAGTAACCTTTTGCTAGCCAGTCAGAGAAGTTACTACTGCAGTGGTTGATGGCCTCTTGAATAGAATCCAGTTTGATGTTCTCTTATCTGGTTTTATGCCCTACCTTGCCCACTTTTCACAGTGAAACTCCCTTATCCATGCTGTACATTAATGCCAGAGAGGTAATTCAAGAACACAAAACTGATTTTGTTCCTCGTTGTCTAAAATTGCTTAATAGTGCCACATTGCCTGGAGTATAATACCTAAGTGCAGTAGATTGACATAAAAAGCCTTGCATAGTTTGGCCTTTGTCTACCTCTTCAAAAGTGTAATTCTGTCACAGGACCATGTATTCACCCAAAAGACCCAACTTACTTCTGTTCCTCAGCTGTTACCAAAGTTGCTGAAGTTCTTGGGACATACTGTTATCTCTTTGCATTTATCACATTTCCTACTTGTATTTCTATCTCTTCTCTATTTAGAAAACTCCTTTTCTCCCCTCAAGACCTGAGTTTCCATTTAAGAAGACTTCCATGGCATATCAGGGTCAATCACTGTCTTTTAGTTTCCCACATCCTCAGCATTTTGCACAGTGTCACATAGTAATTTCTTAATAGTTGTTTTATTCATGAATGTATTATTTATGACATTAATTTCCAGTCTTCAGTGACTAAATGTGCCTGTAAACCTTTAAGTGAAATGTACAGTGCACAGATGTACAACACACAAAGTGTGTATCAAGAATTGCATGCAATTGCTGGTATGTAATGGAGATCTAGTCACAATTGTTTAAACACATTAAGATTTATATTTTCACTCCCCTCCCCAAAAAGAGTTAAGATGTAGGTACACCAGGGCAGGTAAGGCAGGGTCACAGAGTAAGTTTCATCTGTAGGTTTTTGTAGTGTAAGCCTTGACAGTTAGCTTTTCTTTTTGTGATGCAAGTGTCTGATTTAAGCTTTGACTGCTGAGACATCCATTTCAAAGGTGCATCCACTTCAAAGACAAATATTGTTTATCTCCAATAAACACATTGCCAGCCACAGGACCAGAGAAAGAGCCAGGACACCTCTCCCCACATTCCTTTGTTTTAGAGAGCTTGGTTGCTTTCAATAACTAACCATGTGCTTCTTGTTTTTCTCTTTCTTTGCCTTAAATTCCCACTCTTATGTTTGAAATTCACTAGTAGAGAACCTATCAAACCATTGGCCTCCATCTTCAACCCCACATAAAACTAAATAAGAGTTCTTTATTTTATAAGAAAGAAGAAATTTGGATAAATTTTCCTAGAAATTTTCCAAACAATGAAATCTTAACTTCATAAAATGTTGGCATTTCCAGAAATATGCATTTGTTGCAACAGTTTTGGGAAACACTCATCTAGACAATCTGCTTCAGACATATCTCCCCAATATAACATGTTCTTAGTTACTAATTACCTAAGAAGTATATTCCAGATCCCCTTGGATATGATATTCTATTTTTCTGTTAGATCAAAGCCTGCCTTTTTAGTTTTCAGATATTTCTTTCTGTTCCCTTACCTTTGACTTTGTGCATTTACGAATCATTCTCTTTCTCAATAATCCTTTCTCTTCAGAGATATTTTTCAAAAATGCATTATTTTTCTTCCAGAGGACCAAAGTCCAGAAGCACCTGGAAAAAAGCATAGGTCAGCTATATTCTCATGCTAGATGATCGATTTAGGCATTTTTGTCCATCTTATTGTATAGACATTGTACATCTGTTGTCTGCTATGACATCTACTAGGAAAAAAAAAATGTTGTGTGCTGTATTTCAGCCTCTGTTTAGAGCCAGACTTTACCAACAATGCAGATAAAAACAACCAATCATTTTGTTCCATGACTAAACCTAACAATCTCTGGGATACTACAATTCTCTATCAACTGATGACAAAACTGCCTGCTTTATAAGGAAAGAACATCTTCAGCATGGAGATGCTTCATCAGAATACAGGCTGCCTATTCTGCAAAGTTTCTGGTTCTGGAGCAAGATAGTTCCAAGGTTCAAATCCTGGCTCAGACATAGGCTAGCTGGAAAATCTCAGGCAAAAACCTCTTCTCTCTGAGCCTGAATTCCAAATAATGAAAGGAGCATCAAAGCCTTTTGCAACATAATTTTGATGTTTAAAAAAAGTATATAAAGCATTGAGCATAATTCCTGGCAATGACTCTCTATAATTTGCTATTTTTCTTCTTGTCTCCCTCCTCATCCTTTCCCTTATCTTTATATTGTCATTTTTAGTAGTAATAGAAGTATTAGTGCTTAATATTAATAGTACTTTGTTGCAAATATACTTAGCTCTGTTCTCCAGAAGCTTCTAGGCAAAAACTTTTTTTCATTTTTTCTGTAAATCCAAACACCTGCCTTACACAGTGCAAATGTATTCCTTATTTTGTGAATACTCAGAGCATCAGTAAACTTTGTGTCTTTTTAAAAATAATGAAGAAAGTGAGCCCATTTAACTTCCTAAAGGAAAAGAGACAGCATCTATTTCATCTGATTGCCTACTGTAGTCTGTAATTTACAATATGATCTGGCTTCTGCACAAATTGCTAAAATCATCCAGTATTACTTTTCCTCTCATTCATCACTCATGTTCCAGCAACACTGCTTTTATGTCTCTTATTCACGTTTCCTTGTCTCTACTCATGTTGTCTCTGTTTCTCTCTTTCCCCTTTTTCTCTCCTCACTTTCTTTCTTTCCCTTCCTTTTCCCTAACCTCCTAGAATGTTCTTTCCCCCAAATTCTACATGACAGACCTTATACCAAATGTTATCACTTCAGAAAGGCCTTCCCTTGGATCAGGGGATGGGGTAGTTGGGCGATGAGCATTAAAGAGGGCACTTGATTTAATGAGCATTGGATGTTATATGCGACTGCTGAATCACCAAATTCTACCTCTGAAACTAAAAATACACTATATGTTAATTAAATTGAATTTAAATAAAAGGGAAGGCTTTCCCTGATTACTCTAATTAAAGAAGTTGTCCCTAATTACATTATCTTTTTTATTTGGCTTTATAACATTTATGACCATCTGAAATTGTAAAATATATCTGTTCACCTATTCATATTTGTCTCTGGTTATTAGTAGGTATGTAACAAGAGAGAAGAGACTTTATCAGTCATAGTCAGTACTGTATTCCTTGTCCTAGAGTAATACCTGCCCATTGGAAAGTGCTCAGTATATGAATAAATGAATTAATGCTAAGTGAACCTTTATTAAACATGAAGGAAGAGAATTGCAGGCTAGTGTTTGCTCTTTTACCTTTCTAGAGTTCTTTTATATGCTGCATCCCTTTATTTATCTATATTCTGTCAAGAGCTATGAGGTGTCTAATACTTGACTTGCAAACTAATGCTTTATTCTTCTGAAGTTCTTTAGATGGACACAGAAGACATAAGACACCTTGGTCAAAGAGAAAGGGCTTTATTATTCAAAGCACAACCAGCAGCATAACATTTGCATCCCTGCTCCATACCCCAGTTTCCACAGGGCAACAGGAAGTGGGCCTGATGGCACCTGCCTGTAGAGCACAGTGCATCACAGGATAGGAACCTGGAACTTAAGGAACGCACATCTCTTTTTATTAAGATTTTATTTTATTTTACTTATTCTTAGTTGAGTCCATACCCTACATGGAGCTTAAATTCATGATGATGAGATCAAGAGTTGCATGCTATACCGATTGAGCAAGTCAGGCACCATGGATTTCTCTTATTATGAGAAGCACCCCCTGCCCTTTGTTCTAGGGCAAGACTATCTTTACCTTCCAGACTGTTTACTACAAAAACATCCTTGAAAAAATAACCTGGAACAAAGCATCATTTTCTCTGCTTATAATATGTGCAGAAATGCTAGAAAACAATGGAGAATTGCCTCCCAATAAGTCACTTTAACTCTTACTCACAATTCACCCCAATGTCTATTTTGCTGTTTTAGATTCTACCTTTTCTATGACTTAACCAATTTACTTGTTTATTCTGAACATTTCTGGCTCTCAGGGAACCTACAATCTAATGTTAGTGAATAAGGAAATCCAGATTTTCCAGCTCCAAAACCAGCATTCCCTACCCCATCTCAATCCTACAAGCACAGCCTCTAGTGGTTGCCACTGCTTCTTGGAGTATAATAGACAGGAGGTAGTCAACTCATATTTTCCGATGAGAATGGAGGATTGGGTGTCTTCTGAAGCACTTAGAAATATTAAACCCAACAGGAAAAGTTCATGCACGATTGCACTGAGAACTCCTTCATGTGAATCACTAATACTAGAATTTTTTTTTAAGATTTTATTTATTTATTTGACAGAGAGAGATCACAGGTAGTCAGAGCGGCAGGCGAGGGGGTGGGGGGAGCGGGATTCCTGCTGAGCAGAGAGCCTGATGCGGGGCTTGATCCCAGGACCCTGGAATCATGACCTGAGCCGAAGGCAGAGGCTTAACCCATTGAGCCACCCAGGCACCCCAATATTAGAATTTTTAATAACCAGAATATCCCTAATTAGCATGGTTTTAATATTTTGAGTTGAAATGGGCCTGTCATACCTTGGGATACAATCTATATTTGTACTTTGTATTATGTATGTATTATATATTGTATTTGTATATATATTGTATATTGTATTTTAGTCCAGTAGAATCCTAGAATCAATACCTGAGCTGTCAGTGTTTGCAAATATTCATTTAGGTCTTCACTTATGCATGAGGGAATATATGGGCTGGTATACTGGGAAACAATTTTCTTGCTTAATTATTACAATAAGACACATGGAATTTCGTATTCAAAAAGAAACAGGGAAGAGGAGGGAGCATACACAATTTGAAAACTGCAACATCAACATGTTTTTACCTATGCATAGAGTCATAGAGCTAAGGAGAAGTAATTGTGCATTCTGACTGATTTAACATCAATATTCCTATAACCTGAATCTTTTTAAACCTCAATGACTGTAGAGTGCAGTATTTAAGATAAGATGATCTGAAGACTATAATGACTGTTCATGCTAATATACCTTCGCATCACTTCTTCTAGGAATCTTGAATTCATCCATTAAATCTTAAATTGTACAGTGCATTCAGAGAGACATGTGTTCCCTGATGCATGCCATTTACATGGCTATTTTGTAAATTCTTAAGTGATGGTGACATAGTGGTATTCCCTAAATAAAAACATTATAATGTCAGTGTTTCCAGTAATAGTAGCTATAGTAAAAGTTCCTTTGGGTTACTGATTTCTAACCTCACTGTGAAGAAGAGATATTAATCTCAATCCATAAAAATTTAGAAACTCAGTATCAGAAAGGTTTTACTATAGTGATGATATAATATTAATGAGTAGAATTAATATCAGTAACATTAAAAAGTATTCATTGAGCATTTCTCATGTACCATGCACTGTGCTAAGCACTTTATTTAAGTTACCTAATTTAGGCTTCTTAAGAAAAAATTGGCTCTTATTCTTAATTTTCAGATGAAAAATTGGAAATATAAAAAACTTACGTAACTTGTCTCAGCTCAGTAATTAGCCGAGCTCAGACATGACCTGTGTTTCCCTGAAACTGCTTTGCTGTTCTCCTGTTGGACATTTATTTCATTGAGTTTTGAATAGAACCTCTCTGCCATCTTTATGCCCATCCAAGAAGGGACACTTAGCTCCTAGTGCCACCATCTGCTCTCATTTGATCTCAAGAGAAAAGGGGAAATCCTCCTTTTCTACAGCCAATCTGGAGACTGATGCATACCCACACTGCACAACTGTCAAGTTTATCTTTGCTTACCTACTCTTCTGAAGTGCAAACCTATTTTAGCTAAGTGAAAAATAAGAAATGCTAATCTCATCTACCAAAGCTTAATAGTAAATGTAATAATCAGAGTTTTAAACTTAGAAGTGTTTTAATAACTGATCTTTTCATCCTTTAAATAGAAAGCTAGGTTTTCAGGGGTGCCTAGGTGGCTCAGTTGGTTGAACGTACAACTCTTGGTTTCAGCTCAGGTCATGATCTCAGGGTCCTGGGATTGGGTCCCACATTGGTCTTTGTGCTCAGTGTAGAGTCTGCTTGAGGATTCTCTCCCTTCTCTCTCTCTGCCTCAAATAAGTAAATAAATCTCTAAAAAAGAATAAAGACAGAGAAAAATGGGTTTTGAACCCATAGAAAAGAGATGCCCAAAGTTGTGTTCTATTCCTATATGAAAGATTGTTTTTCTTTCTTCATACAAAGATGCAAAGCAGAATTATACATCTCTCTTGGCCATGAGGCTCTTTCTTGAATGTTTTCATAAACACTAACTTATAATAGGACATTTTATTGGAGTGAAACAGAGAAATTTGAATCATTTAAATTTACTCTTTATTTAAAACTTGCTCTTCTTGCTAAGGCCGTGTATGTCAGGGGGCAGAGGCAGGGGCTCAGGAGAGAACCTTTCAAATGAGAGAAAAGATCATGCTTAATAGGGATTTGGAGATGTTTACTTACATAACTGTTGTGCAAAACCACACAGCCAAACTTACACATGGCTTCAACAGAAGGAATAGGAGGTTATTCATTTAACAATAGGACTGTGAGAATTATGCGACTAGTGAAGAGTTCCAAGTGCTATAGGCAGAGAGCCAGGTGAAGAACTTTGGTTCCCATCAATATGATGTGACATATTTAAACATATGCTCCCCAGGGTGTCCAGCAGGCACAAAATGAATTCTACCTGAAACAAAACAAGCAAACAAAAAAAGTGGGTGTAGGTCTCTAGACTCGTAATATTGTAAAATGATCTGGGATTTATAACACACACCAGAGAGTCTTTTATACTTGCCCATGTCTGTTTAGTTGATTGACAGCCTTTATTTTTTGATCATTTATTGTTGAGGTTATAGTAAACTTATAAACATTTTATTTGGAGCAGTGCCTAAGATCGTGAACTAAGTATCTATCTTATTTCTGAAGAGAAGTTTTACTCCTGGATAACTATATAATTAGAAAGATGAAGAAAGTGAGTATGAATTCCTAGCACTGTGCTGCCATTTCCTCTTCAACTTCTAAGACAAGTGAATGAAATGTCAGCAATTTTGAGAATCCAACTCTTCCTGGGTGATAATTACAATAACAACTGCAATAACAGAATTCTGGGGTTAGTGTCACTGTTTCATTTCTTCTGTATCCAGGAAGCTAAGTCGTATCACTTTTCTTTTTTTCTTTCTGTTATTGTTTTATAAAAAATTTTTTACAAAAGGTATACATACACAAAAAAATACTATATGGAAAAGATAAAATTAAAAGGTGTGATCTTTGTTGATGGCTTTATGTATCTGAAATGTGTACCATTTCAGGCCTATATTTTATTTTGTTATTATATGTATTTTGCAAAACAGTAATCATACTATTTATGCTTGCTTTTTGATGTAGCAATACATGGCAAGTATCATTTTATGTGAATGGGTCAAAATTTACTTCATTTTTTAAAGTACTACATATAATTTCATGATATGAATGTACTAAAATTTATTCAATTTCTCCCCTATTTTTGGACATTTAAGATGCCTCTAATTTTAGGGGCATTTACAGATAATCCTACATTAAGCTTCCATCTGCATCTGGGCCAAAACTGTTTAGTTTATTTACTATAGTTTCTTCATGTACATTTTTATATCTGGTAGAACAATCTCTATCCTTAGAATTTTCTCTTAAAATTTTTTTTGATGATTTTGTTCCTATTTACTCCTCAGAAGAACTTTAAATGGATTTAAACAGTTCTAAAAATAATCTGATTAGATTATTCAGTACATTTGTAAAGATTCTGTATGAAATAAATTCTGGAAACTCAAAGGCAGTAATACTTATAGACATGAATTTTGCAAATGGGTATGAAAAAGTGAAAGTAGTAGGCCTGAGCAGGTGAGTCCTTTCATATAGTGTGCTGTTAAATGAGGAAATCTCAGATTTGGTTTTGGATTTGGAAACTAGATAAAAACAAAGATCTATGCAAAGGATGGTTACTGAGGCTTCTTTCAATAAAAATGGCATGAACAAATAATTACTTAATATTGTCCAGGAGTCTTTCTGTTAAGACTTTTATATAAAATTTTAGTTTTGCATGGTATTTGATGTGCTGAGCTCTGAAGATTAAATTTCTCTTCACATCTTAATGTGCTTCAAAAGAGAAGGGAGTTTAACAACTTCAGATTTAGCATGATTTTTCAAAGGGAAAGAATGATAAAATTGGGGATTACAATTGCAAATATTGGCAATACTTTTTCTACCCGTTCCCATATATTAGAGTAGAGGAACTGCTATGCAGTTTAAACAAATTTAGTCCTAAAATATTTGGGTTTTCTCTTACATTTTTCTGGTGACTCACAAGCTCTTCTCAAGAAAAATGTTAGCCCTTCTTCCATTTTTTTCCCTCTTGTTTTTATTTATTGCTCACACAAAATCACACACTTATTTTAAAAAGTGTGAGGTGAGATAGGCAAATTTTGTAATGGATTTATTTTTTTTAATTTATGGGGCCTTCCATGAGTATATAAATGGGAGATAGATGCTGTTTTGTCTGGGGATAGGGCTTGTATTTGCGTCCTCCTTAAGCCTTTGACAAAGGCTTCTAACCCTTGACTGACCTTCCCCAACCATGTTCTTCCAAAGCCACAAGGCAGTTCTCCTGAATTCGCTTTCTTGGGAGCCTGACAAAAATTTCTCCAGGCACTGAAATCATGATTTAAACATATGGCTGTCAGACTAACTTAGGACAGTTCAATCCCTAAAATAGCTAGTTTTCCTAGAGGTATCAAGTCTCTCAAGGTCACCCAAAGAGTAACTATAATATTTTAACATGGTTCACAGAACTAATAATGAAGGAAAGGAACAGAACAGCAATCTAGTGAAGCTGCTTTTCAAACACTTTTTTAAAGTTCTGTCTTTATTCCACTTTGGCAGTTTAGAAAAGCATACTTCTAACTGAAATTAGCTTATAGGAAGAATTATAAAACAAACAAAATGCTGTGCATGATTTTTAATTCAGGAGTAGTTGATATTTGTGTTTAATTTGAATTCTAAAATATTGATATGATTCAGATGGTCTGTCATGGAATGAACCTCCCTGATAAAATAAAATATTCCTACACAAATAAATAAAATCAAAAGCATGATATTAAAAAATGAATCTCTGCAAGACTTTTCCCTGACCCATTCTTTGTCTAGTAAAAATTACTTTTCAATTTCAGAATTTGCTGAATCCACAAGAAATAATTTGCCTTTCGGTGTTCTCTTCTAGAATTTCTGAATTCCTTAGTCCTTCAGGGGTATCTATTTCCTCTGATTGTCAGAAAAAGAGCAAAACATAGAACGAGTAGAGCTTTTTTCTTAACTTCTAATTTGTTCATTGATTTTCATCCCATCTATTTTGTATTCCATTTTATCTGATTTTAATACTAAGCCATGCTATATTTTGACTAAACCTACTTCATCTTATTGGCAAAATAGTTGAGCAGAAGTTGGACAGAGAGAATTTTTCGCCTCCTGTTGTGGGGTTATGCCTGAGTCTTGCAGTTGCTTCCGCCTTGAGCGTTTTATGTCTTATGTTCTACCACCTGCTGAGTCGAATTTCTCTGAAATAATGAATTCACTTTCCTTCTAAAAGCCAGAGCTTTGTTTGCTTCAGACAATAACTATATGATGAAAATAAAAATCAAATGGTCAATCTGATATTTAATAAATTTTGGCTGAGTGAGTTGGTCCAACTGCAAAGCCATAACTTAATTGGTTGCTGTGTATAAAAACTTAATTTTAATATTTGAAAAGCTACGAAATGTTCTAGGGAAAGTTACACATTATCGCAATTGTTAAGGATAGTGTTAATAATAACCATAGTTACCAACTGCTGAAAATATTTTAATGTATTACCTACTTTATAACTATTATCTCATGAATATTCCATGTAAAATGAAATTATTAATCCTCTGTTATAAAAAAAGAAATAGATATTCAGAGAAATTAAGTGGCTGAACAGTAAGTAATTGACAGAGAAAGAAAATATCCAACTCCAAATTCCACTTTCTGAAATATATTATTCTGCTTCCCCATACTAAACATTTTTAAAAATTTTTATTCATATGATTACATTTCTTCACAAATTGCAAATCTGTGATCGGAAATATTTTCATGAGTCTCTCATGACAGTTCTATTCCCAGCCTACAATGAAGAGACTTACCTTCACTTGCTTTATAATCATGAGTTTTTGGAAGCCACAAAATCAGTGTCTTCCTCAGGTTCAAATCTGGGCTCTGAATTATGAACCAAGTGTGTCTAGGAAAGTCCACTATTCTTTTGAACCTAGGTTCTCTGTAAACAACATTACTGCAAGAATGCAATGGCAAAGATTATGTGGGGGAGAAAAATATAGTTTCTGGTATACTTTAGCTACTAAATAGGAGATAATCTCTTTTATGGGGAGAGGGAGAGGCATTTAAGAGTTCATTCTCTCATGTCCTTAAATGAAATTTTAAGAATGGTCTACTTTATGTCGAGATTCTAACACTAAATGTGAGTAGTGATGAACTGTAAGCCTGCTCTGTTGTTTTCAGAATCACTTCACCTCTTTCAAAGGCAATTATGTCCTGTCATCTTTATAAGCAGATGATGTGTGGAACAAGTAAATCTGTCTTCACTTGTCTTCTTGATCCTTTATGTTAAGTTGATATTGGTCTGTATGATTTCTGATGTTTTATCTCTTTACCCATCCAATGCAATACTGGGCTAAATCTCTGGTTCTCATGCAGAACAGTCCACATTCCTGAGATTTGCATGGGCTGATTGTTTCATAAATGAAATTACTCAAGCGTAATTATCACTCATCTTTAAAACTCTTTTGTTACCCCCTACCCCTGCCCAAGGTCATATATATAATTAAAATGGAAGTCGTGGAATTTTCTTCAAGAGAAAGCATGGTGAATGTTATTATAAGCAAAATTGGAAATGAGTTAGGTTGAGATTGTTTAGCTGTAAATTAGGGTGAAAAAAATTAATTGGTTCTGTGTTCTACATTTAACACAGGGACATTAGATAATTTGGGATATATTTATGATCAACAATAATAAAAAATTCATCCATATCTACAAACTCATTTTCATTTCACTCCATAGAACACAATTATTGTAAACATCAAGAATTGGGAGCTACTGAACAGATGGGGCATTAGTGTCTTAATCTTGATCTTTGTTCTAGTAAATCCTTCCATTTCATATCCTTTACACAAATCCTATGGCCATTCAGGGCATGATGAATGATTTTTTAAATGCTGCTTTAACGTTTGTGTCACTTTCTGTGTTTTATGATTGCGAACAGATATGTAAATGAAGGTGCCCAGCAGGATAATAAGACCACATTAAAATCCTCAAATATTCTAAACTAGGTGTATCCTCATCATTTCAGAAGATACTGAATAAACTACATGCAATTTCTTGGTACCAACATGCCTATTTTTTAATTTTTTTTTTTTACTGTTTCTGATAAGTGATCTTTCTAAATTGATTCCCCAACTCAGATCTTTATTCTTCCTTTCTGTATGCTAGACACTTAATAATTGATATTGACTGAAATATCTATTTATTATGTTCTCCTTAATAGAGAAAAATAAGGGCAAATATGCATTCTAATAGGTTAGAGGAGTTTACCCAGAGACTATGTGCACATATATACACTTGAAGTTTACCAAAGAAAACATATCCTGAATGGCTGAAAGTTACCATAAAAATAGCAAATGCATGTTTCCTCAAGTCAAGTTATAAAGGATATACCATTTTAAAATACCCAATCTCGAGTTGTGACAAAATGGTGCTCATTTTCTTACCTCCCTCCTGACTTGCATTGCAGTCTTCACATTGCTAATGGAATTTACAGTCTAAAATCTTCTCAAAGTTTTTGAAAATTATTGATACTTCTTATTTGAAAATAAGTAATTCTTACAACTATCAGCTTATTATCATTCCTCTGAACTCTGAGTAAATCTGCGTTTTCCTGCCTGGGTTGATGTGTTTGACATCTGTGAAAAGAAAAGACTTTGAAAGAAAATGGGTGAATCTGGGTTACACGTGAGTTGCTGATAAACTGAAAACTGCCACAAAAGAAAACTGGATACTGTCCTACTTATGTAACTATTAAAAAGAGTCTGGCTCTCACATACATGTTTTATTCCTAAAGGGTATTTGTTGCATTTTTCTTAAATCTTATGGGAAAATGTTGTATAATGTCTCTTGGAGGAGGGGGTGTGTAGCTGACTGTAGAAGCTGTGGTTGGAGCATGTGCTATGGTTGCTTCTATCTTGGAACTGTCTTCAAATTTCCTGGTTGAGAATATATGTAAAATACTCAATGCCGGGCACCTGGGTGGCTCAGTGGGTTGGGCCTCTGCCTTCTGCTCGCGTCGTGATCTTGGGGTCCTGGAATCGAGCCCCTCGCCGGGCTCTCTGCTCGGTGGGGAGCCTGCTTCCCCCTCTCTCTCTGCCTGCTTGTCTGCCTACTTGTGATCTCTCTCTGTCAAATAAATAAATAAAACCTTAAAAAAAAATACTCAGTGCTTAAGGCAGGTGTAGTGAGAAGCATTCTTCTCAGAGCACCTTAGAGGTGAGTATGGGCCTAGGATTAAGCCTGGCATGTAAGCCAGCTTGTTGTGGTATCTTGTCTAATAACTGGGGGTTTTATGTTTCAGTTAAATCTAATGTGTAATAGGGATAATAGAATCGTTGTGCTATATGAATATGCTGTTAAGAGTGTACTGTAGTGCTTGAAAAATAGTGAATTTGTATTGAGATAGAAGAGAGAGAAGGAAAGTGGCTTTCATTGGGCACCTACCAGGTGTATACAAGAAGACTATGTGATTCGCATTTGTTTTCCCATATAACACCACAATCAGCAAATGAGGCAGCATTACTTCATTTAATTTATTTTTTAAAAATATTTATTTATTTATTTTAGAGAGTGAAACCATGAGTGAGAGGAGCAGAAGGAGAGAATCTGAAGCAGACTCTGCGCTGAGCATGAAGCCCCATGTGGGGCTTGATTTCACGACCCTGATATCACGACCTGGGCTAAAACCAAGGTCGGTCACTTAATCTTCTGTGCCACCCAGGTGCCCCTAACATTACCTCATCTTAAAACTTCAGAAAGTAAGGTTCAGAAAAGTTCAGCAATATATCAGTCGTCATGAAGCTGTTACATACCAGTGACTTCAGATATATATCCACGCATGGCGATCACTGTGCCATGCTAACCCGAGTTCTCCTTCTACAAAGATCACAGGAAAAATTACATCATCTTTGATCTGTTAAATTGGTTGGGGCAGACAATCTTTAAATCCCTCTAGAGTGCCAAATATTTATGACACAAATATGAGAAAATTTTGATTTTATTTCTATTATACATACTCTGTTTCTCACTATGCTGAGATGTCAAACTAGCCTGCTAGTATGGGAAAAAAAGAATTTGTCTAAGTAACCCAGATGACAAAGGTGTCTAGGTGAAAGTACAAAAAGTGCTCTTTTACTTAAATCACAATTCTTCTTCCCACTGAGCTATTATTTCAGTACCAACTAGAATAGAAGGTATAGCCCTCTGGATGTGCTCATATAGTTCATTAGCAAGATGGTCTGTATGATAAATAGGAGTATTAGAAAAGGGGGACTAGTTTAGTGAGTGTAAAAATTCCATTTTAATATCCAACTGTATATATAAATAAATGTAGGTGGCATCATGTTTAACTGCAACCTGTACATTATTGTTGCAGATTGATAACCAGGCTTCCTACATGTTAAAATGTACTTGCAGCACCCATATCTAAACTATGCAAAGACATTTAAAAAGACCACTTTATACTAGGTTTCGGTTGATACTTATTTGATATTTCATTATTTTTGCTGCTTCTTCTCCCTCACCCCAAATTATTTTATAAATGATAAAAAGCCACACTGAATTAATAAGAATACTCTTGCTATTTTTTTTTCTCATTTGGTTCACATTTAGTTGGAGAAAGTAAAAACATTTCTGTTGAAAAGAATCAGTACCACTTCTTCAATTAGGTCAGGGCTTCCTGCCATTTAAAATTGACAGAAAAAGCAAAATGTACCAGACTGCAACACTGGAAATAGAGCTGTTAGGCCTCCCCAGGATCTGTGGTCCTAGGTTTGACCTCAAATCCCTTCTGCCTACAACCAGTGAGGGTTTGGAGGTCCTTTGAGAGAGTGGTCTTGTAAGAAGGAAAATATTAGAAACCTCCAAAACACTGAAGTAAACCTGACCCTGTGTTGCAGTTTGAGGCACTAGACCAGCAAAAGAAGAATCTTGTCCTGAACAATTTTTTTTTAAAGATTTTATTTATTTATTTGAGAGAGGAAGAGAGAGAGAGCATGAGAGGGGAGAAGGTCAGAGGGAGAAGCAGACTCCCCACAGAGCTGGGAGACTGATGTGGGACTCGATCCTGGAACTCCAGGATCATGACCTGAGCCAAAGGCAGTGGCTTAACCACCTGAGCCACGCAGGCATCCCCTGAACAAATATTTTTTTTAAATGTTCAGAGATAGGTTTTATGTAACTGATATGAAGATGGTAAGCATAGATGTAAGATGAATAAAACAGATTTTAACGTGAATTTACAACTTATAGTAATTAAGGAAATAAAGTAATGTAGAAGGGTGGTCAAGAAAATAAGCTTTGAAGTCAGAAGATCTGGGTTTGCATAGCACGAACATTCACTACCTATGTGACCTTTGGCACATCTCACTCTCTCTAACCCATAATTTATTGGATGATTAGTAAAGCAGGTATATTAAGACTATCTCTCACAGACCTGTTTTATGAATTAAATCGAATGGTTTATGCAAGTTTGTTAGCACATTACTTGGCACCAAGTAAACACTTTAAGAATACTAAATATCATGGTTACTACTATTATAAAAACTTACTTCAATCAGATATAAGTTGCACACACAGTTTGAAGGAATTTATTCCCCTACGTAGAGGAAAAAACAAGAGTGTCACCAATGATCTAAAAGATTCAATATAACAAGACAATATAAAGTAATTATTTCCTTGTCATTAATTTCTTATATTTTTCTTATATTTATTCGTTGGTAATATGTGCATATGTTAATGATACCTTGATGGGAACTAATAAATACACTGATAATTTAAAGTTGCAATTGCTGTTTTTGGAGTAGTCAAATTATCAATGTTTTAAATGGCCACTATTTATTAAATTCATTTATTTAAAACATGTCTCAAAACAAATCATACATAGATCATCTAGTAAAAACTGCCTTGCTTTACTTAGAAAATCATAGTATGGACATTTCCATTTCTGTAGTTTTAACTGTAGTTTTAAGATAAATCCAATCTTATTTCTAAATATTTGTCTTAAAATGTATGGAAATGCTGTGCAGTTGCATCCTATTGGATAGTCACATAATATTTAATCTGAAGAAAGATGTGATTGGCATTGTTTTCAGAGATTATGGTGCAAATGATAACGTTTCAGTAACTGATTGAAAAAAACATAATCAGTAGAGTGATTTGACTGTATGGCATTAGATATAGGATATAAAGTTATTTCCATTTGCAGAGGAGAGTAGAAGGAGCTGTGACAGTTTTACCAGGAGAAAGAAAGATGAAAAGATTACATTTCTAGGACTATCTAGAAATAGTCTTTGTTGAATAGTCTTTGTTGAATCAAAGGAAAACAATGGAATTGCATTTTAAATGGTCAGATAAGAAAACAATATTTTTAAATTGTTAACCCAGGGTTTCAGAATATCGCTGAAGTGAGTTTTAATTCTCAGAACTGCTCAAGAAGTAAGTGATTAATGGATAAGTACATAAGTAAATAAAAATTGAGGACTCTCATACAGGGAAGATATGATTCTCAATGGATATCTTTAAGAATGCATTGATCTTGGGGCACCTGGGTGGCTCAGTGGGTTAAGCCGCTGCCTTCGGCTCAGGTCATGATCCCAGGTCCTGGGTTCGAGCCCCACATCGGGCTTTCTGCTCAGCAGGGAGCCTGCTTCCTCCTCTCTCTCTGCCTGCCTCTCTGCTTACTTGTGATTTCTCTCTGTCAAATAAATAAATAAAATCTTTAAAAAAAAATGCATTGATCTTTGTCCTATCTGAACAGAGTAGGCAACATAAGATGGTCTTTAAATCTCTCTTCCTTGAAGATTTATTTCTAAAATAATTTCCCAGTAACATTTCCCTTTCAAAACTCATGATAACCAAGCCCAAATCTGAATGTGGTCATCATTTTTATTTTCCTTCATTTTTTTCAATAAGATAAGTTTATTTTCAATTACCTGTCCTATGTTTTAACCACCTAAGCTGATTGCATTGCAGCACAACGTCAAGGAAGGCTTCCAGCATAAAAAACCAGTGAGTGTTATAGACTTGCCATTTAGGGTTTTTTCTTCTCCTTGACAAGCTCCGCCCCTATTAAAAAAAAAAAAAAGTCTCCTCTGCTAGAAGTCTTCGTGGTCAAAATGACTAGGGAGCTCAAAGGTCGGACCTTCCTCACCAGAAGAAATTCCTGAAGGCACCCTATCTTTTCAGCGCCTCCTATCTAGTCTAGCGCAAGTACAGAAGGGACAGTTTCCAGAGCTTCGGGTCATTTCAGAAACACCCATTTCTTCTGTGCTACAAACACCCATTCACAAAATCCGAAGAAAGAACTCAGTCGCCCCTGGCTCGTTGAAAATTTAGTTAGATTGATGTTGAAATACACCCTCCTTCCCTAAGGGTATAGTTTATTCGTGGGTGGAGAGCCACCAGGGAGGGTAACAGAAGAGGGCAGGGAGGAGGAAAAAAAAAAAAAAAAAGTAGAAGACGGTTTTGTCTTGACTTCTAAAAATCTTTTTGTTAATCTTCTCTCCTCCCCCTCTCCCATTTTCCTAATCCGGAGGATGATGGAGTTCGAGGCGAGGGAATGATTCCGGAAATGGAGCTATATGACTCTCAAACCTAGAAATGATCTGGGTGCTTTATTTAAAGTTAAATACTCCTCGTAGGGACCCAGCACAATTCTTACTTAAAGGAGCCCGTGTTTTCTCCTTCATAACGTAAACAGACAAACAGTTGCCTCCAGAGATTAAAAACGCGGTTCCGGAGCGCGTTTATTGCTGCCCTCTAAGCTACAGACGAAGGTGGGGTGAAAAGCGCTCACAACCTGTGAAAGTGCGAAAGCCTCGAAACCCGGTGGCCAGTTCCCTCCTGGTCAGAACTCTTCCCCGCCATCCCTCATTTTTCGTGACTCCGCAAGACACAGGGACTCAGACATGTGTGTGGGAGTGCGTGTAAGGGAGACAGGCGAGAGGACAGTGGCTTTCCACATGTGCAACCCTGCAGCTCCCTGCATTCATTCATATGCATGCAGTGGTTGAATCTTTGATCAAAGGATTAGTTACACTGATGAGTTGTTTTTTTTTTAATGGGCACACCTTAAAATAGTGTTCATAAATTGAAAGTATGAAAAGGTTCTGAGTAGAGTCCCTGGGTCTCTAACCCTGTCTACCCTTTGCTCCCCCATTTCTACTCCCCACCAAAAAAAAAAAAAAAAAAGGAAAGCTTGCAGCAGATTGTAGAAGGATTTGAGTCTGCAGCCAGAGAGAAGGGGATTAGGGCCAGAGCGGTGCAAGTTAAATTGTGCTGCATATAAAAAATGGGCGGATTGGTCTCCAGATCCAGAGGCTGGTACCACCTTCCTTTCTAAAATAAAATCTCTCTGGCATGAAGTCACCGCCTATTTCACATCCGGTTTGCCCTGGGACGTATTACTACTGTCTTGGTAAAGAGAAATCTTTTGTTGTATAGCTGCAGATCGGATACTGGGAAGCAAATTTGGGTGTGAAATCTTCAGCAAAGGAGCACACAGAGTCCATGATGGCTCAGACCAAGTGAGTGAGAGGCAGAGCGAGGACGCCCCTCCGCTCCCGGCGCGCCCGGACTCGCGGACTCGCGCTGGTTCCAGGCTCTCCGCGATTTTCTCTCGCACACTTTTCCCGGGTCTTGAGCGATCCTGTGCCCAGAGGGGGCCCGAGGTAAGTGCGGCTTCAGACCGCTACACACTGAGCTTTGAACGTTGCTTTTCCTAGCTGGAGAGACAGGAATGCTGGAGAAAAAAGAGAAAGAGGAACAGGACAAGAGCCCGATCCCATAGCAGGTAGAAACAACGAATGTTTTTCTTTCAGGGTGAAAACCGCAGCGATAGAGAAGCATTATTTTTGCCCCTCTGTATCTCTTCTTTTCTTTCTCTCTTTCTTAGGCAGATATGAATTTATTCCGTGGGGTGGGTGGTGACATGTTGTTTTGTTTTGTTTTTTTGTTTTTTTTTTTTTTTTCAAGAGGGTGCTGGGATGAGCTGGGGAGGGGCTTTGGGGGGCATCATCTAAAGTTAAGACGCTAGGACAGAAAACCTGTCAATGTTCCGTCCTATGGAAGGCACTCTCACATTCTGTCTGCAAAAATGCCTCTTTTCTCCTTTCCAGTGGACGCTGCTAAAATGCCCTCTGGTGTAGGGGTCTCTCTGGTTCTGAACATGAAAAACTCAACTTACCATTTGATATGAGTGGCATGGGATATGGGTGTTTGGAGGGTGTGCGTTTGGTGGGGGAAGGTGGAAAAGGGTAAGGAAAAGGCTTAGCATTTCTTTTAAACTATTATGTTTGTATTTGCAAGAAACTTTCTTACTCAACAACTCCAGTACCATGATAGGTTTGTTTTTCTCTTTAAAATGCCAGAGGAGGACAAAAAGCTATGGTACCTTGTTTTGGGATTTTGTTTCGTTTACCCCTTCGGGAATACCCCCCCTTTTTTTTATAAAGACCAATAATTATTAATAGGGCAAGAGAAGTTGCTTTTCTTTCATAACATGTTGAAGATTAATGCAAGGGTGAATTATAAATGTGCAATTTAGATGCAGTATTTTAACATAATGATATTTATCCAATATTTCTTCTCGTCCGTGCCAAAACCAGTGACTAAATTAAGTAAAAACTATGAAGCTCACAGCTCTTATCTGTAGATCTAGACCATTTTACTCCAAACACATTAATTATGTTTCATTGCTTACATGCCTGTTTGTAATGGTTTTTACTGATATAAATGATCCCCAAGAGTGTGGAAAGCATTTGTGTAGATGTACTTAAAGGCATACCACATTAAACCATAGAGTGGTTAATGAAAAACATGCTTTAAAAGACATGCAATCCATTAATCACTGTCTGTATAGATTCAGGGAAGTGCTAATAAATACCTTTAACATTCTCATGTTATAACTGCCCTTAATTATGGCACATGAAATAAAGTGTTACCTACCATATCTGCTCCTTATCCAGGTAGTGCACTGATTTTTAAAAATTGACTCCACAAATAGATCATAATTTCTTGAAATATTTAAGCTTTCCATACTCCTCCTTTCCTCCAGCATCCCACTATCAAGTCTAAAATTCAACAATCAGATGGTGATTGATTGCACTTTACCTAAGAGGGAAAAAAGATTCCCGTATTCATGTAAAGCAAAGCACTCCAGCTTCCATCTGTTTGAGATGAAACATTTTCTAGCAGCAACCTGGCAGAATTCAAGAGGGCTTAAAAGATACGTGTGGGCATGTTTGTATGCATTTATGTGAGTGTGGTTTGTGTGTATGAGAGAGATCAGCACATGGTTTGACTGTAAAGTATGTCCTTTAGCCTCACAGAAGCATTAGTGAGCATATTTAATAAGGCAATCACAGGCAGAGAACATAAGCACGACTTCGGCATTCAACAGTGTGTTTCCTTTTTTTTTTTTTTTAAAGATTAAATACAGTTGCTTCTGAAATCAAGGTGCATCCAGAATTCAAAGATGAATTCAGTCATTGAAGCATATTAACCTACCCCATCTCAGCTCCAAAACATTTCTCCCCGTTACAGACACCAGCTTAAAAATTTCAATTCACAGTTCAGGCGTGGTAACTCCAATCAGAAAGGTCAATATTTTCAGATCATAAACAACAAGAAGAGAGTAATTCACACTATATTGGAAATATAAAACCTAAAGGAAAAAAAAACAGTTTTTATGTTGGGCAGTATTGGCACTTAAAAGCATTTCAACTTGTATTCTTTTACAGGAGAAATTAAGATACTGATATATTTCTGAATGGAGAAATGGAAGGGATAGTGGAGGATGGATGGTCCAGGTTTCCATTGCTTCCAATGAGGTGTCATATCCCAGTGAGGTCATTTCCTGACTTCAAAGCATTCATCTGAACTGCCTCAGTCAGCCCTAGTGGTTATAACCTGATGTTTCTTGCAAGAGACATTGATCTCTACTTGTTCTACTTTTCAGCTGCACAAGCTCGCAATGAAGAAAAGTCCGGGTCTCTCTGAGTATCTTTGGGCCTGGACCCTCCTTCTGAGCACATTGACTGGAAGAAGGTGGGGGCACTTTATTTTAAATCTGCATGATAATCTCTGTAACTTTTCATTTATTCTTTCAGGGGGAAGAAAATTGTCCTTGGATGAATTCATGACTAAGGGAATTCAAAAAACTTAACGGCAATAAAATCCCAACTAAGAATAAAGAAGAGCAGTATGAAAAAATAGCCATCTTATTTGCATGATGGTTAGAATACACTTAACATGCTTTTGTTAAAAGAATGTATTAATTCAACATTTAAGTCTTAAATTGAACTTCTCACTGTTCAGTTGTAACTGAATGAAATATGTAGTTTCCTAATTCATAGAGAAAGTTACCCCAATTAATGTCTGCATACTCTATGAGTTGATTTTCCAACAAGAAAATTTCTAGCCAACTGTAAAGATCATAGAGTAACTTGTGATTGCATGAAAGTGGAAAGTTTAAAATAATATTTGTAATTTGAAAGTCCTAAGTCTCTATAAACGTGTGTGCATATTATGTTTTGAAACCATTCTTTGTATAATCAATAGAGGTAGAATATACTAAACAAATATTTAAGAACATTACATAAAATTGAACTTCTCTATTTAAGCATGACTACTGTGGGAAAAGTTATGAGAAAAATTTAAACATATGTTTAACCATATTTGAAAATTTGCTGATGATCAAATCAAGCATATAAACATATTGTAGTAGCAGTGATGTAAGTGACCAAAAATTTCAGATTCTTCTTTATCTGCTTTTATACTTCTTGCATGGTCTACTCCTGTGGCCCTTAAGACAGTCTTAGACATAAAAACCCAAGGTTCTTCGAGATGTAATGGAAAGTAAACTCTTAAAAAGTTAAGGTAGAGAGAAGGAATAATCTGGAAAGATGTGAATTTAGGAAATTTTTTTTTTAATTAAGACGTTGTCTGTTTTTATTTTTTGCTATTGTGTGTGGTAAGTAATGACTATCAGATGAAGAGGAGATCCACTATTGCCAGATACTCTTAATCCGAGGAGTTAAATGTTTTCCATTTCTTTTGAAAAATTATATGAAGTGTTACTATTGTAATGACCTGTAGATGGAGTTAGTGCACAGTATTTTATTATAGAGTGGTTCATTCGGAATCAAAATCAGGTACTGTAACTGACATTTCTCTTCAAATTATATATTCTGTTTAGGAAACCTTACATTGGCATAAGTGTTTAAGAGCAATAAACAATCTTGATCTCTATTCTGGGGTTATTCTTTGACAGTTATAACTGGACATAGTAAATTAGACGTGGAGATGAAAAATACCCTCATTAGAAAATCACAGGAAATAAAGATTACTATTCCAGCTGGGATAGCAGAACTAGTTTTCTGGGAGGGATGGAAAAGTCTCCTTTGGCATTTGCATTCTGATGTATACAATTGGTGGAAATGGCACTTATAAGATAAAACCAGGGATGAAAGTTTTTCCTGAATTTGGTATAAGCTTCAACACACAAAAAATGCAGGAAAAGGTAATAGACAGCTGCATATTTTAGGAATTATATCCAGAATCGAATTGTGCTCTGTCCCTTACCCCATCTCATCTTTAACCTTCTTATTTTGCTGCTTTCTTCCTTAGACTACTTGATCAGGCCCTCCTCACAATTTAAAGTGGACTAGCATTTCTTTTCCACCTTTATCAAGATGACCTTCAATATCCTTGAAAGATGCATGCATGTGTGACAATTCGTTTTGTGAAGACTTTTTATAAGTAATTACATTTAGACAACTATTTTTGCTTTACTGGTATCATCTGCTAATGAGACATCCTGGAAAGCTCAGTGAAAATTTGATTTCAAAAACTAGTTAAGAAGTTTAATTTTGCCAAGGGAGAATATACTGTCAAGCTGTATGGTTTTAATGTTGAATTTAGGAGAATGGGAAATTGTTCCATACAGTTGAATTTCATATATTTAGCATCATGAAGAGCCTTTAGTTATAATAGTTTTAATTATTAAATTAAAATTTTATCAGAAAAATGGCCATTGAATTTTGACGATATAAAACTACTTACCTTTTTAAAAATAGTGTTTGTTTTTGAAATGATACTTTCTTTATATTTCTTACTCCTGTCAAATAAGTGAATCCTGGTTTCGGATGTTACTATTTTTTTCATTGATCAGTAATACAAACACACAAGAGTGAAGCCAAAAGCATATTAAACAGAGAGTATGAAAGTGATATTTTTGTGGCATTTCTTAGTTTACACTCTCCATTTTTTTTTTACTCAAGGTCAGAGCTGTCATTGAAATGTATCAGTGAGTGTGATCCACTGAGATAAAAAGACTTCTCTCAAAGGATTTTGGAGGTGTCATCCTAATCATTATATAAAGTATGATTCAACAACCATAAATGATAATGTGATTGTTATAAGAAATGCGCAGTATTTGAACTATGGTCACTGTGTGGTTGAAACTCAAAGACTAGTAATGATAAGGGGTAGAAATGATACCTGAAGCTAGAAAGATTTAAATAGGAACAATTAATCCATTATAGAAGAATAGAACTAAAGTTTTAGACTAAAAGTTGAAGAAAACAGGGTTCTCGTTCAAGCTCTGCTCACAGATTGCTATGTTTCCTTAAAACACTAATCCGACACTACAGTTCAATAAACCATAAATTAAGAATATTGGACCATATCTTTTCCAAGGTATCTTTTACTTTAAGACAGAAATGACAAAATCTCATTTAATTAGAGATTTGAATTAGGCACATTGTAGAAATCAGTTCATAAAACTTAAGGGGAATGGAAATTACACACTGATTTGAAACTATAATTATCCTAAGAAACAAGTTTTAATTTTTTTTCTCATCCAAATATCCTAAAAGAACATCAAAAGAATAAATGCATATATATGTAGATATTTCTACCTCTATGTCTATATCTATATATATATAAAGTGGATGAAAGAAGTAAATGTTGGTAGGTGAAATCTTAGGCTAATGCTATACGTTACATTAAATGAAAGCAAAACTACTAATTTGATAGCTCATAAATACGTTTTGTGTTTTTTTTTTCGGAAGAAGTTTGCCAGATTTTTTTTATTTCTCCTTACCATGCATTAACCTTCTTGCCCAGGGAAACATGCATTATAGCATTGTATACATGCTGAGATTTATACGGGCAAAGAGACAGAACTCATTTCCTATAATTTTCTTTCCATAGTTAGAAATATTAGAATAAAGAGTTTATCATGTGTGATAACAAATATGAGAAAATGGTAAAAATTAAAATATGACTTTTTTTTTTAATTTTGCCGGAAGGAATTTTCAAATTAAGATTCAATAGGAAAGAAGATAGGGAAATCTAGGGAAAGCTTTATTTGGGAAAAAGGTTTTAATAGAATTATGTAATTTAGATTATTACCTGCCTTTATATCTTTTTCAGCTATGGACAACCCTCATTACAAGATGAACTTAAAGACAACACTACTGTCTTCACCAGAATTTTGGACCGACTCCTAGATGGTTATGACAATCGTCTGAGACCAGGATTGGGAGGTGGGTTGCGTTATTGTGTTTTTATTTTAGAGAACAGTATCAAATCTTTATTAATGAAGCCTTGCTTTCCTTCTAAATGTAAAGTAGTAAGAATAGTAGCATGTAGTTTAAGGACTAATCCTATTTTTAATAGATTGCTCAATGTTAGTTCAATTTACTATGGTATTTCTGTGCACATACCTATATGTAGAAAAAGGCAGATATAAACATTTCATAATTACATTAAAAAATGTTACATTTACTTGGAAATCATAATGTTTTCTGTGTAATGATTTTATTATCCAGGAAAAAAAATGAAGTTAATATTCTCCCTGCTAGCCCAAAGAGTACATCTACTTCATTTGGCATTGCTATGTTTACACTGAATTCAAATAGATTATCTCTGAGCCTAATGCTCTAAACATTTATTTTGAATTTTATGTATTGATCCACTGTTTTGCGTTAGATTAGTACCAACTCTGGGATAAAAGGTGAATGTGATAGATGGTAATTTTTTTAACCATGCATTTGAACTTAAACCCTAATTTTCTATAGTAAAAATTTGTTTTTCTTTGTATACCAATTATACTAATGGATTCCTACTTAGGAAGAAAAAAGTGCTAAATAATACAATATTTATTACAATAAGAATAAATAGTGCTAGATATTACTCACATATTTGAATAACCTTTGAATAAGATAATCCACTAATCTTATTTAGTTAAGCAGAGACTAATGAAGCCAAAACAAAATATTGATCTCAGACTAAAACAAAGGAAGCAAGGAAATAAATTATTGTTTAAAGTCACACAGGAAATCAAGGTGAGAATCTATGATTCCCAACTGTAGATAATGCTGCACCTTCTCTGAAGCATTTGTTTAAAACTATTTGATAGCAATATTTAAATTCCAATTAAATGGCAATATTAAGAAAGTCATCTCTCCTTCACTGAGGTAGCAAATATATACAAAAAATAAGAAGCTTGGGAATCCAAATTTTGATTTTAAAACTGAATGGTAGCATGAATTTAGTCTTTATATATATATATAATATATATATATTGAGTAGTGTAATCACATGGATGTGGATCATAGGTCTGTTTTGAGGCTAACAAACACCATTAGTGTCTCAGAGGTTTAAGAGGAACTGCTTTGTCAAAGACACAATTCAAATATACATCAGAGGCCTTACCAGGTGTCCTTTCTTGTCAATTTCAAACGTCCATTCTTGGACATGCTATACAAATTCCTTCAGGTTTGAATTCCACCTAGTGTTCCTTTACTACATTCTGAGAAAAAAAAGTCTCAAGGAACGATGTTTTGGTCATTAAATGGAATGCATAATTGGGTATGCAATGTATTGCAATGATATTTGTGTATATCTAAATGTTTAAACTGGCTTCAAGAAAATTGTTCTTAATTCATAAAATTTGAAATAAGTTGCAAAGATTTCAAGTAGGGAAGGAATGTACAAAAGGAAGAAACAGGATAGTGATACAACTTTTAAAAAGTAAGGCTTTCCAAAGTACTAGTGGGCATGCATCTGATTCCTTTACTTCCTACTCCATAATATCAGTCCTTACTAATCAACAGAATTTTATAATGCATCTAGGAAACACTGTTTCCATTCTAGTTTAGGAAATCCCTTTTAATACTTTAACATGTGAATATGAGTAACCTCTATAAGCTTTTTACATAATTTTCAGTTTGTTGAAGAATTTTAAACACACACAGACACACACACACACACAGGCACATACCTTTAATGATCAGCTGTCTTGTTTGGAGTGTAAGTAACAAACCCAGAACTGCTCCTTGACATTTAATTATATATAATAATTCTTAAATAAATGTGTATGTTAACTCTTTAATCAAATACAGTGTAAACAGGAAGCATTTTACCTACTTTCATCTGCATACCTGGACCATAGAAAGCCATAGAACTTGGGGACATATAATGTAGGCTAAGAATGAATTGAAAAGCTAATTTTTGAGAAATGAGATAATGCTAGATATGTTAACAGAAACAACTGCATTGATTGAACCTGCAACATTACTGTTTTTGTAGAATCTACTTTTAATATCTATTTAATCCCCCCAAGTAAGAAAAAATAGACATGTGTTTAAAGAACAGAAATAGTAGTTGGCCAAATATAGTCAAAGTATATTCTTTTAAATTGAAATGGATATAATGTGCTATAATAATAGATAATTCAAGGGCTCAAGAAAATTTAAAGGAATGGTGTGCTTTAATCTTTGCTAAAGATGACTTATCTGTTATCTGTGACTCCTAGAAACATTGATTTTGAGGATATGGTAGACAAAACAAATTAAAAAGTAGCTCAAATATTTACCTCTGTTTCTATTTTACGTATCATCCTGGAATGTACTACAATTAAATCTGATAAATTTGACAGTTATGAGGAAGCTTTAATACTAACTTAATTTTCATTAAATTTTTTTGGAGTGCATCTTATAACCTTAAGGGATATACGAACATGTTTATTATATGTATCTCCAGAGTCATCAGTACTTTTATGTACATTTTGAGAATGTCTCTCAAGCTTTAGAAAACTATACCTTAAAATATTAAATACAGTTTTTAGACATTTTCCGAAGCGTTATCAGCTATAGAATTAGAAAAATATTACCACAATGCTTTCTGAGTGCTATAAACTGAAATTAATGAATAAATATTTCTCTGTAGTTATTTAATTTCATTTCTTTACCATAGATTTCTCTTAAGTATGATATACATTCCAGTAGATCTCCATTGCAGAAATGGACCTTTCTTATTGTTGTTGTTGTTGTTACAAGATCCATTTTCTTTTTTATCTATCTATTTTCATAGATGAAAAGCCCATCTAGAGCAAATGCTTGAAATATTATTATTAGTTTATAAGAGGGTAAAAGTTTCCTTTTAATTGCTTCATGATCACCACTGAGTTAATCTTCTCTTATGAGAGAAATGGGCCCACTCTCTTCTCTATTATGACAAAAGTCTGTTTTTGTTTTTGTTTTTGTTTTTTGAGAATAATGTTATGCAGAAGGCAGGGATATTTTGTTCTGAATGTCCTCAGAAGGTATAGAAATATAAGCTGAGACTGGAAACTAATGGAAGAAACTCTTTATGTGCAAATTCATCATGACCTGTTTTTCAGAAAAACATACTGCCACCCGAAGGCATAGCAATACTCTTTGGAGATATATATCCTGGGTCCAATAACTAAGAAACAAAATATATTAACTTGGTTCATTTAGTTGATAGAAACCAGTTTGTAGATTGTCTACCTTTTCAGAGCCCAGAGAGCAATCCTGAGAAGGTGAAAATGAAAGGGTAATATAAAGAGAGATATCCGGGAAGGGGCTTTTTTTCTTTTCTTTTTTTCTTTTTCTTTTTCATTTTCTTTTTTCTTTTCTTTCTTTCTCTCTTTCTTTCTAGATAGGAGAGATGAAAAGGAATACAATGTGTGGAATTCTAATGATGTAATGTCCCCTATTCAAGAACAAAAGAGAACAATAATTTGGCCATGTTCATATTTTAAATACATAGTTAATGAAGGAAACTTGAAATGGACTTGAATTTAAATAATCAGTAACCAGAAAATACAAATCAAAATTCTCAGAAGTTGTGGAATTCATTCTCATTTAAAAGTCTCTTTTTTTGAGGGCAAGGTGTAGAGGGCTACTTCTCCCTTGTAACCAGGAACTAAAGAATGTTTTTGAAAGGCTTTAGCCTAAAGCCTGGTCAGTACAGAGGAATAAAATGGTAGGAGGAGGGGAAAAGGTAAAAGCCAGAAAGAATGGCAAGATAGGAAAGAGCAGGTTAGAGAAGAACAGAGAACGAAAGGGGGCATTGAAGATAAGGAGAGGGAAGTGAGAGGGATAGAGAATGTGAAAGGAGAGCAACCCAGAGAAAATGGTAAAGGAGAGGGATCTGTGTTCTAAAGATGAGTAGACTCAGGTGTTCCTTGATTAATCAAGATTCCTCTTCTCATTTTAAATCAGGACCAAACCAAGCACATTCTGAAATAATTCATTTTCTCAAGGTTTCTCCTTATTAACTATATTTTCTTGAACTTCCTAAAAAGTTAAATGATACAGCCCCTGAACTGCAACCATCTAAGTTAAATTTTGGCCACCATCACATTGGTTCCCCCTGCGCTCTAGGTGGGGGCAAAAACAGCCTATAAACACAGATCCCAAACTTAATTCTGAAGGGAGGTTTCAGGTTTTTAAGGATAAGTAATACCCTTCCAGTGACATCTTACCCTTTCCTTTTGTCCAACCTTATGTACAGTCTACATTTAATCAATTATATGACACAATCCCAGGGTGAACCAGGTTGATATGTACAGTTTATTGTCTGGAACATACCACCAAGCTCAGGGGTTACTGTCCTTCCCGTTCACAGGCTTCTTCTTAAGCATCTTGCTTACAAAAGACCTTTTCTTCTATAAACAATTTTATTTCACTCCTTGGAAAACTGATTAGGGTATAACTATTTTTAAATAGAAATCAAACAAGATAGTGTCAAAGGAATGAGATCTTGGTTGAGCCACATTTTCAAGGGACTACAGAACTTTTCACTTGTTCCCTCCCTGCTAATGATAGTTTCTGGAAATATTTTTCTAAATTTCTAAATATTGCCTTAGGTTTAATCTCAGTAAGTAATACATAGGATGATAGATGCCTCCCAAAGATTGTACCATCAAACCATAAAGATGAAGATGGTAAAGTTAAGAGAGTGAATGCATAATCATCATGTGACAAACCCAGGAGATGAGAGGAGAAGTAAATCAGTAAATGAGTAGATAGGAATGCAGGTAGATAATGGACTTTGTTTATCCCTATCATGCCCTTAACAGATATTTAGTTAAGATTTTCTTCTTTTTCCTGTAAGTCATACAGAGTTAGGATTTTTATTTATTTGTGTCATTTTGTACTCAAATGTATCAGATGAATAATTGTAAGGAGTATAATTGGGGTTTTCTCTCTAGTTATTTTAGTGCTAACTAATGTTCAAAAAACAGTCATACTTCAAAGCAGACTTTCTCCTTATCTTCCTAATTTTCCCAATTTGGGATTTGTAATGCTATATAAGGCCTTTCAGACTTCCTTTAGCTCAATTATTGCAAGAGATCTCAGGGTTAAGATGTAAACATCTCCAGCTAAGCAAGGTGACTGGGTTGGATATGCGTGCAGTTGGCAAAGTGGTGTTAACTCCTGGGGGATCTTTGGTTATGGGTTTTTGGTTTGTTTTTTTTTTTTTTTTTTTTTTTTTAACATCAAAAGAAGTAAAGGTGGAAAATTAAGCACTCTGGAAAAAAGCAGATTAACTTTTGGGAAGTATTTTTGTGGCTTTGTAAAGTTTAGGTGACTAGGGGCTAGAGAAAGAAGCATCATTTAATTCTTTTTCAAAATTCAACTTTGTTCTATCTCAGGATTCCAACGCATCCAATATTCATGTAATTTTTAAAATTATTAATTTATAATTTATATATTTATCCTATCATTATTATTAATATTATTTGTATCCTGTGTGATTCTGAGATCAGAGACAACCATTTTATTCATGTTCAACTGAAGTTAACACATACATTTTATATTTCTAATAAAACAGCCAGAATTTCAAAAATTAAGAGGATGAGATATTAAGAGGACAATGTGATGGCTTTTGACAGAATGAAAAGATTCTAAATTAATAACAACATCCAAAAAATTTGAAAGATTAGATTCATCTAATATTTTTTGTTGGTGGAAGTGGTGTTATATTTCCTTTACCAGATCATGGCTTTAGTATTACCTTTTGAAATGTGACTCTGGAATCCTTCATTCTGAATTTGCTGTAGCCTTATCTGGTGCATTTAATGTGAGCTGTGGAGCAGATACTCAGACTCTGGCATAATGTAATCCATTTTCACAGAAATATTATATCTAGACATTCCCAAATCCAGTTGAAGTTTTGAGAAAAAGCAGTTACTAAAAACCCAAGAGGAACTGTTAAAATGAACAGAGAGCACCTTTTAACCTTCACTGGCTGGGATCTCTAGTCAGCTCCTGAAGCCAGCTTGTCTAATGAATCCAAGCTAGATACCCAAAGGAATGTTGTAGCGTGTTTAGAAACTTTCTACTCTCATCGTTTCCTGTTGTGTATAAATCATAGACAGATCAGTACCAAGAATTTCCTGAGGTAAAATGTAGCCACTGAGGCTATGCTTAAGTTATAAAGACCAAATTATTAGTAACAGCCGCAGTTTATTTTCTGTAGTTACTTTTGAACTTTTTATAGTTTTCATTTCCCATCTTGATTCTAGAAGCAATGTAGAATATTTTTTAAAAAGTTTTCTGTAGGTGATTTTTTTTTCCAGGTACAATCTGAATTCCTTACTTGAAAAATAATGTTGTAGTGTTTCTGAGATGAGAAACTCTGCCGTTTTGGAAAACTTAAGAGAAAACACAGTCCTAAATAGATCCCATATTCCTCCAAAGATTGCTATAGTGTTAGTCTTATGTAACTAAAATGCTGTGATGGGAACAGGAAGTATGATGCCTCAAAGCTATTACAGGTTATACATTTTTTTAAAGATTTTATTTATTTATTTGACAGAGAGAGAGATCATAAGTGGGCAGAGAGGCAGGCAGAGAGAGAGGGGGAAGCAGGCTCTCCACTGAGCAGAGAGCTCAATGTGGGGCTCAATCCCAAGACCCAGAGATCATGACCCAAACCAAAGGCAGATGCCTAACCGAATGAGCCATCCAGGTGCCCCAGTTATATAATTTTGATTAAGACTTACATAGACCAAAAGAAACCCATTCTTCCAACACAGCCAACTTTCTATAGGTTACCCCCTCTCAATAGAAATTGCCTATAACATAAAGAGGGAAGGAGGGAAATTCTCAATGGAAATGAGTTTCATCTCTGCCATGGTAAACTTTCCCTTTTTTCCCCCCGGAAGATGCTTGTATCATTTGAGTACTTACAATCTGAAAACACAAAAGGATCAGGGATTGGTTAGTTACCTCGAAATGTGGGTTTCTACCCCATATCCAGATTTAGTAGCTGAACACAGCCACAATTAAGTAGCTCTACATATCAGCTGGAGAAAGTTGCCAATTATTTTAAAGAATTTAGGGAACAGAAATGAAGGACAGGGAGCAAAAATGTTGCCCCAGGCAGATTGGCAGGGAGCTGAAACATTGCCCAATCCAGGAGTACACACTGACGGTTATGTAGGGAGCCCAGAACATTTTCAATTTCCAAACAGGACCATTTCCAAGTGGGGTTTTAAGATATACTTTATTATGATGACTAATGTTAGTCCATTTAGTCTCCATACAGTGACTGCTTCTGTGAATTAACAGATAGAAAATAACATAAAGGAGACAATAAACCCCCTTCATAAGCTATAAGTCTACAGAATAGACTTAGGCCTAGTGAATATTACTCTGAGTTCCTCAGTAGACAGCATTTCCAGTGAAAATATGGCCAATACCATATTAAATAAATTGTTGTGATAGGCATTCTTAATAAAAATACCATCTTTAATTCTTCATTGTTGATTCCCTATTCCATTTTTTATGACACTCTTACAATGCATTATTCACACAGCATCAGCTATCTTCTTAAACCGCAAGTAACATCATTTCACTTCATTACCCAAAGGTTCTTTAGTGCATTAGAATAAAGGTCAGCTGCTTAGTGAAATGCAGAAAGCTCGTTAGGTGTGGTCACACTCGCATCCAGAGTGTCATCTTGTACCACGATCATTGGCATAACCAGGCTCCAGATATATTATCAGACTTTCTGTTTCTTTTTTTAAGATTTTATTTATTTGAGAGAGAGACAGAGCACAAGTGAGTGAAGGGGTAGAGGGAGAAACAGGCTTTCCACTGAACAGGGAGACCAATACAGGGCTCAATCCCAGGACCCTGGGATCACGACCTGAGCCAAAAGAAGATGCTTATCTGACTGAGCCACCCAGGTACCCCGGGCTTTTTGTGTCTTAAACATCACACGTTTGTTCTCACCTCAGATCTTGTTATTTCTTCTCCTCCTTTAATCATCTTTCTCTTTCTGCTCCTCCCTGAATTTTTTTTCATCGAGGTCTCAGTTCAAAGTTATCTCTTCAAAAGACATCCTTTCAGAGTACTTACAGTGATCTGAAATGAATTAGTATAATTCGTGTATGTGTTTGGATATAATTATATATGTAATTATATCTGTCACCTTCCTGTCATCTACTACCAATTCATGTGTCTAATCTATCATCTTTTTATCTTTCCTATTTATGTTTCTAACCTATTAGGTTTTCCCCAAGACTGTAAGATGTGCTACAGAATAGGAACATTTGCACTTTTGTTCACCAACCCAGTATTATTACTTAGAGCAGTGCCTGTGTGGCGTGTAGAAAATGCTCAGTAAGGGCGCCTGGGTGGCTCAGTGGGTTAAGCCGCTGCCTTCGGCTCAGGTCATGATCTCAGGGTCCTGGGATCGAGGCCCGCATCGGGCTCTCTGCTCAGCAGGGAGCCTGCTTCCCTCTCTCTCTCTCTCTGCCTGCCTCTCCATCTACTTGTGATCTCTCTCTGTCAAATAAATAAATAAAATCTTTAAAAAAAAAAAAAAGAAAAAGAAAATGCTCAGTAAACATTTGTTGGTTAAACTAATATACTCAACAAATGTATTTCACAGTGTTTTTAGCATCTAATCTTATTCCGCCCTTACTCTAGTGTGATGTACTCAACTGTGCAGGTGTTATTTCTTCACTAAAAAGGGGAAAAAACAGGCTCAGAAAGATTAAAGGCTTGTACCTAAAATCACACAGCTTGTTCTCCAGGAGAATCAGAGTTAAAATCTGAGTGTTTTGACTTTTAATCCAATGTGCTTTCTACTTACTATACTATACTGCTTTTCTCATTTCTGCCTCAAGCACTAATCATCTTTTTGAATTATCACTTCAAAACATCTGTTATTTCAATACTTATCAGCAGAATATCAACATTGTAAGAAATCTCTGTTAAAAACAGATTTACTACTATCTAACAGCTATAGAGTATATAATACAGTATGTGTATGTATTTGTATATATAGATATACATTTGTGTATATGTGTATATATAACATAAATATACACAAATCATATATAAAGCACATAAAACATTTATATATGTATATAAAGTATATGTTTGAAGGAGATCTTCTTTAAAGACTGATTTTAATTGGTTTATTTATCATCAAAAATTTTGCTGACATTGATGTACTATTTTAAGGTATCCCAAATTACTATAATAATAATCACCAACATTATAATTTCATTTTACAGAACTATTCCATGATTATCCCTGTGACAGTCTAATATGTATATAAATTTATACAAATTTTAAAGACTGTTGTTTTTTTTTATAATGGACAGGGAAGGATTACTGTGAAGAAAATACTTTAAAAATCATTTGTTAATTAATCTGCTCTTTGAACATTTCCTCCAACTGAGTTATTTTAATTGATTTCCATTTTCAGACAATTTCCTAGTTTCATAAGAGGTTCCTTGATGTTTACCTTTGACTAACAGTAAAATCACTCTAGCTAAATTTCATTAGAAGTTCCTGACTCGTGTGGTCTTAAATAGAATATTTTAGAACATTAAAGTATCTTCACTTTTCCTCATGTGATCTGTAGAAAGGCCTTGAGTACTTTCTAGGTATTTCTAATAACACTAGAGTCCAGTGCTGAATCAATAAAGTCTGGTATTAGAGTATACAATTTGGATTTTAATGTTCTAATGTTCCTTAAATAATAAATAATTTCTTAAATAATAAATAACATCCTAAAATTATATATCTATATATTTCTCCCCTTAATGGGGATTTGTGGGAATTTCAAGTTGGAAAGGAGAGGGAAAAGATGACTAAATCTTCCCAGAATTGGAAAAAAGAAGGTTCTTCAACAATTCTGAGATATCAGCCCAAGCACATACATATGAGCATATCTTCCATTTAAGCCTGATCCTAGACCTAAATGGGTCTGGATTTCAAATCATCATTTCTTTACTGAAAAGGCAAGTTAACTTTTTATAATTTGACTAAAGTACATTCATAACAGTCCTCTATCTTGAACCTTTGCACTCTGAATTATAAATCTTCTGTCTAAAGAATGACTTCACGTATCACTAAGGAAATTGCCTGTGAGTTGTAAGGAAAAACATACTTTTGGTCAAAGAAACCTATTTCTTGTCACTGAAATTGTACTCAACTGAATTAGAATGTGGTTTAAGGATAATCATTTGAATAGGAAAAAAAAGGAGAAAAGGAATACATCAAGATATTAGCAGTAGATGTATGTGAATGAAGGTATTCTAAGGGGGTTAATATTCTTCATATTTTTCTTTTTGAAATTTCTGAACATACTTTCAAGTTAAAAAAAATTTAAATAAACAACATGATAAATAACATTAGCCTTATGTTTACCATAGGGCTTTTGTAACATTTTAGAGTAACATTCCCAGATAAGTTTGGGAAATACAAGGATGAAAAAGGTTGATGACATTTATTTAAAACATGATTTCTTAGAGACATTGACATGCTAATTTTCATGATGAATCTTCCAGAGACATACATAATAAGCAGAGTTTTTCAGCAGTGGAAACTGGCCACTCACAAACAGCTGATGACAAATCAAAGAAAACCGTTTGGGTATGTGGCAAGGAAAATATGTTAGAGGGAAAAATACAGAAAGTGTTGTTCCCTTTCTTTAATTACCTTATCCCAAGTTCCAGATGGTTTCCTGGATGTCATAGCACCATCGTCCTTTCTCTTCTGGTGCCATCACCCACCTCTTACATTTAGTAGTTGAGTGTCCCTGCACCCCTCCCAACCCCCACCAGGCAACCTTCAGTTTGGAAATTTTGCTACCTTAACCTTAGGGTTTGTGAATATATTTGGAGGAAAAACAGGATGAATAAAGAGCACAAATCAGAAACTCTTTAAGGATATCTGTATGATTAGAGTGCATGGTGAGAAGGTCGTCTGAAGGACCCAGGTGAGGGCTCTCAGTCAGGGTACATGCCTTGGAATATTACAGTGGTGATGTTTGGGAAGTATCAGAGGGAGAGAACTAGTAGAAAATAAGGTCAAGCACTTGAAGATGATGAACTGGTATGGTAAATATACTTAGGGGCAAGGATAGATTAAGGATTAAAGAAATAGATTTTAAAGTGTGATTATAGCTATTTGTGTGAACTGCTTTGCATTTATTCCTAATCTTTCTATATGGCACACTAACAATTATGTATGACAATTAATGTGTATAAACTTAACCATGTTTTACACTCCATTTTATTGGTATAGTAATCTTTATAAATGGGCTTTTTGGTCTTTATAATTTGTTAGTTATATGGTAACATCATTTACTAACAATTTAAAAACAGCAGAGGGAAATAGCCCATATATTTGGCAAGTAGATATCTCACTTCTTTAGAGCGCTTTATCATGCTAGATAAAACAGTTTGGTTGCTCCTAAAACATCTGTTAAGCCAATTTTTGTAAAGCTAGGTACCTTGGAGAGTTACCTTGAAGTGTAAAAATTATGCCCTCCCTACACTCAGGAAATAGATAATGGTGATAAAGGAGTTCAGGAAAGCTGTCCCAAACTGCAAAGCACTTGCAAGTATGCAGACAGGGATTCATACATATTTCCCAAATGAACATGCATTTAATAGTAGATCCCTACCACAAAAATAAAAATGAAAGAATGGACATAATTTTAATTCTGTAGATGTTATCCAGATCTGTAAGATATTCACCATAAGTCTTACAGTTTATAATCTACAGAGAATCAAAACTCAACCTTAGAAACAAAATTAGGTTGAATCAACCACTCAGAAAAATAAATAACAAGAGGATCCAACTATTTGAAGATTTTTGTAGAAAGAAAACATAAATGTTAATTCTCCTTGATCACATAATATAGGGTACTTTTAAAAGAAAGAAATTAATCTACATAAGTAACAAGAAATAAAATTATTACCAATAAGGAGCATACCTGGGATACTAGTAATTAGGATGAAAATGTGCCCAATTCTCTATTACCTGATATCTTTCTTTTTGTACTATTTTCATGGCAATAAGTGCATTTTTTTTTCATATCAAAGGCTCCTTTGCTTAAACTAGAAAGGAAAATGCTGAAAAAGAAAGGACAAAAATGAGCTCAATTAATAAAATAAATTCCAGCTTTTGGGAATAGATAACGTGCATTTTCTTTTTATTATTGTTTTAATTGAAAGTCAATCCTGGTATTCTAATAAAGTGTGAACTCTAGATGGAGTCTTAAGAAATAACAGATCTTTAAACTAAGAAAAAGAGTTAATTGAGTAAAGAATACATATAGAAAGAGGGTGCAGGAGAGAAAAAGAGATGTAAGCACTGGGCAAATGCAGACAGAAAGAGGATGGAAACAGCCCGAACAGGCCAGTGGTTACTCAAACTAAGACATTGCTGATGGCTGTTCCTTTCAAGCTCTTTAGTTGCTGTAGAAGGTTAACACTGACTTTGGAAGGAAGTGAGTTCTACAATTTTTTTTTTAATTTTCTTTATTTATTTGACAGAGATCACAAATAGGCAGAGAGGCAGACAGAGAGAGAGGGGAAAGCAGGCTCCCTGCTGAGCAGAGAGCCCCATGTGGGGCTAGATCCCAGAACCCTGAGATCATGACCTGAGGGAAGGCAGAGGCTTAAGCCACTGAGCCACCCAGGTGCTCTAGGAAGTGAGTTCTAAAAACACAGCTCTATTTTCTTTGTCTCAAACTATGTCCTCCATTTTCAAGTTTTTTAAAGAGTAAATCTCAGATAATTCTTATGTCAAGGGGCTCATTTAAACATTTTGGAGCCAATGAAATTGTTAGGGAGAAAAAAGGAAGAAAAGAAAGAAAGGGGGGAAGGGAAATGAGCCAAAAAATATTTATTGGTTATTGGAGGGATTATCTCTACCTCCCAAGTTATATTCTCATTTGTGGTACACATTATGTACAGTATTCAACATGACCTTCTTGAGAGAAATTTATACTGAAAGTATTAACTGTTTACAAGAGAATTGCTGAGAGATAAAATTCTTGATTTTCAGAAGAATTCATTACCGCATATATTGGATCACCTTTTTAATGTCCTACTTCAGAGATATAAATGTCCTGATAAATAAAATGAATTGCTTAAGATACTAGGCCATTATTTCTCAGAGCTACAGTTTAAAATTACAAACCCATCTTTTCCACTCTCACCTCTAAACAAATTGTGTCCTTTTATGAAAGCAGCATTTTTCTATCATTTTTTTTTTGGGGGGGGTGGCTGAATTTCCTTGAAAATGCCTGTGTTGAGTTGTCACCAGACTAAAATGAATATGTTTTATTGGTTGATATATATGCCTCAGAGACTAATAAAATAAAATCACATTGAACTTGAAATGGAATCTACTAAACGAACTTTTTTTGTGCCATAATATATTCTTCTTGTCCTCAAAATTTCAAGTATTGATATAGGTTGTCAGTTTTTCCTGGGGAGTAATTTGGATGATTCAGTTATGATTTAATGCCAGAAAGCATCATTTACAAAACATGCCCCTGAGCCCTTAAGGAGTTAATAAAGCTTGCTACAGTATACCGTATACTTCCCAGAAGTATCCGAAATAGCTAGAGGATCTGTAAGAGTAAGAGTAGAGTATTTAAGCTTAAATGACACCCATATGCCAACATGTTTTTTTATTACAATGTGAGATGGCTTGGTATCATTAGGAAAGTGTGCCCATTCTTGAGGAATTTGTTAAGCAGCAGCTGACTTCTCCATAAAGTCTGCCTCCCAAAGTGGCTTATTTAGGCTCCATTCTCTATTGAAAAATATTAACTGTGAAATTTCATGTGTAAGCAGTAAATTATCAGGACTACACAGTGGACCAATTTTAGAAATAGCTAATCAAAGCCAATAAATTTCCCATTTGGGTATGAGTATGTGGTAGTGAGATCTAATAAGGACTGTTGATAGACATTCACTGTCCCAATTTCCTGCTTCATCAGAGCGTGTAACTGAAGTGAAGACTGACATCTTCGTCACCAGTTTCGGACCTGTTTCAGACCATGATATGGTAAGTGACACTGCATTTTTGGTTTTCTTGGTGTATTTCCTAAGTTTAACTTTTGAAAGGAAAATATAAACCAAGTACTTAGAGGACAACTTGAAATAGCTTAGCTCTATCTTTGTGTTTTTCTGTATGCATAATCTGTAACATATACTAATATATAATATTTATATCATAGAAAATACCCACTTACTTTCTAGGCCAAGCCCATTTATGATATCAACCACTGCAGTCTTCTTTTTTACCATCCCTGAAATGATTGCTTTGACTTGGGTTATGTCCTGTAAGCCAAATAGTGTAATCTGCCTTACATTTTATTTAGGAAGGCATGTTGATTGAAAGATGCTCTGTCTCTAGATAGCCAGCATTCTTATACAATAGCCATGAACATCATGATTTCTGAATTATTCTTGGCTAGAAAGGGGATGTGAGTATAAAAGCTGAGTGAATAGTTGACCAGAATTAGAGAAATAGTTCAAATAAAACACATTGGTGGGAAATGTTCAGCTTCACTGCAAAAGAAATTCATTAATTATTACCAAGAATGAAAATAAAATTAATGCATACCTGTTCTTTCTTTTTCTAACCCAATAAGTTAACATGAAATTCTCTTCTATCTGATGGGAATTGGTATAAGAGTAGAACTCTGATGTAATATTTGCATACTCATAATAGCCACGCTCCTATGTAATAAAAAAATCATAGAGCCCATGAAGACACACTGTTATGAAATATTTCAAAGATATATTTATTGAATATTATTTTTGAAATGCCTTTCTGTTGACACCATCTTTACATAAAAGTTCTCTGATTTCATAATAGTTCAAGTGATTGAGAATAAAAGTTACAAAAAATATCAGTTAAAACCAGCATTTTTCAAAGTGTGGAGATTCACAAGTATACCCATTTTGGCAGCTCTGACAAGTCCTGAAGTAAGGAAACCTGTTTAACTACATTTAATCTAGTGTTTTCCAGTCATATTTGTCTAAACCTTTAATATGGTACTTGTTGACATTCTGTAGAGCTAATACTCTGTGAGCCACACTGGGAAATTCTGGCTCAGGATAATTAGATAGGTTAGATCTTAACACAGGTTATGAAATGTACCAACTATGCAAATCAGAGTCACCAAGCATAAGACAGTGAGTGTTAGGTAAAAATATAGATTTCTGAACCAGAATGCTGTCTGGGTTTATATTCCCAACTTCTGTGCTTATAAGTGTGTGTTAAGTTCCTTAACATCTCTTTGCCTCAGTTTCTTCATGTGTAACATGGGAGTAATGATAATACCTCATGGGGTTATCATAAATATTAAATGAATTCATACATGAAAAGCATTTAAAAGTTCTTAGCATATAGGAAGCACTCAATGAATGTCAGCCATTATTTCTATACAAGAAATAGAAATATAATAATTAGCCACAAGTGTGTATTTATTTCTTTGGCAACTTATTATAGTGGTTGATCTGTAGACCACTTTCTTGAAATATTGTTATACACTATTTTTTGCTAAACTATTCACCCCGAGGACCTCTTGTGATTCTCCCATGTTGGAATTCTGTCTTAAAGCACTATTCTCGGGGCACCTAGGTGGCTCAGGGGGTTGAGCCTCTGCCTTTGGCTCAGGTCATGATCCCAGGGTCCTGAGATCGGGTCCCGCATTGGGCTCTCTGCTTGTCAGGGAGCCTGCTTCCTCCTCTCTCTCTGTCTGCCTCTCTGCCTACTTGTGATTTCTGTCTGTCAAAATAAATAAATAATCTTTAAAAAAAAAAAAAAGCACTATTCTCTTGTGCTGCTTTTCTAATTAAGAACATTTAATAGATCCCAGTCAGGTTTAAGGTCAAATTTAAACTCCTCTACCTGTATTCCATACAGTTCACAGATGATGTTACCACCCATCCCCTCTTGTTCCTAATATGGACAATTTACTTTAGTCATTTGCTTAAATACTACTTTCTATGAGGCCATAGCACTTGGGGGTGAGCTGAACTTGTCTTGGATCCAAGATGGCTGAATTTACATCTCACCACTGCCAATAGCATGACCTTGGGCAAATCACTAAAGTGTGTAAGCCTCAAAGTCTCTACAATGGGTGTATTATTGTAATAGCCTCTCCTTGTAAGATAGTTAGGGATTTTAAATGAGCAATGTAAATAAAGTGTTTATAGATAGTGCTCAATAAACTCAATAAACTCTCAGTAAACCCAATAGTTATTACTTTTGCCTCTGAACTCCTTATCATGCTGTGTATCCTTCATGGAAAATTCCCTCTGTTTCCCACCCATCTAAATTCTACATTTCCACAAAGGCCCAAATCAAGACCCAAAAGCTTAGTGAAAACTTTTTTTTTTTTTTAATTAATCCGATAGTGGATGAGGTTTACCTTTCTGTTTTCTAGTCACATTTATTGACTATAAAATAATAGCTTAGCTTTTGGTGTCATTTATAACACTGCTTTGTAAAGTTATTTCTCTTATGTAAATGTCTTATTTTCCTAAAGTAATGCCGAAAAATGTAAAGATACATTTGCCTCACATCCCTCAGAGTATCAGTGCATGGTTGCCTCATAGTAAGTGTTGAATTCCTACTTATTTAATGATAGGTTTAGTTGTCTCTATTGTCTTTACAACAAAGTCTTGTGAGACTCAGCAAATAATACCCTCTTTCCTGAGTTCTGAACCTTTTGAGAAATAAGATAAAAAAAATAAGGGATTTGGAAATTGAGAATAATCATCTTCATTACTAATTATTAAGGTCCTGTGGAAGGTGCTTTATATCTGTAGACAAGTGAGTTTCCAGAGAGTAAACATCAGAATCGATCTGAGTAACCCACCCAGTCACCTGGTAAGACTTTGGCCTCCATTTGTTAGGGCAGAGACTGTCCATATAAAACTTCTATCATGGAGAAACATCAGAATTTGTGAGTCTTATGGACAGAGCAGCAAGAAGAGGCTGAGATAGGCAAGATTGATTTTTCCATCCAGATTTACCCATCAAATGAAATTATTCTTCCCTCTTTTCCTCCCTAAATAAAGGAGTATGAGGGATTGGAGAGCATTCAGAAGTTTGGCACCGGTGAAGCTCTCTTCTCATAAATGGAAACATCAAGAGGGGATGAAGCATTACAAACATCACACACTGATAATGATATTATTCCTCCTCCTCATTATCATTATTATCATTACCATCATCATATTTAAAAATGAATATTCTCTATCGCTGGCATCTTTCATAATGCCTCACAAAGATTAGATGCTCAATACGAGTTGTTACGGGACGGTGCTCATATAAAGGCATATTTTCTCTTGAAAATATTTGGCATACCTTTGAGTTATTTGCTTAGATTGCCATTTAAGGAAACACTGATTTTGTTTTTTTTTTTGTCTTGGACTAAAGGTGTATGTTGGGGTTTTCGATACACCATTAAGTCTATGACTTGTGCATTACTTTTCATAAATGGCCTTTGGTCAAAAATCAGATAGGAAGAAGGAACAGAGTGTCTAAGCCGGTTATACTTCCTGTTGCCTAAAATTTCTGAGCAGGATAATGTTTGAATTGTTCTGTCAGAGGACCAAATTACCCAGGTCTACAATTGATATGCTAAGTGGCTACCTGGCCAATTCATTGGAGATTACTCATTTAAACCACATTATAGGTGAATTACAAATAAAGAGCAGTATGATTTAGAGTCTATCAAAATTAGAAGGCCAATGACAAAGCTATTTTTCAAGACAAGAAAAGCTTTGTAGTTTTTAAAGTGATAACTAATAAAATATCTAATAAGGATAACCATAATAACAGAATTGTGAACAGTACTGAATGCTTATAATATGCCAAGCACCATGCTAATAGGTTTATAGATCATATTTCACCTAGTACTCATGATTTTACCTAGGCATTGTTATTATCCGCAGTTTCCAGAAGAGGAAAGTGACCTAGCTAAGTAGCAACTTGAACTCAGGCTGTGTGCCCCTAGAGGACCCACAGCTCCCAAGGCATCTGACTTCATCTGGAATAGAAAACAAAATTAGGGCAACTCCTTAACTTTATTTTAAAAACCATTAATTGGCAATCAAATAGCACGATCCCAGGGCACTAGGTTCTGACAGAAATATCCAGGCAGCACAGTTGCAGAGCCCTGTTTTCCATGGTGGTGAAAACGTATGAAGTCAAAGCACACACAGATGGTAGTAGATGATGCAAGTGGGAACACTTCAAAACAATATTTATTTAGGAACATAACGGATGTTCTGTCCAGTCTTCAGAGTAAGACTCACATTCTCCAGCGACCTACTCTATTGACCAGGGTAATGTGGAGAAACTTGTCACTTGAATGGTGGCAGCTAGAACACTGAACCTTGAACAGCATCTTTGTCAGAGCTTCCTACTTGTTCAGTCTTCTGTAGAGTCTTTTCCTTTGCCTTCAGATTTTACTTTACTTGGTTATGACCACCTCACTTTCCTGAGGTTTCCTATCCTGCTACCAGTCCAAACAAAGAGCACTTTTTTCATTCTCAGCTACATTGAAATCTAATATAAATTTGTTGATAAGCAAAGAAATGGGGAGACAAATAACTTCTAATGTTTACTGAGAACTTCCTATGTTTCAGACATTCTTGTAAACTGTTCACTTGCATCATTAACTCACTTCTTACAATAGTCAAGTGAAATCGCTACTGTATGATCCCCGCTATATAGGGTGGAAACTGGATTATAGAGAATGACCTAAAGTCACACATGTGGCAGACAGACAATTTAGTTCTAGCTAGCAGGTTTAGAACGTACATCCATAACCATTATGCTGTGGCTTCTGCTCTCCTCCCTCATATTTCATCTTCCTAAAGAAGGAGCTCTGGCCCATCCTGGTCTAGTGCACTATGACCCCAACGGTGAGGTCATGATGAGAACCTCCTGCTGCTACCATGGCAGTGTTGCAAGGGCAGTTCTTAGAAAATGGGACACCAAATATTTACACTCTTGCTTAGATAGGATCTGATTGTTATCAAGTGTTTTTATTTCACTTTTCATTTCCACTTCCAGCTGAAGGGAACATTTATTTATTTATTTATTTATTTAATTTTTTAAAAGATTTTATTTATTTATTTATTTATTTTTTTTAAAGATTTTATTTATTTATTTGACAGAGAAAGATCACAAGTAGTCAGAGAGGCAGACAGAGAGAGAGAGAGGAGGAAGCAGGCTCCCTGCTGAGCACAGAGCTGGATGTGGGGCTCAATCCCAGGACCCTGAGATCATGACCTGAGCTGAAGGCAGAGGCCCCAACCCACTGAGCCACCCAGGCGCCCCTGAAGGGAACATTTAAATGAAAGCTTATCCAGTTAGTTTTGCAGTGTGTGTGTGCATGCTTGTGTGGCCAGTACAGTATTTGGAGGGAGAATATCATATGAATTTGGGAATTTCAGTGTCTGCCATTAGCGCAGGTAAGTAAAGCTGATCGTAAACATGACAAATATGTAAACATGAGGAATTTGGCAAGTTTCGACATAATTTTTGGAATCACTGACTTTGGGATGTATCTTATCAAAGATTTGATAATAAATCTATTTTAAGGTTTTTAAGATATTTAACATTTATTTCATTTTCAAAAATCTCCTTGGAGCAAATGAACAAATCAACTAAATAAAATTTTTGGATTCATAGGAATATGGTCAGTTGGGCATCTTGATTTAACAAGTGACTGTTCTTCTACTATTTGACAGGCTAAAGTAGTTCAGTTGGATAGAAAATAGAGCTTACGTGGCTGATTCCTGAGTAATAGAAATGTCCTGACTATCATACCCATATCTCATAAGCCTATTGTCCAGAGAAGAGAACATACAGAGCTCAGGGTAAATCCATCCCTTTGCTTCCTGGCAAGCACTGCTCCTGTGTATCATTTCCCAGTGTAGTCCATAGGTTCCCACCCTATCTCTCTCCTCATGGAAAATACCATTGGATGCCCATCCTACTCCATGAGTTTTCTTTACAGCATCCAAGTTTAAGCAATTTCTCCCTCTGCTAAATTTAAAGATGCTTAACAAATGTTTCCTGGTGAGTAAATTGCTATGTCATGTATCTCAGTGCCTTTTTACATCACACTTCCAGACACAGAAAAGCCTAAGCAACAAACAAGGTAGTTTGTCTTGCCCACAAACATAAACTGGCATCATGTGACACTTCCTTGTTGCTGTTTCAGTCAAGATATAGCGCTATGCCCGGTCCTCTGTAAACTGTCCAATAATTATTACTTGATTATAATAATAATAATAATTATATATAATAATAATTACTTGATCAGAAGGTCTCAGCTATACCAAACGTGTGGCAGAAGGAAAAACCTTTCTTCAGTCTTTACCCAATCTTACTTAAAGCTTGAGAAAAAAGCAGATAGTTAAATTCATGCAAAATATGCCTAGACACAGACATTATTTTTTCTGCATGTTCTAAAGATGATATGTATAAGATTTAAAAAAAAAAAAACAGCTTTCTAATGCATTAGAGTTTAGGGGATTAAGAAAATGTAGCATGATGTTTTCAAGTTAGTCTTCCTTCCAGTTTGGAGCATGCTAAGATTAATGGAGAATGTGGTAATCTTTATTTCAAACCATTAAGTTCCAAATTTAGTGTCAGTGTAGCAAGTGCTGCAAGGAAGATGGATATTACCCTTTTCAGTTTTAGGAGCTGGTAAGTCACATTGCTTGTTTTCAGATTAGCAGATGTTTGTCTCTGGGTATTGCCATAAGGAATGCTGTGTTTATTCAAATAAATAGATTCCCTGGCTGTGAATGATGATGAGCTTCACACATTTCTCATGTGTCTTCTACACACATATACTCAGATACACACTCACACACACCCTCATATTCTGCATTTTTTTTTTTTTTGGTGAAGATCCCAATTAACAGTGAAACAGATTATTTTCATAATCTTCTTTGTTGTGAAAAATTGAAGGACTATAAACATTATCTGTAAAAAAAATTCTTTTTTGCTTACCCATAAAAGAGATGGGATTACCAGGCTAGTATTAGAACCACAGATGATTTGAAATTGACTGTGAGGTTTTCAGACTATGGAAGGACCCCCCAAAATACTATATCTAAGTAGCTATCATTATCTAATTTAAACAGTAAACTCCAGCATGAGTTTTGTTTTTATGTGTACTGTATTCTATTTTTTTGAGTGCTGGTGGGGTAGAGGCATAGAGAGAAGGGCATGATTTTCTTTTCACATACTTGAGGAGATAATTGTGGATTTTTTCTGACCAAGCAATATTTCTGGCATTTTAGGTATTTTAAAAAAATGATTCACCAGAAACCACTATGTACAGACCACCACAAGTTTACTTTTGAAAACGTCACCTAGCTCATATTTTGCTTTTAAAGTTGTAAAAATTATGCATTGTCTGAGTATTTGCATTGCAAAATACAGCTCCGTGAACTCTTTGCCATTTTCCAAAATTATCTAGGAATATACAATAGATGTATTTTTCCGTCAAAGCTGGAAGGATGAAAGATTAAAATTTAAAGGACCCATGACAGTTCTCCGGTTAAATAACCTAATGGCAAGTAAGATTTGGACTCCGGATACCTTTTTTCACAATGGAAAGAAGTCAGTGGCACACAACATGACCATGCCCAACAAACTCCTGAGGATCACAGAGGATGGCACCTTGTTATACACCATGCGGTAAGGATGACTGTGTTTCTCTCTGTGATTCTTTCTGTACTTCTCTTCCATATATATGTGATCATGAAGCTGATAGGCCATGGCGGAGCATCTGGTTTCCTCTTTGCCCTCTTTTTTCAACCTTAATAATTACTCCGCTGTAAAAAATAAACAGACTGTTGAATGCAAGCATTAAAGCATTAAGTAAAATGATTAGGTAAAGTGGGCGAGGCTTATAATGTATATTAAGTAATATGTCACAAGTATCTCTCCAACTTGCTCTAATTCAATATGAGGAACTTCTGCTTCTACTACTAACCTCATATATTGCTGCATCCCAATAAGTTCTAGATCAGATTTCTAGAAGCAATCTCAAGGTATGTATCCGAAAATGTTTCTACTTAAAAAAGAAGGAAAAAAAAAAAAGGAACAGTTCAAGTATCTTAAAAACTATAGATTCATGTGGAAGTATGCACTTAGAAGAAGTATCTGAATTTATAGTGTTATTATTAGACTGAGAATATAAATATTCTTAATTTTGCTTACATTGAAGAATATTTACATATATGAAGAACATACATGTGTATGTGTATGATGTATGTGTGTGTGTGTATATATCTATATAAAATTCCTGCTTAATAAACATTCCTCCATTTTGAGATTATTGGAAAACCTAGCAGCTAGATATCTTTATTCATTTATGGCTCAATGAAGAAAATATGAAACAAAAAACATTGTGAATACTTTTAAAGGAAAAAAAAAAGTTTAAAATATTCCTAATTTGTAAGCAAATAAAAACTGTCCAGAACTCATTCTTAAGGGAAGCAGTTATTTCATACCCAAGTGACTTGTTAGAGTGTTATTTTTGTAGACCTGGACAGTACTTGGTAATTCAGACCGTCCCAAGTATTCCTCTGGCACAAAAAAGGTAATGGAGGCAAAATCCTAGACTTGGTGGATTTTTTTCAATGTGGGAATAAAGTGATTCTTGCTTTTGAAGAAAGCTGCCAGAATTTCTACCTTTTTATACAAAATATCCAAATGAAAAAGAAAGGGAAAAAATGCTTCAAGAGACGCTTTAGATGTTAGGCTCAACTAGTAAACATGTAATAGAATTAAAGAATGACAAATTTCTAAAAAAAAAAAAAAAAAAGAGAGAGAGAGAGAAAAAATGGAGGATCAGTGGACAGACGTGCTGAGACCTTTCCAGATCATCCAAGTAGGATCTATTTATAATTGAGACTTGAAATATTCTCCTCTTACAAAACACCCTACACTTGTTTTTGAGCCTAAGTTCCATATTTATTCCTCGCAGCTGACAATTTTCTGGGGCAAGATTTGTACCTACTGAAAAGTTGCCCAAGTCATACTACCTGGTGTGTGCTATGTTCTTCGTCAATAACTAGCCTGTTACTGCCCATTTCCTAAACTCCTAAACTCCTAAACCACCTTTGCTAATATGTCATCACTTTCCTTAATATTCTGATTTTAAGATGCAAGTTTGATCATTAATTATACATTTCATATTTGCTTTAATCAACATTGCAACTTAATGAGTTTACTGACTATAAAGCCATCCCTACCACATTTCTTGAGCTACTTATTAATATGAGTGAATATATTTTATAAGAACCATGTGAGGAATTTGACATAAATTCCCTCATAATTCCACCAAACAAAATCAAATATATTTCAGTGAAATATATTTTTCAAATGTAAATAGAACTGAAGATAGGGACTAAAGAGAAGCCAAGCAGAGTCCTGGCTTCCATTAGACAGTAAATTTGTATAAAACGAAATGGTGGGAAAATAGTGAGATCACCCACAAACTCTCCTATGCCTATTTCCTTTGTAGGATTATCCCATTTGGTGCTGTTTTAAAGAAGGAGATAGGGAGAGCTGCCCTGAGCAGAGGAGACATCCTCTTCTCTTCCTAGCTATTCATGTCTTCTTCTCCACCAAGTCTTTATCCAAATATTTATTTGCTTACATCTAGTTTTAGTCCTGAGAGATTTTCTGGGTCTAGGTGGATTAAGTAATAATGCTTGTCCTTGGAAACGTAACAAATCCTTGCCCATCATACAAAATCTGATGTCAGTGTTTTTCTCAAAACAAAAACAAAATCCAATCATAGTTGTAAATAATTCCTTTTAGATACTTTGGTTAAGAGCTCAGTATCATGCTGCTGTTTGTGCCTGCCTCTCTTGCTTTTCTTAATATATTTGCTATAGTTAATAACATCGAGTCGTATTAATCAGTAAGTGCCCAATCTATAGGGCTCTTTTATATATCCTCTGTTTTCCTCAACTGTAAGGCTGACGGTGAGAGCTGAGTGTCCAATGCATTTGGAGGACTTCCCTATGGATGCACATGCCTGCCCACTAAAATTTGGAAGCTGTGAGTAAATTTTTAACTTTAATTTTTCTTTATTCTTATGAGATACCTAAGTCTTTATTTTTTTTAAAGATTTTATTTATTCATTTACTTATCTGAGACAGAGAGCAGGGGGAGGAATAGAGGGAGAGGGACAAACAGAATCTATACTAAGTGCAGAGCCTGATGCGGGGCTCGATCTCACAACTCTGAGATCATGACCTGAGCCAAAATCAAGAGTAGGATGCTTAACTGACTGAGCCACCTAGGCACCCCTGAGAAACCTAAGTCTTTAAGCAAGAAACCTCCAATTAGTAAAACCTGTTAGAAGACAGATTAAAAAAAGATAAAAATGAAGAAAGTTCAGTGATTTGCTGCAAATACTTTCTAGGGGTGCCTGGATGACTTGGTACATCAAGATTGTCTGCCCTCAGCTCAGGTCATGACCTCCAAGTCCTAGGATCAAGCCTTAATCAGGATTCCTGCTCAGTCTCTTTCTCCCCGTCCCCACCCCCACAACCCCCTCCTCGTTCTCTCTCTCTCCTTCTCTTTCTCAAATAAATACATAAAAACTTTTAAAAATGCTTTCTATAAGTAATAATCTTTAATTTCATTTTTAATGTTTTTCAGGAAGAGATTATTATAAGAAAGAGTGGATTTAATTAATTAGTGGAAAAATGCTACTTTTGTTAAAGCTGTATTCATGGAAAAACAAGTGGAGTATGGATGCTTTTACCACATAGATAATAACTCCCTGCCAACAGATGGAGATCACTGTGCTTATTTTGTGTCATTGCTGACATTTGTTTGACTTTAAGAATATTGCAAGTTGTTTATCAGATGAAAATATTGGTAGGTGGCAGCAGTGGATGATAATCGTTTCTTCATAATGAAGCCTACACCTAACAAATATTGTCTGATGAGAATTTACCCTAATCATAACCTTTTGAAAAGCTCTAGATCTGGTTGGATATCCCTTGAAATTTATGTGTATATTAGTGCTTTTGAAGGTATCCTAGATACCTTTATGATAACTGTTGAGGCTTCTGCTATTTGAAACTATGCAGGCACACATTAGAGGAGCCAAGAGAATAGAACTGTGCCCAGCAGAGTCAGGTTCTCTTGTCTTCCTCTAGCCTTCTGCTTTTGACTAGTATGCATATATAAAGGGAGTAAGAAGTAAGAACAATGTATTCCTGGTTTCCTGCAGGAGAGTTACTTTTGGACTGAGTCAGCTCCTGGACTACCTAACCATCTTTCTGCTCCCACTAGACAGACAGTCTAAGCAACTATTTTGGTGAAGATATGATTCATAGAAAAAAAAAATAGTGGTGGTGTAGGAAGACAGCAAGCAAAGAAAATAGCAAAGGGCCTTCAGGCTCCTAGCAGCTCTAGTCATGGAAAGACAAGTTTATTTATAAATCGAATTCTATACTGAAACCCAAGGACAAACTACTTCAAAAATTGTCAGCCAAACAGGCCTTTGGTGATAACTCCCTCCTCCTCACTCTTTTCCCAATTTAATGTATATTCTATGTTACAGACTACTATATTTTCTCCTGATTACCACCTCCATTTTTAACAATATTATGTATTATGTGTTACTGGTATGCCAGGCAGTATTTTAAACATTTGTATATGTATCGGCTCATCTAATCCACAAAATCTTATACTTAGAAAGATCATGCATTATAGGTTGCCTGGGGCAGTAATTACTTTTGCCTTATATCCTGATATAACTACTAATAGTGCCCCCTTTTACCTTCAGAAATACCTTATTTTGAACAACAAATTACTTGTTTAGTGTACTAGTCAGGAATGCTCTCAAGCCGTGAGTATAGCTAGCTGAAAAAGAAGAGGGGTTTATATTTTTATACAAGATGGATGATGGTAAGTGATTGTTGGTTGATTGTTGTTTTGTCAGCATCTTAACAACGATGATGTTTAAGATGCCCTTAGATGTTCTTCCTGATCACAAGATGGTTGCTGCAATTCCAGCCATTGCATCTGCTTTCAAAATAAAGAATAGTGGACAAAGAAGAAAGAACAAGCACCTGTATTAAAGAGATAAAAGCTTTCCCTAAAATCCTAGCAGACATTTACGTGTATCTCATTAATCAAAGATGTGTCTCATTACTAATGCTGACTACAAATGAGGCTGGGAAGAAATATTCTTAAATAAGCACATTGTTAGCCTGAAGAAAATAGGAGGTATTTTAGGAAGGAGGAAATGGATAGCAAGTAGAAAACACATAATGTCTCATGTAAGAAAACTGAAGTTAAATAAAAATCTGCTTTCTACCTCAGAGCCTTTATACATGCTCTTTTCTCTACTTGGGTTACTCTTCTCTTGGTTCTTCATGTAAGTGGCTTCTTCTATTTTTCACTTCTCAGCATAAATGTCATCTTCTGGGGCTTCCCTAATGACCTTATCTAAATTTACATACAGTCCCACCCATCTTCTTGATTATAGTACATGTTTAATTTAGATGTATTATAGCAATAATTATTAGTTTTATTTATTGGTTGACATTTTTATTGTCTGGAGACTGTAAAACTCCCATGAAAGCACAACCTATTTTGTTCAGCATTTCCTAGTACAGAGCCTAATATGATGTAGACACTCAATAAATATTTATTGAATAGATAAAAATTATAGTAAATCGGGTTTTAAATGCCCCTTTAATGTTTAAGTCTCAGAGAAGATTGCTTCAGAAAAGGGTTTAAGACCTGTGGGTAATTAAACAGAGAAGATTTGAAATTGAAAAATAAGCATTTGAGCTCAGTGAGAGAGTGCCATGACTAATTACCATCACCTGCCATTGGCTTGAGAAGAAGAAGTGGTGGTTGATTTATTGTATAGTTAGTTCTCTGTCCTGGCCTAATTAGCATACTTCTGAAATGAAGAAACTGAGGCTAAAGTGGGCTAAAAATGCATTGACCCAGTTTTTGAAGCAAACATCTTGCCAGAATCACACAGAAGAAAATAATCAAGATATGTTAGAAGATTTTGTAATAATTTAGTAGAATACTATGTAATAAATGTTAATGAAGCAAAATCATCCATATGTTGATAGGAACTAACCTCAGAAAAGCAGATGTTTTCCACTTTCCATTACCACTTTCCATTCAACCCTGATTGTCAGTGTTATAGCACTCTTTTTGCTTATTGGGGATAAAGCCATCTTCATAAGGCCATATAACTAGAAGACAGTGTGCATGATTTAGTTGACATCTTTTAACTGCTTTTGAGGAAAATACAAAGAAGGCTTTGATTCTAAATGAAGAGATTCAGATGATATTCTGACAATTAGATGTAGGCAAGTGCTAGATCTAGTTATGGACTCGATAAATGATGGTTTCCTGGCTGATTATCAAGCCTAGTGCCTTGTAAATAAGGAGAGAGGGATAAGTAGAAATTTAAACAAATTCTGAATAATAAATAACTTTGGAAATTATTTAGTGCACCTGCTTCATACAAATGAAAAGACAAAGGCCCGTAAAAGTGAAGAGATAGTGTCTTATTAGCAGATGCTCTTCTGATACCAACTCTATGCTCCCAATGTTGTAGCACCACAGAGTTCTTTCATAAGCCCAACCAAAATTTTTTGTCTTCTTTTCAAATTTTTTCTGAGGTAATCTGCTAATTTATTTTAAATCTGAGCTCAACATTTTGACTAAGTAGCTGAAGACTCTTTTTAACCTTATCTTCTTTATGCTGATTAGTCTCAAATGAAGGAAGCAGTCATAGGACCTCCTTTCTAAGTACTAAAATGAAGAAATAAGGTATATCACCTATTGTGATGCCTTATATCATGAAACACCAACTTTCTTTTTTTTTTTAAGTTTTTATTTAAATTCCATTTAGTTTGTTGGGGCACGTGGGTGGCTCAGTCTGTTGAGTGTCTGCCTTCAGCTCAAGTCATGATCCCGGAATCTTGGGATCAAGCCCCACATTGGGTTCCCTGCTCAGTGGGAAGTCTGCTTCTCCCTCTGCCCCTCCCTCTGCTTATGCTCTCTCAGGCTCTTTCCCTCTCTCTCTCCTGCTAAATAATTTTTTAATCTTTAAAAAAACAAATTCCAGTTAGTTAGCATACAGTGTAATATTATTTTGAGGTGTACAATGTAGTCAATCCACTCTTCCATAAAACACCTGGTACTCCTCACAACAAGTGCTCTCCTTCATCCCCATCCCCTGTTTAACCTTGTGGGTCCACTCTGCATTTTGGGAGATTTCCATTGAGAGACATGGACAATATGTCATCTCCCCTTTCACAACAACGCTGAGTTTATTGTAGGTTTCATACACAGTGGAGTTTCTAAGAGATTGCAAGTATGAGACTTTGAATTATATGAAGTTTAAAGGGGATGGTAACAAATTTTTTCATCTAAAACTATATTAGCAGCCTATCAGCAACACATGATGAAGTTCAAAAAAGTAGAGTCCAGGCACTACTGCTAATGATAGTGCAATACAGTAGCAAGAGTTTTTTCATTTGTTACAAAAATGGCACGAGGTTTAGAATTGGTTTCATCCCAAATTACTTGACCACTAAGTATCCCCTTGCTTGGATTTTGAGCATATAATATACAGTTTTTGCCTAGGAAATCCTTATTAATAACAGTAGGGTAGAAAGAATGTCATTCTATGCTCTTACCTCTGTTTGTTTCACTAAATAGCTATTTAAATATTTAAGCCCTTAAATAAGCCATTCAATGTTTCTGTGCTTTAGTTTATCATCTATAAAATGAGACAAACTATATAACCTCTAAAGTCCTTCCATGTTAACAATCAGTGATTCTGTGTTACCATAAACTTGAGATGTGTTCTTAGGTTAGACCTTTCCATTAAAAAAAGAAAAATTTACCATGATGGGAAAAATATTTTACTGAATATAAGTTCCTACAAACTATGAGCAATATGGTTCTTCTCAACTAGTGCTCTGCACTTCTTAGAGGGATTTTTAAAAATAAACATGTTTTAGATGCTAACAAATGCAGTCCTCCTCCTTAAGAAATGCAATGCTGAAATGATTCAAAATTTAAGTTAATGAGACATGTTAGCTCAATGGTAGGAATTATTTCACAATGTATATGTATATCAAATCTTCATGTTGTATACTTTAAATACCTTATAATTTTATTTTCAATTTTACCTTAATAAAGCCGTGTGTGTGTGTGTGTGTCTGTGTGTGTGTGTATATATGTATATATATATATATATATATATATATATATATATATATATAAAACATCTAACAGCATCTCTCATTCCACCCCATGTGTAGTGGGTATTCTGTGACTAGAAACCAGAAAAGCTATGGAATCCCTTCTTCTCCTCTGCACTCGTTCTATACAGCTCTTCCCCCAACCTTCCTGAACTACAGATCAGGATTATGACCTCATCTCTCATGTAGAAGGATGGCCAGGTTAAAAGTAACATGGAGAATGAAAATGAGCCAAATGGTGTAACTCATCAACATCATCATCGTGATAGTAAACATCCATAAAAAGGAGAATTAATTAAAAGGAAGTAAAGTTACACTTCCTTTAAAAATGGGTGCTTGGTAGAATTTCTGGTGTTATATTTCATATTTATCATGATCTTCCCTTGGCCTGACATAATCCAGACCCAGGCTTCTGCCTCTAACCGTATTTCATCTCTCATGTATACAGATTTAGTCACATTGGTATTCCTGCTTTTCCTCAAATATATCAAGCTTTTACCTGGACCAGAGGAAGAAACTTCTTTGTTCACTATCCAACAAACTCTTCCCCAAGACATAACCTACTCTCATTTCTGTCATGCATTTAACTGTCATTTCCTCAAGGACCCTCTCCGAGTCCTTCATCTAAAATAGGCCCACATCCTTCATTCTCTACTCCCTTAGCCTACTGTGTATGGCTTTATTGCATTTAACATTACTTGAAATTATGTGTTTATTAGCTTGTCTGTTTTTGTCCCCATTACTGCCGTGCATATTCCACAACATCAGGAAAACTTGTTTGTTACGGATTTTTTCAGCAAAGCTCTTTATCTTTTGTAGATGCTTAATAACCATTTGTTGTAAAAGTGAACAGATGACTGAACAAATCAGGAAAATATGTTTTAATTTTCCTAAGCCAAAGGACATGGGCTCTTTTTTTCCTGGCCTGCTCTCTGGAACCATGCAATTGAAAATAGGAAACTAATAGCACTTACCAGCTAGTGAGGAGTATCAAAGTAACATGACACACGGACATTTTCCTTCCTTTCCTTTCAGATGCCTATACCAGAGCAGAAGTTGTTTATGAGTGGACCAGAGAGCCAGCACGCTCGGTGGTTGTAGCAGAAGATGGGTCACGCCTAAACCAGTATGATCTTCTTGGGCAAACAGTAGACTCAGGAATTGTTCAGTCTAGTACAGGTGAGTGCCAGTTGATTATTCCAGATATGTCAGAAGAAATATAAAAAGTTTTTGTGAGAATGTGAGAATTCAGTAAGTTCTTCAATAACACAAGTAGAGAGAGAGAGAGAAAATTTCACTAACCTGAGACTACCTAAGCTAGGAATTAGTGTAAACTCTATAGATTTGTGCCGTTGTATTCCTCATTTAATGTCTTTTGGCCTCTGTTTCTTGGTTTGCAAAATAAGATGCTAGTTCTATGTGATCAGGGTAGCAGAGTATTTAGAAATGTGAACTCTGGGGAAGAATGTATGGATTAAATTCTCACTCTTCCACTTTGTGTGTTGATTGTGGTCACCTCACAGGGTTGTTAGAAGGCATAAATTAAATCCATGAAGAGTACTTTAATAGCTTCTGGCATATTAAAGAAACTCAAGAAATGTTAGCTATTAATATTATCTAGGCCTAATTTATTATAATGAGTCAGTGAATCTTGGTGAATTTGTAGCAGTGATCATTATACATAAGAACTAGAGCAGATACTATTAAGCAGCTGGACCCAAACTTTAAATTTTGAAGTTGCTTCAAGAAATAAGAGTTTAGTTATGCAAATATCCATTTGTGACTAAATGTAATGTGATCGTTGGGCTGGAAAACTATAAAAATTTGGATTTTAACCCTCCCTCAATCCCAATAATTTTAATTATGTTCAGTCAATGAAAGCTTAACAAGAGCCAGAAGTTTTTATAGCTGTCTTTAAAATTTTAAATTAGTTCATCCACTTTGGTAATTTCTTTTAAAAAATGCAATTTGGTAATATATAAGGGCAGATGTGCTATTCTTGTCAGAAAAAATTTCTTCCTTAGATTTCAGGTTTTATATTAGGACCCTGATAATTCTAACAAGTTCAAGTAATAGGTCAATATATCTTATTCTGGCTATTGAAAAATCCCTGTTTAATGGGATCTGCATTTTGCTTATTTTGCCGCAACCATGGCTACTCTGGAAGCCCAAATATTTATGTTTCTTCTTTTGAAAAATGGAGAAGATTGTTGCTCAGTTTTGCCCATGTTAAAAATGCATGTGGCATAGTGGAAAGATTTTAGGCTTTGTAGTGAGAAAGAGATGCACTCGAGTCCTGGTCCTGCCACATAGAAGTCTTGTGACTTTGGCAAAGTCATTTATCCAACTAGAAACTCTGGTCTCCTCTAAAATGTGGGCATTTTTTACCTTTGCATTAAAGATGAGATGATATAAAACGCTAAGTAGAACATATATATGGTAAGTGCTCAAAATGGTATGTCGTCTGAGATCCCAAAACATGGAAAAAAACTGAAAATTTCTCTCGCTCGTAAGTTATATGGGAAAACATTCTAAAATGAGCAGTGTTCACCTTTAAAAATCAAATGCTATTATAAACTGGATTTTGTGGTAGACACCGGAGAGTCAATCAAAGACAAGGCAGAGAGTTTACTGTCATGGAATCTAAAGTCTAAGGGAAGACAAACACATAAACTATAATTATCAAAATGGGTGGTAAATGCTGTGATTAACATTTTTGTGAGGGCAGGGACCATATCTGTCTTCTATATCCCTATCATTTACTATATAGTAGCTAAAACAGAAGAGGCACTAAATAAATATTGTGAACTAATGAATAAAACAATAAATGTACCCATAATAGAATAATCAAGGAGGAATTGCTGCAGGGGTTGACTTTTATGTTGTTAATCTGTATTTGTTGGAAACCAAATAATCACTGTTTTAGGCCCAGAACATTGAAAATAATAAACATAGAACTTTCCCTCAAGAAATTCTCCATTATCATTAGAATAAAGGCTGAGGGATATGAAAGCAACAATAACTCAACCCCAGTGGCATGCATTCAATAGCAGAAGTAGACACAAGCCAGGAGGGTTACCCAAAGAAAGGAGTGCCTCCACTCTAGTTGTGGTGCTAGTGACCTTGACATGTCATTTCATCCCTCTTTAGGACCAATTTCCATGTCGGCAAAGTGAGTGGCTCATTCTGATAAACTTGGAGATGTTTCTGCCTTCATCAGGATTTAGGCTACATATACTGTAGTTATTCAGAAATGATATACAGGCATACATGGAGCTAGGAAATGAGAGGCAGGGCCCAACCCCCCATCACCAAACTGGCTGTACCTCATACTCTGGGTCTTTTGAAAGTACTCAATCTGTGCTAAATCAGCAAGTTTACCTGTACAAATAAGAACTCTTTCTTGTCATTCCCATAATTGATATTGGTTGGGGGGGGAGGGAGGGAAGGGAGGTGAGGAAAATAGTGAGCAAATTCTCAGATGTAGGGGTTCAGTTTGCTGTACACTTTCAACCTCACAATAAAACACTGAACTAAACATTTCCTCTGGGTCCAGTTTAGCTCATCAAAAATCCACCCTGATAGATTTCTGTGGGAAGAAACAACGATCTTTTTAAGGTCTTCCATTCCATATTTCACATATCCTTGCAGAGTCCTAAAAATATTAAGATAAATGGCATTGAGTACTTTACCTCCCTGTTTTTGCCAGAAGACTAGGAATGATAGCAAGAAAGAGCACCACATGGAGAATGATTAGGTAAAAAACCATCTTCCTCTACCTTAAAATTTTCTGCAGGGAGAGAAGCAATTCAAATCACCTCTTAGAAGGGGTTTCCCTGCTTGCCTGAGCCAACTTACATGTGAACACACATTCATAGGTACTACCAGCAATCTCTTTCAAGTCAAATACCTCTAGATCACTTCAGTGACATAGGAGGGGGAAATATGAGGCTCAATCCACTGCTTGGATTTTTAAATGCAGTACAAAATCATTAAAGTCCCAATATCTTTCCTGAGGTCTGCCACCAGATTTGGGAGAAGACAGTAAGTTGGAGAGTTAGTTTGAAGTACACCTACTCACCTGGCAGAGAAAAACCTTTACAGTCACATGGAAGGATGAGTCCAGTGAGCTCTCAAATCCAATACAATTCTTTGTTATCCAATACAATTTATTCACTAATTCCTTCAACCATTTATTCACTTTCGGTGTTTGACATTATAATTGGGCCTGGGAAAGATAGATGAAGGACATTTAATTCCTGCCCTCAAGAAATTCATAACTGATTGCTGTAAGTAGCTAACATGCTCATGGCATTCTTCTAATACGACAATCCCAGGATAGAGGTATTAACTTTATTATATCCATTTTACAGATGGGACATAATTGAAGCCAGAGAGATTTAACTGCTTTTCCTAGGTCACACAGTGAGGAAATGGCAGAGCTGAGATTTGAACCTGGGGGTAGTCTAGCTGCAGAGTGCTCAACCACATGACTAGTAACAGGCAACATAGACATGTGTGAAAAGCAAGGCTGTGGTACAGCATGGATTTAAGAGTGTGGACTCTGGAATTATACTGTGAAGGTTTAAATGCTGATTATACTACTTATTAACTGTCTGACATTTGACAAGACATTTCTCTGTTCATCTTTCTCTTGTAAAATTTGTAGATGATAAAAGGATCTACTTCATGAGCTGCTCTGAGATTGAAATAAGAAAAATGCATGTAACCTGCTTAGCAGAGTGTCTGACATATAAAAATTATGTAATAAATATTATATATTACTATTAATAATGATGATAGAGTTAGTGCAAGGGAGTGACATAACAAAGAAGTCATTTCTGCTTGAAGTATCAGAGAAGGCAGTTTGGAACTGGACCCCAGACATTGCCCCTTATCTCATTCTACTATACTGCATTATGTTTCCTAAGTAATTTTTTAAGGAGAACCTGTACAGAAATTATAACCATGACTAAAGAGCATGAAAATATGACTTATACAGAGAAATATAATAATTAAATTAGTGACCAGGCATAATGATAATATCATGGCCAGAAAATAATAAGAATATAATAATGTACAATGCCTTTTTAAAATACATAGTGGTGCCTGTAAAACCTTCATATTTACCAAAGTCAAAGAGAGATTTGATCAAAGGAATTTTAGGTTAGCCTTGCTGAATAAGAATGTTTCTTCTTTATGAGTGGCTGTCTTATCCTTAGAACAAATGACCAAGAGAAATTGTGAGATCCTCTTTCTTAAAGATAGTCTTTTCTGGATGAGTTGATTTAAGGATGACACTGCAGGCTCAAAACGAATGAGGAAACAAGCATTTTCCCTGACCAGGGGGCAATAAGAGTGATCAGCATTTATCCAAGGATCCTTAGAGCCCCCATTTACAAAGCCTAGTATATAATCTCCAGAGAAATAACTGTAGCCATTAAATGTAAAAAGTAGGGATTGGGGGTAGGGTAGTTATCTGGTCAATTCATATTTCAGATGAAGAGACAGGTCTAGAAAGATTCAGTGGCCTAGAACTCTAGCCATTTTTTTTTCTTATTTCTATTCCAGAACTCTTTGACACAGATATTAAAATACCAGTTCTTCCCTCAATGTCATCTTTGATTTCTCATTCCTATTAAAAAATCAGCATAAAAACTTAGGAAATACATAGCTTAGAAAACACAAAGTTAAGAATACTTGGAAGAAGGGTTGGGGCGCCTGGGTGGCTCAGTGGGTTAAGCCGCTGCCTTCGGCTCAGGTCATGATCCCAGGTCCTGGGTTCGAGCCCCACATCGGGCTTTCTGCTCAGCAGGGAGCCTGCTTCCTCCTCTCTCTCTACCTGCCTCTCTGCCTACTTGTGATTTCTCTCTATCAAATAAATAAATAAAATCTTTAAAAACAAAAAAAAAGAATACTTGGAAGGGAAGTGATCTATTAGGGACCTATTATAGGCTTATAGGGACCTAATGTTCATTACAACTTCAGTGACGTGAATGGTTGCCTTCTAGAGCTGGAGAGACTATATTTCTATCGTTTCTGTCTTGCACTCTCAATTTGCACATGGCTCAATTTTTTTAAAATGACTTTCATATCTATCATTTCATTGTATCCTCCCAACATCCTAGGAAACAGTTAAGTAAAGCACTATTATTTTAATCGAACAAATTAGGAAACTGAAGTCAAATAAAGTTAAGCAAAGTATTTACTCTTCAAGTACATGGAAGCCATTTACTAAACAAACCCTCGAAGCTCCTTTATAGAATTCTATCCCTGCTTCTTTTCTTTCTTTTTCCTTAATTTTGTATGGTAATGTATCAGAAATATTGTCACATCTAATTTACAAGCTTCCCTGAGGGTTACATGATATGCAAGGATATTTGAATTACAATTCTTCTAGACTGTTGAATTAGAGGAAAAGAATTTGACATGCTTAGCGTATAAGCACTTGATGTCTAGAGATTTCTTTCAATTCAGTTTAGGAGATTGATTTTTTTGTTGTTGTGTTCTTCTTTTATTTTTAAACTATTACAACATGATTCTGATTTTGCTGCCTTTTTTCTCCTTACTTACATGTTCTGTGCCAAAACTTCTTAGATTTTTTTTTTAATTTAGGTAAATGATTTCGATAGATTTGAAATCCTTCTATTCTTTCTCTAACTTGTTAGTGAGGAAGTGGTTTATAGAACAAACATAATGTGGAATAATAGCTCCTCCAAAATAATATTCTCTGCAGAATCTTCTTAAAATGTCACATTGCGAACAACAAAAGATGATAATGGAATATGTATAGACACTCATCTTTCTGACATTATATGAAAGATGGAATTTTTTCTTTGAGCTGATGACATTTTGTAAACCACAGTTGAATGAATGGTTAGGAATAATAATGCATACTCCTGAGAGGGTGAAATGTAACATGGCCATGTCCACACAAGACTACATTTTAGTAGTCCTGGAAAAATTGGTTTTCTGCTTTTTTCTGAAATTTGAATCACTCATTTCTTTCAGATGACCTTGGAGTCATCACCCAGGGTATCTACAGAAACTGAGAAGAAATTAGTAAACATTGTATTTGCCCTCCCAAATAGAGAGCCTCATGGATGTTAATTTAAGTGAGTGCCCTTAAACCTCAATGCATCCCTTTTCACCATGCACAGATGTTGAATACGTAAAGTATGTAAAACCATGCTATATTCAAAGAACTGTCCTCTTCCAAATTAACCCTCAGTTTGATGAGAGGGATAGAAGGATATAAGTTAGCTAAAATAAAAAGTGTGAGATTTTATTATAAATGTAATAAAGCTATAAATAAATTTGAAGTTACTTACTAGTGATCAGTCAATAGCAATTGTTATTAACAATTAGCAGTGAAAGCATACTTGTGTGTGTGAATGATTTTCTCCTATAAAGAATAAATGCATTTATTTTACCAATATTTTTACCAATTCTGATTGGAGGGAAAAGAGAAGAAAATGGAGAAGGGAACCAAAATTTATTTTAAAACTCTTACATGGCATTATCTTAATTAGAGCCCTTATTCTTTATCTTCCCCACAATATACTTCTCACTTTCTTTTAAAGATTTTATTTATTTATTTGACAGAGAGAGATCACAAGTAGACAGAGAGAGAGAGAGAGAGGGAAGCAGTCTCCCTGCCGAGCAGAGAGCCCGATGTGGGACTTGATCCCAGGCCCCTGAGATCATGACCTGAGCAGAAGGCAGAAGCTTAACCCACTGAGCCACCCAGGCACCCATACTTCTCACTTTTTTGTAGATTAGGAAACTGAGGATTAGAGACTGTAAGCAAGTTACCCATGGCTATCCAGAAAGAAAATAGCGTATCTAAGTTTTGAACCCAAATCCATTTGCTTCCAAAGCTGATAAACTTTCCTTTACAGCACATTTCTTCCTTTCCTGCTATGGACTGAACCCAACCCAAAGATGAACAAAATATTCAGCAATAATATGTGAAGTAGAGGATTTTGTTGGTCATGATACTGAGATGTGAAAATGCATGGTAAGGCAAGAAACATGGCACTGAAATGCTTATTAGAGCTATGATATGGAGAGTCTTAAATCCAGGTAACAGAGTTTGCTTGTCAGTAGGAACACTGGAGACTGTTGATTGTCACACTGGAGAAGGGCGGGGCATTTGCTAGTATCATCTAGTGAGTAGAGGTCAACTAATCCAAAAACATATGGGACAGCCCCCACAACAAACAATTATCTGGTCTGAAATGTCAATAGTGCTGAGGCTGAGAAATCTTAATGTAGATAATGGAATCCATTAAGGTATTTTAAGATTTTATGTATGCTTTAAAAAGATTACCCTGACATCAAAATTTAGGGAAAACTCGAATGAGGAAGTGATTGGAGATAAACAAGGCAGTTAATAGATCTACAAAAGAGATAAGAGCAGCGACCATGAGATAAGAGATAGGCTGAAAGATACTGCCCAGGAGAAATTAAAATTGTGATGATCAACTGATTCCTTTCTCTCTCTCTCAGAAGCCGTACTTAACATCCAAGGTTTGATCCCAGGATTTTAGTCTGAGTGAGCAGACAGATGAGAGAGTATCATGAATTTAGAGATAGACTTTAAATGGGAAAGCAGCACAGGTATATGCTGGTCGTTATTTTTTTTATGGGAAAGGTTAACTAATGTCAGTTTTTGAACATATTTAGTTGGTGATGTCAATGAAAAATCAGTATTTCTGAGATGTCCAGTAGATATTGGGAATACAGGTTGATTTTGAAAGCAGTGTCACTCAGGGCTGTGGATTTGGCAGGCCTTCAGATACAAATGAGTCTAGGGACAGGAGGAGAAGGGAAGTTCCTGGTTAGAGCCAAAAAAAAAAAAAAAAAAAAGTGGAAGAAACCTAAAAGCAGAACTACACCAGGAACCTCTATGATTACTTTGCAGAAAGATGAAGAGTGGGGTATTAATAGGTCATGAACAGTTTTAGCCACATTGTAGGGGCTGAAGCTAGATGGTCATGGGCTGGTAATGGTCACAGGTTGCATAGGGCAAAATTTGGAGTTGAAAGGAAGGAGAAAGGTGAAGTAATGTGAATACCAAAGAAAGCTATGTTTTCTTAGTAAGAATATACCTATTTCTCTCCTCCCCCCACCCCCACAGACAGCTAAGTATATACTCAGAGTGGATAAAGCTAAAATTTTCTAAGATTTGTAATTGAAAAAATATAACATCAGTTAAAAAAAAAAAAAACTCCTATAATTTGGGTTGCATGTCAATCGCTTTGGTAAATGAAACTGCTTTTCTAAATGAAATCAGACTTTGATATATACAAAGACATTAATCGTGCCCAGCTAGTCCGTTGTTTCCTAGCCCAGGCTATGAATTAGAACAGTTCAAAAGCTATATTGAAGTGGATTTTCCTTGGCCTCCCTTAAAGAGTGGTTTGTGTATCTAGGTGGGACCTGAAGAACTGGATATTTCAAAACCTTCCCAGGTGATTCTGGTGGAGGTATTCCTCAAAATAAATTTTGAGAAACCATGGATTATATCCCACTCTCCTCATTCCAAAGATCAGGCTAGGCTAAGTGAGTTACCCAGGGCCACAGAGCAGCTGAAAGGAATTGCTGGCATTAGAACAGGAATTCCCCCAAAGTTGGACACCAAAACTCCTTCATTAGACAGCCTGAATGTCCTCCACAGTGGTAAACTGAGGATTTGATCTATTCTGACCCATCAGAACATCAGGATCTTGCACTTTGCCTTCATGGTCATTAGAGCCATTCTGTAAATAGATACTCTATGTCTCTTACATGTTTGGTACACCAGGATAAGGGTGTAGCAGTATCCATAAGATCTCTGGCACCTCAGTCTTATCCTCAACCCCATTTTGGTGTTTTAATAATGTCTCTGTTCTTTCCTGGATAAACATTTTCTCTTCAGGAACCAGATGTCACATGGGACGTGTTTTAAGTCTAAGATTTTGCTGTTGATGGAAAAAATCCAGAGGTAATTTCTTTTCAGGGTCAAATTGCTCACTTTATTGTATGTTTCACCCTCTAGGAGAATATGTTGTTATGACCACTCATTTCCACCTGAAGAGAAAAATTGGCTATTTTGTTATTCAAACGTACCTGCCATGCATAATGACAGTTATTCTCTCCCAAGTTTCATTCTGGCTCAACAGAGAGTCTGTACCAGCGAGGACTGTCTTTGGTAAGTGCCAATCAAGACGTACAGGCAAGGGTCTGGAGGGCAAGTTATATTATGCTGGTGACGTTACAAGTGGAATGAAAAAATAATTATACATTAAAATCTGAAGTTAGCACAATAGAAAGGTTCAAAGAATTACCATTCTCATTGTGGTGTGATTTAAAAAAAAAAAAAAAAAAAAAAACCTCTTTCTTTAAATAGAAAGCTGTTTTAATGTATGTAGATAAATGCATGTGAATATCAACTAGGCATGTGCTATGTTTAAGACTCTTACTACAGAATAAAAAGCCTTAAGATGTTTATAATCTAGTCTGAAGATTATTCATGTGCAGAGATCCCTATGGTATCATTCTTCAAGAATAGGCAAGGAATGGAAAATCAGTTATCTCAGGAAAAAAGCAAGACTTTGCTACAAGTGCCCCGAAAAGAGTCTTTTCTTCTGAATTTATCAAAGTGCTTCCAGGTTGAAACTGCCAGATCTTTGCTCTGACAGTAGCCTAGGAACACAGGTATATTAAGATCCAGAATGCTTCCAGCTGCAGAGCACAAGAGTAGTTCATTTCAAACTTTTTTAAAAATTATCATTTGTTAATATTAGCTAGTCTTGAAGCCACTTACTAGCACTAAATCCTGAACTCTTGTCAAGATGCTTATTTCTATATGTATAATTCAGTTTGAGGCCTTTGTTCTCTGAAAATTAAGAAAAATAGAATAGAGAGCATATGTTTTATTTTTATTTTTGTAAGAATGAACAATAACGCTATAGTGAAAAAGATTTTTTTAAATCCTCACCCTTCCCCCTTCTTACCCTAATAAATCTTACTCTTCCTTTTTGAAAATTCTCTAAAGCGTTTGGAATGTTTAATAAGTCAAAAACCTTGCTCTTAACATTTTCAACAATCTGATGTCTCAGCCAACTCATGCCCTTTCGGTGAGCATAACTACATATCTGTAAACTCAAATGTGGCAAGTATTTCTGTGTATCAAGTTATATATTTCTAATGTTTTAAGTTCAGTACAATCACAAATACAATTTCCCAAGACCTTTAGCCTTTTAACATTTACTTAGAACACATGTTTCTATTGTTTTTAGTCTCAACTCAGCACTTTCCTCTATGCTGAGTGAGAAGTCTGAGAGGGTCACAGATGTTTAAAGAAACAATACACAAAGGAAAAAGATAAAGGTACAAAAGTTGGACTTTCTAACAGTTTAGTATAAGGCATCCAGAATGCAGCGACGCTGAAGCCTGTTTTATGTCTTCAAAAGTCATCTTCTTGCTGCTCCATGCTCTCTGTCATTTAGGGGCAATGTGGTTGTGTAATTTTGCTGCCAGATAGATCCAAGGTTTAGGTTCCATCTTCATTTTTGTAAGATTCAGTTGCCTAAAAGTAAGGGGTTTAGGGGGTAGGGAAGGAAAGATGGGATTGGGAGGGAGACAAATCATAAGAGACTCTTAGTTTCACAAAACAAACTGAGGATTGCCAGGGGGACGGGGGTAGGGAGAGGGTGGTTGGACATTGGGAAGGGTATGTGCTATGGTGAGTGCTGTGAAGTGTGTAAACCTGGCAATTCACAGACCTGTACCCCTGGGGCTAATAATACATTATATGTTAATTTAAAAAATTTTAAAAAAGATTCAGTTGCCTATAAAATGAGAGTACAGTTAAAGTAAAATAATGCTGTTTAAAAGATTGAGAAGAATAAAATAAAATATGTAGATTATCAGGTTGAATTCTTGGAACTCAGTAGATGTTCGACACATTTTTGTCCTTTTCCCTGTCCTTATAGCAGGAATTGTAAGACAACAAACATAAGCACACGCGCATATGCGCGTGCACACACCCCTCTCTTAATGCCCTTCCTAATTTATGGATACATTTAGTTTAAGAGCATATATTTCCAAATTAACTTCTGACAGTTGCCTACATGAACCAAATTTTGAAAAAAAAAAAAAATGGAATTCACTCTAGCAGAGATTTATTAACAAGGACTGAAGTTGTCAATAATAGCCATTAACTTTGTTCGTGGTATCAGGTTCAGTGCTAAACACTTTATTACAGTAGTTTATTTAATACTCATAATAGCCCTCTGAGTTAGACTTATTAATTTATAAAGAAATAATTTTTTAAAAGATTTTATTTATTTATTTGACAGATAGATCACAAGGAGGCAGAGAGGCAGGCAGAGGGAGGAAGGGAAGCAGGCTCCCTGCTGAGCAGAGAGCCCAATGCGGGGGCTCCATCCCAGGACCCTGGGATCATGACCTGAGCCGAAGGCAGAGGCTTTAACCCACTGAGCCACCCAGGTGCCCCAAGAAATAATTAAAAAAAAAACACACACAGAAAAACAGAAGTTCAGAATTTTGAGGCAATTTTCCCAAGGTCATTCAGCAATTAAAGAACTGGGATTTGAAACTGGGTTGTTCTGTTCCTCAAATACTGACATTTAAGTACCTTGCTCTTTGCTCATGTTAATATTGATATGTAAATTTAAGGGCTTTTTACCAGACACTATTTCTTAAACCATTTGTTGGTTATATAATACAGGTAATGCCCCAGAACTTTCTGTAACATCTCCAAAGTTTAAAGTAAGTCCATTCCCTACATCTGTGATCGTGTATCAAAAATATGATTTAATATAAGCCTCTGTGTTTCTTCTTAATCTTATCACTTCCTAACGTAGGAAGTGTTACAAAGATCATCTACCTTAAAATTCATGGAAAACTAGGGAATATTGGATGGTTTAAAAAAGCTGTGAAAGGGGCACCTATGGTCCTGCTGGTTTTCCTTTGCACAAGTAGGCTGACCTTCAGTGATCAAATTTTGTGATGTGAACCCACAGATTCACTTAATTTCTTTCTTTACAGGAGTAACAACTGTACTCACCATGACAACTTTGAGTATCAGTGCCAGAAATTCCCTCCCTAAGGTGGCTTACGCCACTGCTATGGACTGGTTCATTGCAGTGTGCTATGCCTTTGTGTTCTCAGCTCTGATCGAGTTTGCCACAGTCAATTATTTCACCAAGAGAGGTTATGCATGGGACGGCAAAAGTGTGGTTCCAGAAAAGGTAAGTTCTTTAATAATCCCTCTGATGTGTCACTGGTATGTTTTATTCAACCTGTGAGATGGCATGTTTGGACTTTGGGAAATGGATGAAGAGTGCAGACACAGAGTAATGAGGATTCTCTGTTTCTTTAACCCACTGAGCCACCCAGGCGCCCCGGATTCTCTGTTTCTTAAATCATAAGTGACTGTCTGCTGTGGCAATTTTGGTACTGCTAAAGAGAGAGGTTGTTTTAAGTGGGCCGATCGATGTGCAGAGTAGAGTGAAGGAGATAAAAGAGAGATGAACGTAAACATTTATTCTCAAATATGTTTTCCTGGGTCTCTATTGATTTAAGAACAGTTTTAATCAACTTGACATTAGGTGCAAATAAATTTATGCCATTGTAATTTGAACTTGAAAATAATAGTCTTTTTGTTGTTTTCAGAGCTTAATCACTTTGGTCATAAAAATTATTAACTCTAATGTCTCTGTTGAACTTAGTTTACAAAATGTATTATCTCCAATTTTCAGTGAAGTAAAGGACAGGAAATATATTTCCTTTCCAAATTAAAGGTTTGATTTAAGGATCATACACAAATCAGAGAAAAATTCTTCATTATAGAAAATTATCAAGTCAAGCTCATTACTGTTTCTCTAAATTAGAATCTAATTTGGAATGTATTTTAAAGCACATGTGGTGAGGATATTTCTACTTCTATGGCTTGAAGGAAAAATATGTCAAAATGCAAGTGAGTCTTGGGATGGTAGAAAGAAGGTCAAAGTCAGAGACACAGAGATTGTAAGATGTCTAGAAATAATCTATGAGGAATCACTCTATAGCAGCTTTTTCCCAAAATTCTATTCCTCAGAGTACTAGTATCATGAGTTAGTCCCTAAGAATAAAGTCTGGTTGAATACTCCCAAATAATGCCGCATTCTATATCACAGAGTTTCAGGATATTCAAGAATCTGGAAGGGTTTATAGTAAAGAGATTAACTATGGTATTTTTCTCAGGGCTCCACAGATGTACTAGAAAAGAGAATCCTTTGTGGTGGAAACATCTACCATATTTAAACTAATTTAGTGTTACCTATTATAGGATGGGCCATTAATACATGCATAAGTAGGAAAGAAAAGAGGCTGACAAGGAAAAGCTCCTTTAGATTTGCCCCTCAGGCACAGACGAATCAGCTGAACCCCCCAGTGATCTCCTACACAAGTAAAAGCAAACGAAAGTGTGTAGAATGCATTATGACAGCCAACAGAACCTGAACCATGCCCTCGATATTCACTTGTCTTAAAACATACTTGCGAAGTATGAAAAAAAAATTTTTTTTTTCTCTTAATTTGCAAACCAAGGACCTTGGCTCAGGTTCAGTAGAGAGAAAGGACAAGACAAAGGGATTCGCATTTACCAGTTGGAGAGAGGAGTGAAAGACTGAGGACAGAGTGACGGTCAGATACGTACTTTAGCCATTGATGGTCTCCATTTGTACTAGAACAGAAGGGCAGCCCAAAGGAGAATGAGCCAAACATGGAAAATAGTTAATCATAAGACACTACCAAAGTGTAAGACATAGCCCAGAGTCACAAATGTGAACATTTTTAAATGCACATCTCAGAATCGGGGAAATCGTCTGCTAAAGTGCTTCAGAATTAATGGTACGCAAACGTGGGTGATAGACAACTGAAAAGTGATATGCCAACCGTGGGAAAAATTGCTTTTCTAGCTGAATACTTTCTTTGTTGCAAGAGGCCAGTGTCTTTCTGATTCTGTCTCATCAGTGTCAGTATCAGTATCATGAATTTGGTCTGAAAAACATACAATTTGGATTGAGGCATTGGTTGAGTTCACAGTCCACTTTATATTTATCTCTGTCTGACCCTGTATTTTTTTTTCAAGTGCTGTGTCTCATCAAAAATACTCTGATCTCCATCAATCTACAGTCCATGTTATTCAGCATATAAATATAGATGTAGGTAGTGTCATTATCCTATCTATATATATGCATATATATTTATCAGTAATTCATCTAAGCTCATCCTAATAAGAAAGATAACACTTTCTGTAAATTATCTATGCCTCTAAAATAATCTTCCCCAGGGCTTTGCCAGTTTCATTTGCTTATATCAGGGAGTGTGAGCACAGTGTGATCCAGGTCTCGTTTTGACATTCAGAGATGAATAAAATATGTTTTCTATGACCCAGGTGAGTGTTTTCAAGAGAGTTAAATTTTCAGTCTCTAACATGGTAAAACTTGAAATTAAAAAAGCAAATTTCTGTAAGTCATCGCATTATCAACTGAGGATTCAGGAGCCTGCTTAAGATCCATATTCATGTGGTAAATTGCTAAAAGAAATACCAATTTCTTAAAGAATATGGGGGAACTCAACATTCTCAAAAATTTAGAAAGATAATTAAGTATTCTTTCCTGATAAGCCAACCACATATTTCTCAATATTGTATTCAACATGATGTTGCAAAAAAAAGTTCTTAACTTGAGAAGCATTAGTATTGGAGTATTATAATAATTTGAGACTAGGAAAAATGAAATATATAAATAATATAAACTCTTCTCCAAGAATCATTCCTGCTGCAGATTATTTGTTTCAGTTTATCTAACAGAATGTCTGTCACTCAACAAGTTTTGATTATATTGGAACCCATTGCCTCTCTTCCACAATAGAGTACATAAACATTTTATCTAAAGGACATGCACGGTTTTTAACGTAGTCTGCAATGTTAGAACTTTTATTTTTAAGAAATGGACTAACACAAGTTCAGTTTGGCTGTTTAACTGTGTTGAAATAAACCATATCTATTCTTTCATTCCAGTAAAGATGATACAAAGTGTTACATTAATTTCAGGTGTACAACCTAGTGATTCCCCAACTGTATACATTAATGCTATGCTCACCACAAGTGTAGCTACCAATGGTCACCATACAATGCTGTTACAATACCATTTACTATATTCCTAATGCTGTGCCTTTTAATCCTATGATGTATTCATTCTGTAACCAGAAGCCTGTATTTCTCACTTCCCTTCACCCATTTTGCCTATCCACCCCTGTGCCCTCCCCTCTGGCAACCAATAATTTGTTCTTTGTATTTATGGTTCTCTTTCTGCTTTGTGTTTATTTATTCATTTGTTTTGTTTATTAGATTCCACATATAAGTGAAATCATATGGTATTAGTCTTTCCCTGTGTGACATACTAAACCATATCTATTTTTGACCTGTAGTCACTTTGACATTGAAAGGGAGAATCACTTTTACTTGCATTATTTTTGTACAAATAATTATGGGAAATTTCTGTCACTCTTTATAAAGCTTAACCAAATCTGTCTTCACTATAAAATAGGAGTACATAAGTGGCCTTACTTTTTTTAAAAGATTTATTTATTTACTTGAAAGAGAGAGAGCGCAAGCATGAGTGGGAGAAGGGGCAGAGAAAGGGAGAAAGAGAATCTCAAGCAGACTCCACACTGAGCAGGGAGCCTGATGCAGGGCTTGATCTCAGGACTCTGAGACTATGACCTGAGCCAAAACCGAGAGTTGGACGCTTAACTAACCGAGCCACCCAGTGCCCCTAAGTGGCCTTACTTTTAATGACGTTATACTAGAAAGAAAAAATTCTGGGCTTTTTGTCATGTCCTAATATAATTCTTAAGGATTTGGAGAGGGGGGAAAAAATAGCAGGTCACAGGGCTGGATAATAAAAAAAAAAAAAAAAAAATTAAACTGTTTAAATTCCTGACTAGTGTGCCTTGTGAAAAGCAGCAGGTCTTTTTCTGGTAGTGATATTTTATTCTGATTCAATAATAAAAATACAAATTTTCCAGAGAGCATTGAGTCTGGTTGGTCAAGTTTAGCGGCTCATCAGTATTCTCCGTATACCCTTTTGCAGTTTCTGTAACCAGATTCTGCTCCTGAGGAATTCTGATTCAAAATATGAGATTGTGCACAAGGGATTTGCCCTTTAGAAATTTTTAACTGGTGGTTTAGTGTGCACAAAAGAAAGAGAACTACTCTGTTAGGCCAGTGCTGTCCAGCAGAAATATGTGAGTCACAAATGCAAACCATATATATAATTTAAAATTTTCTAATTAGCCTTAATTAAAAAGTACAAACCAGTGAAACTAAATTTTCTTCTTTTTTTTCTTTCTCAAGTTTTTATTTGACTTCTAGTTAATGTACAGTATCATACTAATTTCAGGTGTAGAATTAGTGACTTATTAATATGCTTTAACCAGTATATCAAAAATATTATATTTATAATAGGCCTTCAGAATCCTATACATATTTTATACTTACACACTAGTCACATTTCAAGTTCTCAATAGTCGCAAGTGACTAGTGGCAACCGTATCAGACCACATAGCTGTAAACAATGATCTGCTTCAGTTTTTAGAAATTTCTTTATGACAGAAACCCCAAGAAATGCTGCAGTTGTTACTCATTGTACAGGTAACACGGACAAGCAGCTGACACGGAACAAGAACTGACTTCGGGATGCCCTGAATAACTCTGCTTGATCATTTGTGCACTGGCAACATAGGGAGAAGGAGCAAATAATAGTTAGTTCAGCACCTTACTATTGTAAAACAAACCACTCCAAAACTTAGTGCCTTAAACCACCACACCTTTGGGGCTGGGAACACCTTGGTGGTAGTTCCATTAGTAGACTATGGGCTCAGCAACATGGTTGCAGTACACAAGAAGCTCCACCAGGGGGAGATCATCCGCAGTAGCCACTCATTCGTCTGGGGCCTGATACTGGCTGGGCCTCTCACTGCACGTGATTTCTGGTCACCCAGTTTTCCAGTCCAGACTTCATGAGGCAGTAGTATGTCTCCAGAGGGTAAAGGCTGAGGCTACAAAGCTTCTTGAGAATAGGCTCCTAAACTGGCATCATCTCACTCTACCTCCTGATGGGAAAGACAGGAAAATACTGGGTACTTTTTTCCAGCTTTATTGAGATAAGTGACACATGACATTGTGTAAGTTTGAGGTATACAGTGTAGTTCATATGATACACTTCTATATTGTGAAGCCATCACTACCATAGCATCAGTTACCATCTCCATCCTGTCACATAGTTACCATTTCTTTTTTGTGGTGAGAACATTTAAGACCTATTCTTATCAACATTCAAGTCTAGAATATGTATTATTAGCTGTAAACACTGTGCTGTATGGTAGATGCCCAAACTTGTCAATTTTATAACGGGCATTTGTGTCTGCTTTTTTAAATTATCTCCATAATACAGTCATATATCACATTTCTCACATTTTAAACAAATAATAGGTTTGGGTTCCAAAGTAAAGGTCACTTTGCTCAGCAACTTATAAACTTCCTTCCCACAGTTGACTGAACAAAATGCTTTTACTCTTTCCTTCTACAGCCAAAGAAAGTGAAGGATCCTCTCATTAAGAAAAACAACACTTATGCTCCAACAGCAACCAGCTACACCCCTAATTTGGCCAGGGGTGACCCTGGTTTAGCCACCATTGCTAAAAGTGCAACCATAGAACCAAAAGAAGTCAAGCCGGAAACAAAACCACCAGAACCCAAGAAAACCTTTAACAGCGTCAGCAAAATTGACCGACTGTCAAGAATAGCTTTCCCGCTGCTATTTGGAATCTTTAACTTGGTCTATTGGGCTACATATTTAAACAGAGAGCCTCAGCTAAAAGCCCCCACCCCACATCAATAGGTCCTTTCATTCACATTCTGTTGTTCAGTCCTCTACACTGGGAATTGCTTTCTGTTCTTAATGCAGTGATTCCCACCTGCTTTATTGCCTCTGTCTTAAAGAATTTGAAGGTTTCCTTATTTCCATAATTCATACAAGAACAACAGACCCCTGTCCAGCAGTCCTGAGCAAAGCAGAGCATACAGCTGAGAGACAGGATTCTGAGAGAGGAAGCATGAGAGAAAAGTCATGACAGAAGGAGACAGAATGGAAGAGAGAGGAAAGGTGGGGGACTAGGTCCAGGCTAAGAGGAAAAGTAGAAGGAAAATAAAACTTTAACTCTATTAACTTCAGGTCATTTGTAGATATATATTTCCAAGTATTCTAAAAAAAGAAAAAAAAAGAGAGAGAGAGAGAGATACTGTATATGTCAAAAATATTTTTATGTGGAGGTGTTTCAAGGAATAAATTATAAATGTTTAATGAAATTTTTAAAATCTATGTCTTTATTGCACAAACTGCAGTGTGGTTTACATTTTTTGTTTTTAAAAATGATGTATAGCTTTAACACTTTTTTTCCAAAGCTAAAGATCCCCATTTTTTCCTCTGTTTAAAAATGGCTAATGCATTATTCTGTTGTTAAAGGTTATTTTAAAATTCATGAAAATTGCATAGGCAAACATGCAGTTCCTTACTGTTAACCACATTTAATCCAAAAGAGAAATGGTTTAATAAATAGGTTACTTCACCATCATCTGAGCTTTTACCACTAGATTCAATGAAGAATCATTTTAACAGAGACATACACTCATTAAAACCAAAAACTAACTAACTAAATAAATAAATAAAACAATTAAAAAATACTCCCTTTGCCACCCTGTCTATATGCAGATAGCACATGGGTCCAATGATCACTTGATTCTCATTACGAAAAGATGTTTTCAGAGGGGCAAAGATATTTTGCAAGCTCTAGAATTGTTGAATGTATTATTTTATATAACAGTACATTAAAAGCTTTAGATTGAAATTTATGATTAGTAAATATAGATTATTATATAAATTATGTATGTAAATATACAGCATGAGATTGTACATTTTTTACTTTTTTAAAGTTGTGTTCTTACAATATTGTGTAGGACTCACCGCTCTTAGCTGTTAGAATGTTGTGAAGTGGTACGGAAATACCTTAGAGCCTGCATTAAAAACAGAACAGCCTGTGGGAATCAGATGGAATGTAAAATAGATGGGTACAAAGTCCACTTATATAGAGAAAGCCTATAATTGTAAACTATCATCCAGTGTGCAGTAGTAAATCAGTTGCTCTCTGCTCAGGTCATGCCACATTTCCCTATTTGAGGCTCTTATAAAATAGAGAGAAAATGGAAAAGCATTAGTTGGAGCTAGAAAATCAGCTGTATAATATTGCTATAATTGCTGATACCAACTATCTCAATAAGTGTTGTACCATATGTAGCATTAAATATAAAAACACATGAAAGAATGTACAGGAAATAGCTTTTATTGAGTAACATTATTACATTTCATTTATACTAGCAATATATTTGTAGGTTTACTATGTAAGGGCTTTAACTACAAGAGGTCCATTAATACTCCCTATAAAAATTCTGGTCTGTTTCATTACTTCCCAGATGTTTTAGAGATGAATATTTATGCAGACGGTATTTTTGAAGTCTCCTTTTGTCTGATAGAGTTTCAGAGATGTTTAAAATTAGCATCCAGAATCCGCAGGTCATAGTCTAACCACATTTAGAATACTACGACATAAACCTATCAGCATAATTGCCAAATAAGTCTGTTGGGATCTGTACCCAAGTTTTGAGCAATGTTTCTTTCAAAAAGCTGCTATCCAATGATATAGGAAAAAACAGTTTGTGTTTTCCTAAACAAACTCTGGTTTTCTTTTTAAATGTGCTTTATTGTTTGATTTGGTCCTGCCTAAATTGAATGAGCTAGGCCAATAAAGACTGAACCAAGGACGTTTCATCCTCTGGTATCATGTGTAGATATCATGTATAGAAAATAAAATGAAATATGGCTCTAACCTCTGTGTTGCTGTTTATATCTGTTCCTTTTCGGCGTTAACTCAATGTGTTTATTAAGAGCATTTTACCTTCCAGACTCCTCATGGCTAACATTTTGTCTGTATTTTGCTCATTAGATGTGAATATTTCTTATTAGTCTGCTTTCTGCTATGCAATGATTGCATTTCTATCATTTCTTAGTTTGTTAGTATGTGTGGATAGTATTCTATTGTATGAATTGATTGCACAATTTATCAAAGACAAATTATTCTATGTAGCTTTTCTAAAAGTGCTTTGCTAAACCATGTAATACTAGTTAAGTCTTCCTTGAAAATAAAGATACACTCTTATAGAGGACAGTTCCTGTTTACTCCCAGGAACATTTTTTAAAAGATGACACTGAATGTTTATTGCACCTTAGTGCAGTGAAGTGGCAATAAAACCCAACATGAATCGAGGTTGTTTATGGCAGATGCATGTATTGCTTTACAGAGTTTAGCAAAAGCTCTTAATTTTATGTCATACTGTATTCTATTCTAATAATAAAGCTAACATTATTCAATAACCAAATGGAATGCTTGACTCTCTTTTCATATTATCCATAGGACCTACCACTGACCTGCTTTAAACATTTTCACATGGGAGCACCTTAAAGTGCCAAGTGCTAACAAGAATCTAGGGTACAGAGAAGAGTTTTGAAGCTGTGTCAATAGTCTGACCCTAAACTATGAATGGATCACTTTGTAAAGAGGAATTAGGACGCCCATGTGGCTCAGTTGGTTAAGCCACTGCCTTTGGCTCAGGTCTTGATCCTGGGCGCTTGGTATTGAGTCCCACATCGAGCTCCCTGCTCAGCAGGAAGTCTGCTTCTCCCTCTGACCTTCTCCCCTGTCATGCTCTGTCTCACTCTCTCTCTCTCTCTCTCTCAAATAAATAAAATCTTTAAAAAAAAAAAAAAAGGAATTATTAAACACCCAGTATCTGGTGCAACCAGTAGCACTTCAGCTCAAAATTTATAAAACGTAAATAGAACAGAATCAAAATGCTGAAATGATAGTAGAACATCTATTGTCAATACTGCAAATCTATGTTCTGATCTACTTCGCAGAGACTGCGGTTTAATTGTTTTGAGGGGGGCGTCTGAGCATTGTCATTTGAAAAGCTCCCTTGGGGCTATTCCATTCCTCAGTGTTTCTGTGATCATGAAATCAGATTAAAGTACAAAATATTTACAATCACTTGAAAAACAACAGAAAAATTATTTCAATGACAGGCATAAAACTGTACCAGGTTTCTACAGACAAGACTATGCAAGGCAAAATCTTTCTGTGTCAGATGGTGGCCAGGCAAAAACAAAATAAATTCTATCTCTACAAATAATCGCTAAAAAAAAGATTGAGGATTTAGCAAAATTAATGATTTTTAAATCCTCCAACCAAATTGCTTATTCAATCCAAATAAAACTGCTCATGTAAACCAACTGAATCCACATTCACTGATTTCTTGGCTCTCACAAAAATGAATGTAGTGAACGGTGGTAATTTTGGCTATCAAAATATATCCATGTCGGGGCTCACCATAATAATTAGCTAAGGAATCAAAATCAGAACGGACTTGGCATAATTGCTGACCATCTGTTTGAATTTCATTATACCTGTTTGTTAAGACCTTCTGTTGGAGTTTTCTAAAATGTCTCCAACTCTGGTAACCAACAAGAACAAGCATCTGACTCGGTTACGTTATAGCCACATTTCGGCCAAATAAACTCCAAATGTTAATTTAATTAAGTTAAATTCTGCTAACATTTGCTGAGTCTCTATCCTGTATTAAGTATTGTGCTCCATGATAGGGATGTAGCCATAAATATTTCATGGCTTTTTTTTCCTTAAGGAAATTGCAGTTATGATAGGAAAGGAAGACAGAGTATCAAGGAAAGATAATATAAATACTGTGAGAAGAGTAGAGGATGCTAAGAGACAAATAGCAGGGATAACAGCACTCTTCATAAGTTACATAGTTGTATCTGTAGGAACTAATCATGCCCAAGCTAAAACTTGAACTGTAAGAAGAACTAAAGTTGTCCCGGAACATTTGTCAATGGTCTGAGGTTATGAGGCCCTACACTTTGTGAGCCATTTAAACACCATCTAACACAGGAGACCTCTTTGAATCCTTCAGCTACTGTGGTAGGTCCTGAGATGACAGAAGTGAAGATGATGGGATGATCTTGGAAAGTTTGTAATTCATAGAGAATCCAAGTGAAGCTAAAGTTACAACACTTTAAAGAAGATGTACATCTACCAATAAATGTACACGGTATAGGGTATTTAATACTTGGGCAGTTTTGTGAGTTTTTAAAAGATGACTCAATATTTATCAGGCAGTCTGTTGTTGGGGATGGTTGATGATGATGAGGGACAGGCCTTTCATTGAATGATGATAATAACATGGTAACACTTCACTCAGCGAGTCACAAAGGCTATTGCCAGGGAACTAATGCATGTGTGTGAAGTAGACCATATACTACACTAGAGCAAGCACTCAGGCCTGTGAGAAACAGGCCACATGCCCAGTCTCCTTAACCTCAGCCCAGCTACTTTGTATCATGTGGAGAAGGGGGCTGTATATTCCTGCAGATATCCCAACGATACAAAAAACAAACAAACAAAAAAATTCTTTTTAACTCCAATTTTGAAGCCTACTGTATTTTCCAAATATATGATCCAGTTGAATCTGACTAATTCAGCTGACTAATGATCTCTGTTTTTCAGAAAATCAAGACAGATTTATATATTAATTTGAAAATCATTAATTGAGCAGATATACTATGTTTGGTGCAAGAATTACTTCACAGAGAAAGGAAAGTGTTCCTCCTTATTAATAGCAAACTTTAAAACTGTATTTGAAACAATGTTGATTACCTACATTTTCTAAAGTCACATTATTTTTCAATAAAACATATGTGGCCTAAAAAGAAGTCGTTTTCTGCATGGGGCTGTGAAATATTAAGGGGTTTTTTTTGTTTGTTTCTGTTGGTAATTGACCTGTATTTCTCTAACTGAAACATGGAACATGTCTTATTAGGGAAAGTATGATTTCTTCATTAATAGTCCATCAAGGTATAATTATGGATATTACTTTCTTTGATTCTTCCCACAAGCAGTGTAGTTATAAAAGAAGAAATTTATGTAGGTCTGTTGATTTGCCTAAAACACTGTGTAAGTAATATTGCCTTCACAATAAAGCAGATACTTTCAGAATTCATCTTTTTCAAAAAAAACAATTTACACTGGATTTCCTTGACTGATGGTCTATGTTTGTTTGAAAAATTAATAATCTTATAAAATATTACAAACAACACAAACACAAGTCATTTCATATCAAAAAGAAAGGTCATCTGATACAAGCTAGAGATGAATAGGGTGGCTCATAATGGACACTTTCGTATTCATCTCCATCGTAGCATAAAAAGGCACTGAAATCAGAGATCTCACTTTAAATATTGACATGGCCCATTGAGCAGTTCCTGCTGAGCCTTATTTATGCAGGAAACAGGAATAGTAATAATAACTAATGTGAACATTGCTAGAATGGCAAATAAAGACCTGAACAAATCTACTTTCCTAAGACAAAATGAAACTTGAAAGGTTTTCTAAAACAATAATTCAGAACTCTAGAAATCAACCAAAGCCACACAACAAAGGAATATTTATTCGAATCAAAAACAAAATAGGGCTGAAACTTTTGGAAGAATATTTATATGCCATGTTTGAATCTGGAATTACACTCATGATCTCTTTATCTATGTTTTTGCAATAATGCTACCAGTGGAGGAGAGGCTGTGCTAACAAACACCTTCCCACCTGAAGAGGTCCTTATTTAGGGCAAAGCAGGCAGAAGTTCCATACCCATGGATACTGTTAAAAACAGTAGCAATCTTACAAGCAAATGAATAAGAAGACTAATATTGAAGGTAACTAGAAGTAACAATCCCAGGTAAAGCAAGCAGAAGACCCAAAGAACCAAAGACCAAAGACCCAAAGTAGAAATTTAGCAGGAAGATGAGGAAAATAAGGCATCCAGAATGGGCTGACTTCAAAGCAGTATAATCAGTGTGTCTGAAGAATCAAAAAGCTATGTTCAAGTAATAGAAGTATTATGACAATGGTACATTAAATAGAGAATACCAATAAAGATATAGAAATCATTAAAAAAGTAAATCTAAGGGAAAAAATATCTAGACTTAGAATAGCTGAAGAAAGGAGTGCCTAGGTGGCTCACTCGGTTAAACCTCTACTTTCAGCTCAGGTCATGATCCTGGGGTCCTGGTGTCAAGCCCCATGTTGGGCTCTCCATGCTCCCCATGCTTGGTGGGGCATCTGCTTCTCCTTCTCCCTCTGACCCTCCTCCCTGCTCATGTGCTCCTTCTTCTCTCTCTCTCCCAAATGAATAAAACCTTAAAAAAAAAAAAGTAGCAGAGACGATATAGTCACTAGAGGAGCTCAAAAGTAAATGTGGACTCTTATTTTATTATTTGCATATATCCACATTACCCACAGCCTATGTTTATGGGCTCATTGGTTTTATTTCGGAAGCTAAAGTAACAATACCGTGGGGTGAGGAAGGAGGGAAGACTGAAGATTTAAACAACAAAGCATAAGTTTAATAGGGAAGGTATATACATTTTACTATAAATGACAAGGAATTCAAAATTTTATTGAAAGAAATCTTAGAGATTTCGTCTCATTCAGTATAAAACTGATAACTATAATAAACTGTACCCACAAATGGAAAAGTGAGTACAAATAAAGTGGAGAAATAAAATTCAATGAACCTGTTAAAACAGAGGGGTTTTTTCCTGACATAATAAAATTCGAATATTTTTGAAAATTAAATTGCTTTATCCCTTTTAGAGAAAATTCAATTTCAGACATTACAAATGGGACTCTATTCTGCTCTCTACATTCTAGAACAGCGGTTTGTAGGACACTCAGTAACATTTGCTCCTGCTGTTTGCAGTTCTGTCCATTTGCTCATGAGCTACAGTTTTCAACTGTTGTAAGAGCAGGAAAATGTCTGTGGATATTATAATTATTATAAATGCATATGATCTTCAAAGATGAAGTACAATCTATACTTAGAATCCTCTAGTTTTAGGGGCGCTTGGGTGGCTCAGTGGGTTAAGCCTCTGCTTTCGGCTCAGATCATGATCATGATACCAGGGTCCTGGGATTGAGCCCCGCATCAGGCTCTCTGCCCAGCGGGGAGCCTGCTTTTCCCCCCTCTCTCTCTGCCTCTCTGCCTACTTGTGATCTCTGTCTCTGTCAAATAAATAAATAAAATCTTTTTAAAAAATTCTCTAGTTTTAGAGGGTGCCAAATGGACACCCAATAATGAAACACTGCCCAGATCTTCCCCACATTGAAGGTTATGCAAGAGATTGTTGAATAGAATTAGAATTTCCAGCATAACAGTTAGCTCAGGGTGAGGGGTGCAATAGAGTCTCTTCAAAATACTGTTGAGCACTTCTCTTTAACAAGGTTATTCAGGTACTAAAAGGTTAAACGTTTAAATTTGGTTTTACAATAATATTGGTGATTCTCTGTTCTTCTGCACGATTACCATTGGGAGCTGATGGTTTGACATGTGGAAATTGAATCCACATATTTGGAGGTCAGCTGTCCACAGTACGTTCTGCTTCTTCCCTTCATGGCCACTGCAAAAATAGAAGACACAGGAAGAATATACTTAAACTGCTTTTTAAATTCAAGCCTTAGGTAGTACCCAGTAGAGAAGTACTCTCAGGAACATTTTTCATTCAAAAGCAGTTTTCTTGAGTAAGGGATTATTCAAAGGTAAGAGTAAAGTGCTATGTGGCCCAAAGAAAAGACACTTTTTCTCTTCAACCGTTTTGGCCAGTGCCCCAGGATAAAGTTAAATCTTGATGTTCCATCATATTTGTGTATTCTGTGGATCCTAAACAAAACTCTCATAGGAAAACAAGCCATTGTATGATGTAACAGGAATGATAATCACTGATTAATTGTTCCCAATGACGTATTGCTTTCTTAGTGTCAGGGATTACACTATATTATTTCATATGCTCTTTCATTTAATTCTCATATCGCTGTGATGCACTGATGACAATTCTCATTTTACAGATGAGAAAACAAAGGCTTAGAAAAATTACAGAACCCACCAACTGTTTTGTAGCTATAAAATGCCAAACCAGGATTAGGAACAGGATCATACGCAAATAGTGGCCCAAATTATATTTAGCAATCGTTGATATCTGGAAATTATTTTGATGGTTTAAAAATAATATGACATCTCAATAAGCAGTATTTGCTAATGGATGGCATTAGGATATGACTAAATTCTCTTATTGACCCATTGAAAGCAGGTAGAGGGCTGCTAGTCAAAAGATCTTACTTCCTAAAGCCTGCAAGGCTATTATGGGATTATTTATTTGAACTACACTTTCTTATCAAGTCATATAGAGGTTTATGATTCTTTTACACATTCTGTCAAAAGTAAGGGCTACAATGATAGCAATACCCTTAGCAAGAAAATAATTACTCAAACTGTACTTATAAGGATATAAATACTACATTCATCAGTACAAACTACTATGCAATTTTCCTATTGAAAAGTCAGTTTTCCAGAGCAGAGGCCAAGATAGCCAAGAAAAAAAATGATGAATTTTTTTTTTTTCTTTTAGAAAAGGAAATGATTTGGGTAAGCATTTGAAACAGCCTTGCAAATAGTTAAGTTTTATGTAACTAACATCAACCTTCCTCTCCCTTACAATAAAAACCCTAACTGGACATTTACACACAGAATAGTGAAATTGCTTATGACACTGAGCGTGATGATGATTTATATACTTACCCGCAAACTCATCAAGTTGAATATATTAAATATGTACAGCTTTTTGTATATCAATCAAACCTCAATAAAATAGCTTTTAAAAGCTAAATCTGGGGCACCTGGGTGGCTCAGTGGGTGAAAGCCTCTGCCTTCAGCTTGGGTCATGATCCCAGGGTCCTGGAATCGGGCCTCACATCTGGCTCTCTGCTTAGTGGGGAGCCTGCTTCCCCCTCTTTCTCTCTGCCTGCCTCTCTGCGTACTTGTGATCTCTGTCAAATAAATAAATAAAATCTTAAAAAAAGAAAAAAAAAAAAAGCTAAATCTTTGGGGGAACCGGCTGGTACTGGTTGTGTCTGCCTTTGGCTCAGGTCATGATACCAGTGTCCTGGGATGGAACCCCACATCAGGCTTCTTACTCAGCAGAGTCTTCTTCTCCATCTCCCTCTCCCTCTGTTCCTTCCCCTGCACTCACGCTCTCTCTCGCTTGTCTTCACTCTCTCTCTTTCTCAAATAAATAACATTAAAAAAATTTTTAATGAAATCATTAAGATAATAAGTACAATGAAGAACATAAACCAGTATAGATAACACCTAAGGTTGATCTTTGTGGGAAGTCAACACATTCTGGGACATGAATGTCAAGGAAAAGCCAGAAATTGATAATATACCCCAACCAGACAGAAGGCTGTATGGCTGGGATAAGCTGGTAAAAACTCTAGCAGATAAATCAAATACACATGCTGAAGTATTGTGGGTAGGAGTTGGAGGAGATGGTGGCCAGGTAGCAGGGATCTTAGATCTTAGCAGCCATTGTAGACTATAAATAAGAGGCTGGAATTAATTTTAAGTTTTGGGGAGCTATTGCAGTTAATCAAATGCTAAGAGTCAGGCTTCTTTGTCTGAATTTAAAATTCAGGTCCTTTCAATGCTACCAATATCATATCTCACACCTGTTTTCATAAGAGAGCCGGGGAGTGTGTGGGGGAACATGTAGAGTTGATTTGAAAATAGATAAGAATTGCTTCAGGAAAAAAAAAAATCATTATCACATACCACATAGATTTTAGGGAAAGAAAAAAAGACAAAAAGGAAAGAAAGAAAGAAAAGAAAGCATATTTCTTCCAGAGGGAAGAAGAGTTGGAAAACCCAGCCAAGAGATTATTAGGTCTATACATTAGTTACAGATTTAAACAGTATGTCTTCTGCTTGGGTATCTACTGATATTTGAGTTTTATTCAACTTTTATTGATCAGGTAATATATGGAAATATGAAAAATAGGAGGTACGGATTGGAATGTATTATAAACTTGGACAAGTAAAGAAAAACTGCCAGTAGTAAATGAGAAAGGACCAATTGAATAATGAGTAGTAGTAGATGAGTAGTAGATGAGGATGAGGTTGGGATGGGAGAATTAGACATCAAATTATTTTTAAGAATTTAAAAAATTTTACATAGACATTTTTTCCAGTTTTATTGAGATATGAAAATCTGCCAACAATAAAGCTGTATTCTCCAAGGCCACAGTAAACTAAAGGTGAGTGTCTGCTGCCCCTTCCAGACCAGGCATGGAACTTCCAGTTCTTCATAACCCCACCACCCTCCTGTGCTCTCACCACCACCCAGCACACCTGGCTGGCTTCATTCATTGATATTATCATTCTCAACTTTGTTGGCATTTGGAGGCCCTTAGTCCGTAACACTGTGCACATCTCAATGGAAACCAAGCCTTCAGACTCTGATGCAGTAACTTCTTCATAAATCTAGGTTTTAACTCTCTCTCTCTTTCCTATATTTGGGAAAATAATAACAATGTATGTATGTGAATGTAATGTAATGTGTGTATCTCTTTGCATCTCTCTCTCTCTCATACATATATATACAGAAAAAGATAGAAACAGACACACACATACCCAAATATATATGCATAGTTATTATCTCCTCACATATTTCCTCCTATTTGCAGAACCTAATAAAGAGAGGGTAAACTGCATAACAAAGATGGTGGCCACATGGTTTTTTGGTCTAGAATTATAACAAGCCCATAGGTGATCTTGATTCTAAATAAACCTTCTCAACAGCTAATGGCTTCTAGCAGTGCCAGTGACACCTGCATTTTTTAAAGTAAAGAAAGGGCAAATTCACTCTTTCAGCATCCCTGGCTTTCAGGTACCTGTTAGCTTTTGTTGTTGCCAAAGGTTATTGGGACAAAACAGAAATGACAGATTGTCTGGAGACTGTAAGCTGGTAGCACCCCACGGCAGTCCAGACAGCACCAGGGAGCAAAACTTACACAGACTGCCAGGCCCTGTGCTCTTTCATCGGGACTGCTAAAGGGTGCAGGTGGCCTGGAGATCAGGACACCCTCGTAGAACACAGGAGAAATACTGAATATTTCCTCCCTACCTGTTCCGTTTGGCTCTTCTTCATTTGATACAAATATCCTCAGGAGCAAAGAGGACCTGCTTTTAAGGAGAGGTCAAATATCCTCTTTTTTAATTCACAAGAATAAAAATAGATGCAAACCTAAGGGGGAAAAAAGCAAAACAAAACTATAACAGCAAATAAAGCTGTGTATCAGAAGCAGGAAAGGGCAGAGATAACCACAAGGTCAAAGATTTCTATAGCTATGACAGATAGCATGTGTGATTTTAACCTTTCCCTGTACATGTTTCATCAATTCCCTGGACCAAAACGTAACCTCCCTGGGAATATTTGTCTTACAGGGTGTATCTTGACCACTCCAAAGTCCTCTCCAAACTCTGTGGTACAACTTTTGATTTAGATAGATTTCTAAGTTTTATTTCCTCCCATTGAATGGCAGGTTTTCCCTTCCTTATTCTCCTTATCCTCTTCTCTTGCAACCCACACTCCATGTGACTTGCCCAGTGTTCACAGCCTCAGGCTCTGTCTGTGCCTGGATCCTCTGGCCAAGTGAGCCCAAGGGGCAAAGCTTGGGCTTTCTTTTATCCAAAGCTTTGCCTTATCCCGAAGGCAAAGCTACCATACTATTGAATTACCTACAACCTGAGCTCTGATCGACTCCAAAGATCAGAAGTGCTCCCAACCCCAGCAGAATTTCACTAAAACCACAAGAAAAACAATGAAGGGACAAAATGCACTGTGAGGTCAGAGGCAAGTGTATCAGCTGGAGTTCAGAAAATTAGGGAAGAATTTTCAGGAATTATAATATATTTTAATGTATTATATTAATAATTAATATGTATTATATTATTTATTCAATAATCCAAGACTCTTTTTGGAGCATCTATTCGATTCCATTTGCTGCGTTGGACACTAAGCACAGAATGATGAGTGAAACTGATTTCCTGTTCTCATCTCATTATCTGTTTGAAGAAAAGTGGAAATTTAACCAACAACTTCAATACTATATAATGCACAACGTGATTACGGTAAGTACAGAAGCCTTGGGTCTGCTGCTATGGAGTGAGGAGCCACTGGGGCTGAGGGGTTGAGGAGCTTACTAGATTCATGCTTGAGAGGTCTGGTAAGGTTTCCAAGATTTAGAGGTGATGAGCTAATAAGATCCAGGAAGGTCTTCCAAGCTGAGGCAATGGTAGCAGGTGCAGAGGCCTCACAGAGTTCAGAGTGAGCCCCGCCAAAAGTTCACTGGGAGGCCACCCATCCAGGACAGATGGGGCTCTATAACTATAACAAACACAGCAATGTTCTTTATCCCCCCCCCTTTTTTTTTTTAAGAGAGAATGGGCACACACATTGGGTAGGGAGGCTTGGAGGGAGGGTTAGAGGGAGAGGGTTGCCCAGCAAAGAGCCCAACACATGGCTAGATCTCACAACCCTGAGATCGTGGCCTGAATAGAAATCAAGAGTTGGATGCTTAACTGTCTGAGCCACCCAAGCACCTCTATCCATTTCTGAGAGAACAGAAATAATTGACTCTGCACATGGAATTTGACAGCAATTAATTGGAAGATTCAGATGTTAATGTTTTGTTATAATCTGATATTAATTAATTAAATAATTTTACTTGTCAGGCTAGTAGAATGGCAGCCCAAATTGAAGAAAATTTTATGTTTCTGGAGCACAGAGAGATGAACAAGGTAAAAAGAAAATCACCAAAGGGGCGCCTGGGTGGCTCAGTTGTTAAGTGTCTGCCTTTGGCTCGGGTCATGATCCCAGGGTCCTGGGATGGAGCCCCACATCGAGCTCTCTGCTCAGCAGGGAATCTGCTCCCCACTGCCCCCCCACTGCCTGTCTCTCTGCCTACTTGTGATCTCTGTCTGTCAAATAAATAAATAATCTTAAAAAAAAAAGAAAGAAAGAAAGAAAGAAAGAAAGAAAGAAAGAAAGAAAGAAAGAAAGAAAGAAAGAAAATCACCAAAGTCCCAAAACAAAAGAAAAGGAAAACATTCTAGAAAGAAAGTTGCTGTAGCATACTGACTCCAGTAGGGATTTGGGAGTTACTGATGAAAATCTATAGTCATCGCCCTATGCACCACTGTCACGAAAAGAGGAAAATGAAAAGAGCCAGGGCTCAAGAGAGTCAGAATTGAAATATAAATTAAATGTAATCATGCCATGTATTACCACCTCTGCTCCCGTGCAGCTCAGAAACCCATTTCAGTACAAACACAATGCCATGCTTTCCATCTGTAAGAGGTTGACCTCAAAGGGGAAAAAGTAATCTATTCTCACAACCGAAGCTTACTCTTGATTAAGGGAATGTGATTGTAAGGGCAGTTTTCGCAAACCCTTGCAATTCAAATGAACTCTGCAAATTTTAAAAGAATCTCATTGATCAACCTGGCACTAAACCTCTCCTTTTCTTTCCTTCTTAGTCTCTCCTCTATTTTTTTTTATTATTGAGCTATATGTTATCATATATATAATGAAAAGCTACCATGCCACTCTCTGCTTTCAGTCTACCGATTATTGAGACTAACAAAATGATTAAAACCCAAGAAAAAGATAAGATAGATAAGGTACCAAAAGAAATAAATACAAGAAGACAGAGTACCACTATTACCTTCAAAATGCTGGAGAAAAAACACCAACAAACTAGAATTTAGTGTGCATCTAAATTATCATTTTAAAGTGAGAGAAAAAAATAAAGACATATTTAGAATTATAGAGAATGTGGGAGTTTAGCACCAAATCAACTTTACTAAAGTAGTTATTAATCAATGTAATCCAGAATCCAGAAGGAAAGTAAGCAATATAAATAATGAAAAAAAGAAACTCCTAAACTCTATATAGTTTAATTAAATTTACTTTAATTAGCAAAACTAAGTTCAATTAACTCCTAATTGTTTAAAAATAATATTTTTTAAAATTTATTTTGTAAAAGAACAATAGTTTCTGGGTATAATGGAGTAACCAAGATCAAATGTACCTTCTCATTGCAAACAATTAGAAAACTAGATTCCTGTCTCACATTGAGGTCTTCCATCCATTTTGAGTCTATCTTTGTGTGTGATGTAAGGAAATGGTCTAGTTTCATTCTTCTGCAGTTGGCTGTCCAATTTTCCCAACACCATTTGTTGAAGAGACTGTCTTTTTTCCATTGGACATTCTTTCCTGCTTTGTTAAAGATCAAAATCCTTGAGAAAAACACAGGCAGCAACCTCTTCAACCTCAGCTGCAGCAAATTCTTCCTAGAAACATTGCCAAAGGTAAGGGAAGCAAGGGCAAAAAATGAACTGTTGGGACTCCATCAAGATCAAAAGCATTTGCACAGAAAAAGAAATAGTCAACAAACCCAAAAGACAACTGACAGAATGGGAGAAGATATTCGCAAATGACAGATCAGATAAAAGTATCCAAAATCTATAAATAACTTAACAAACTCATCACCCAAAGAACAAAGAATCCAATCAAGAAACGGGCAGAAGACATGAACAGACAATTCTGCAAAGAAGACATCCAAATGATCAACAGACACATCACTGAAAACGTGCTCCACATCACTGGCATCAGGAAATACAAATTAAAACCACAGTGAGTTACCACCTCACACCAGTCAGAATGGCTAAAATTAACAAGTCAGGAAATGACAAATGCTGGCGAGGATGCGGAGAAAGGGGAACCCTCCTACACTGTTGGTGGGAATGCAAGCTGGTGCAGCCACTCTGGAAAAACAGTATGGAGGTTCCTCAAAGAGTTGAAAATAGAGCTACCCTATGACCCAGCAATCGCACTACTGGGTATTTATCCCAAAGATACAAATGTAGTTATCCAAAGGGACACATGCACCCAAATGTTTAGAGCAGCAATGTCCACAATAGCCAAACTATGGAAAGAACCTAGATGTACATCAGCAGATGAATGGATAAAGAAGAGGTGGTATATATACACAATGGAATACTATGCAGCCATCAAAAGAAATGAAATCTTACCATTTGCAACAATGTGGATGGAACTAGAGGGTATCATGCTAAGCGAAATAAGCCCATCAGAAAAAGACAATTATCATATGATCTCTCTGATATGAGGAATTTGAGAGGCAGGGCAGTGGGGGGTCATGGGGGTTAAGGAGGGAAAAAATGAAACGAGATGAGATCAGGAAGGAGACAAACCAAAAGAGACTCTTAATCTCATGAAACAAACTGAGGGTTGCTGGGGGGTAGGGGGAGTAGGGATAGGGTGGCTGGGTTATAGACATTGGGGAGGGGGGGTATGTGCTATGGTGAGGGCTGTGAACTGTATAAGCCTGATGATTGACAGACCTGTACCCCTAGGGCAAATAATGCATTATATGTTAATTAAAAAAAGAAAAAAAGAAAGAAAGGAAAAAAAAAAGAAAACTGGAATAACACAAAAATCCACAGTATTCAGACATACAGACAGACAAGAAAGACTGTGATCACAGAGAAAAGGGAAACAACTGAGTTGAGCCCTGTGATCATCCCAGCTTTCAGTCTTGGTACAGTATTCTAATGTTTCAGCAAGGGTGCTGCTAAGTGGAGCATGGTGATCTCACAGACTCAAAATAATGCTCAACATCATTACACCAGGGAAATGCATATTAAAACCACAACAGGGGCAGCTGTGGCTCAGTCAGTTAAATGTGCCACTCTTGATTTCCACACAGGTCATGTTCTCAGGGTTGAGAAATCCAGCCCCACGTGTCGGATTACACGCTCAGCAGAGAGTCTGCTTGAGTATCTCTACCCCTGCTCCTCCCCCTACTCGTGTGTGCTATAGACAAACAAGCAAACAAACAAAATCTTTTAAAAAAGAATCAAACCACAATAAATACCAACCCCTAGGCACCCACCAGGGCAGCTAAAATAAAATACTGAAGATTGTGAACTCACCATGTGATCTAGCAATTGCTCTCCCGGGTATTTGCCCAAGAGAAATGAAAACATGTCCATGTGCAGATCTGTACATAATATTTATAGAAACTTATTTGTAATAATAAAAAGAGAGAGAGAAACAACCCAAATGCCCACCAACAAGGGAGTGGATAGTTTGTAATATATTCATTCAATAGAATATTATTTACAAATAAGTGGAACCAAGAACTAACATACATAACATCATGAATAAAAGTCAAAAATATACTGAGTGAAGGAAGATGGACAGAAGAGACTGGGCACTGCGTGATTTCATTTATGTAAAATTCTAGAAAAGAAAAATCTAATTGAGAGTGACAGAAAACAGGTTAGTATTTGCCTGGGTCCAAGAAACTGAGAGACTGATAGAAAATGAGCTTCATTGAGATTAAACAGGCAAATTATTTCATAATTTGTTGAAACCACACACTTCCATTATTTTTAAGCTATATCTTAATGTAGTTCACTAAAATGTGATAATGAAAAATCTAGGGAAACATTATATAGTTGATACACGTATGAAAAGATGTTCAACTTTAGTAGGATTTAGGGAAATGCAATAATACACTATAATCAAATTTGCGAAAATTAAAATGTCTGAAAATACCAGCTGTGGACAAGGATGTGGGGAGTCATGAAATCTCACCCTTGAGATATGGGAGTGTCAACTGATATAATGTCTGGCAGATTTGGGGTATGCTGACCCCATCATGCACAATGACACAGAAACCTATAGTCAGATTGCCTGGGTTCAAATCCTTCTCATCTAATTATCATAAACTTTTGATTACTTATTTGTAAAGTGAAGATAATGAGTAAAGCTACTTCATTAAAAAAATGAATCAATAAATATATGTAATATATGTAAAGTCTTAGAACAATGCCTGGTTTGATCTGGGAAGGTTACACAGGGAATTTTAATTCTTTCAACATTTATATTTGCTTTTTACTTTGGAAAACATTTGAAGCAAATTGGATAATGTCACATTTTGTAAACCATGTGTTGAGTCACAGATGTTTATGTTGCTCTATGTGAATGGTTCAAGATACTGGAGTTTTATGTTAAAATCATATTCTTCATGTCTTTATAAAAAGTAAGAAAACAAAGGATAGGCATATAAACGTTACAGTTTTTCTTCCAATTCATTTACTCATCATATCTGCAAGTCCCAGCAGCAATTATGTTCATAGTCCCACCCCTAAGCTAACGAGACTTATTATCATCATAGGTTTCAAGTAATTTTCACATTTACAGACTTGCTTTTCATTCATGTATACATACACTGTAGTTCTACCGGATATGGATACTAAAACTGACTTTACATTACTAAATACTAATATAAAATGTTTAGTTCTTTCATTGTATTTAATGTAATTTATTTTACTAAGATTTTACCTTCATTATTTTTTGAAAATGTTCTTATTATGCTTAATTCCTCTACACTCTAGTCAGGTTTAAAGGTAGAGAGCCTGGATTCAAGCAGCCAGAAGTAAGCTGCTTTTTTTATGACTTTAACTGTTGATTTAATGCATTGCTCAGAGAACCATTAAGTTCTTATCCTAGTGCTCCAGATTCCATTATTGGTTACAATATTTTTTTGCAAGAGCATTTTATAATTATATCATAAGTTATTTCTGAAAATTTTCCAGAAATCAGTGGATAAAACTATGTAATTTCAACATTTTCCTTAGAGGAAAATTGAGTTATCAAACTGAATGATCTGGGAATTAATAAAATTAAATTAAAAATTAAATTAAAAAAACCTTTTGCAAAAGAGAGAGACAGAGACACAGAGACAGAGAGAGACAGAGGGAGAGAGAGAAGGAGGGAAAGAGAAAGAATGCAATGAAACTAATAAAATATTAGTTTGTAGCAAAAGGTTTTCCTCATACAGACTCTCATGAAGCTGAGATTAGAACATTTAGTTCCATCACTAAAATAAACAATGGATGCAGCGAGAAACAAGAACAAATATTTGCTAAATAGATTTTTTTTGCTAAATAGATATAAAATTTAAAAAGTTTGTTGATATTTTCTTAAATGTAAAGAGATTAAATGCTTTTTAACTACTAGCATTTCACTTTATTTTTTTAACACACAATTAATTACAATAGGGTTTTTTATCCCCCTAAGTGGTGGCCTTAGAGGTGATATTTATCATTTTTGAGCTTTATGTTCTGATATAACATATTTTACTTTTGAAAAACTTACCTGGGAATCTCAGAAAAGCAGAAAGCTTGGGGTAAGAATTAGATTTGATTGTCATGCATACTCAACATCTAGGAAAATTCCAGTCCCTGAAATTAGCCAGTTGTTAAAGTAAATAAAACAGTATATTATAGATAACCCTAATGTGAAAGATACAAATTCAGCTTATTTTTCTGAGTAGGTACAACATGTAATCAATCACACCATACAGCACAGTGTGGATAAGAATGTGAGTTTTGTAATTTGCATTTCTGAGTAGACATTTTCCTAGCTGGGTGACCTAAGGTGAATTAGTACATGTTTCTGTATCTCGATTTCTTCGTCTTCTAAAAGGAAGTTATTAAAAGTTGTTTTTAGTCTCATTGGTTTGGTATTAGAATTAATAAATTAATAAATCTACAATGTGGAGTGTAATGGACCAAATGTTTGCATCTTCCCAAAATTTATATGTCAAAGCCCTAACCCCCAATATGATGGTATTTTGAGGTAAGGCCTTTCAGAGATAATTAGCTTTAGATGACATCATGAAAGCAGGGCCATTGTTTCACTTGGTCACGCTCTCTCTCTCCACCACATGAGGACACAGGGAAAAGCCTACCAACTACAAGCCAAGAATAGGGTCTTCATCCAGACCCCCCCACCATGTTGGTACCCTGACCCTAGACTTCCCAGCCTCCAGAACTGTGAGAAATAAATACCTGTGGGTTAAAACATCCTATTTATGTCACTTTGTTACACTACCTCACACAGACTGAGACATGAGAGTACATAACAAGTAGTTACTACATAAATGTTAGTTTATATTATTTCATCTTTTGTTTATTGCCGAGTATGTAATTTGCACTCAAGTTTTTTATTTCTGCACATACACTAAAATGTGAAGAAGGAAGGAGACACAGGAAATTCAAAACTGAAAGTCAATCTGGAACCACTTACCCTCCTCCATTTTCAGGATTTACAACACAATCATGGTCCAACATTTCACAGCCACACAGGTCGTCAGTGAATACGACCAGGATGGAACTCACGGTTTCTTGCCCCAGAGTCAGCACCTTTTCCACAATACTTCTCTTACCGATCCTTAAGTACCTTTTAAAATAAATCATAGATCAGAACACCCTTCTAAGGATGTAGTTTAGAGCGATAAATATGAAATTATAATTCAACTCCCACCTCCCGTTCACCCCTGGTAGCATATTGGAAACCTTTTCTCTAGAGAAATTTGTTTGTTCCAATACAAAGTCAAGTATCTAGAGACCCTAAGAATTTTTCCTTACGGAGTTTCTGACACATGACCATTTATTTCTTTTTCATTTTTGTTCATTTTTATTTGTTTATTTTTGACATTGAGAGACAACTGTGAGCTTCAGGTGGAAGCACATGCCATTTGGACATTTCCTGTTTCTTATTTCTGCTGAGATAAGTCTTTCAACTGCTCTAGCTGTCCATTAGTCTGCTAACTTTTCATCATCCCCATGCCTGTTCAGTTCAAGGAGGCATCATTCCTCACCTGCGGTATCCTGATAGCCTCCTTAACTGGGCTTGCAGCCCCCAAAATGGTCTATGTTTGGGGACTTTGTGTGCTGTAGCTACAGATTCCTTCAAAATATGAGTCTGCCTCTGCAATTGTGATATATTGACTGCCATTTCTACAACAGCCGGAAAGCTTTTCTAAGCCCATGTATCATTTGTCTCTGCTTGATTGTTTGTTTTTTGCTTTATTTCTTTTCCTCATTTGAAAAAGTAAAACATGTCTATTACAGAAATACGGACAGCAGATTATGAAAAGAAAATAAAGATTACGTATACCTGCACCATTCAGACCAAGGTGAGTCACTTTTAACACTTTGGCATGCATTTTTCCAGTAAAACCAGGTTTTGACTTTGCCTTTCTACCTATACTAATTTGGTCACAAGAACATTGTTTACTATGAAAGCATTTTGATCTCATTGTCCATTTGCTTTTCATTTTGAAAATAGCAATGATGGGGCACCTGGGTGGTTCAGTGGGCTAAGGGTCTGCCTTCTGCTTAGGTTATGATCCCAGTGTCCTGGGATGGAACCTTGCATCAGGCTCTCTGCTCAGCAGGGAGCTTTCTTCTCCCTCTTCCTCTGCCTGCTACCGTGCCTACTTGTGCTCGCCCTCTCTCTCTCTCTCTCTCTCTCGCTGTCAAATAAATAAATAAATAAAATCTTAAGAAAAGAAAATAGTATGGACATGTCAAGTACAGAATTCAACGTGGTCAGCAACATCAAAAAACTATTACCATGATAATATCTATCCATCTTCAATCACAGTTCAGTACTGAAATAGTGAGATAATTTGCTCATAATTTTGTAAATTAGCTAAGAAATAAAATACAAATCATAAATCTTTTATTCAGTTCATAAGCCGTATAACTACGTAAGAACATCAATCTGCAATAAAATAAAGAATGGCTGGCCCTGCAGGCAGTTAAAATCTTACATAGATGAGAAAATTTCAATACCATTTAGAAGTTATACTAACTGACAGTAAAAATTTTGTAGAAACAATCAACAGGGACTAAAATTTACAGTTTCTAAAATTATTTGGTAAAAATTTTATTGCTTAAATTTGGTGTAAGAGCCCATTCTTACTGACAAAGCATGACTTCAACTTGACTTCTCTGCGGTTTGTTTTCTTATCAGACTATTGTCCTATTAGTTTCATTTTGGGAGTATGTGATACAAAGAACTGAAAAGAAACAAAACCACAAGAACTACAGTTAGATTCAAAATAAACAAAAATTCATTAACTTAGGTAAATCTTCACTGTAAAATGTATCAGAAAATAACTGTTCTTTGGACAATTATGCTTAAACGGCCCTATTCATAATATTGATCATAGAATTACATTTGCTTAATTGCAAGAATATCAGAAAACATCTTTTGGTAAAAATCCACCAATATTGGTATAACTTGGTTAAAATATTCCCTAACGAACTGAGACTTAATAAGGTTCTGGGTTGGGTACCTGAGTGGCTCAGTCAGTTAAATGGCTGCCTTCAACTCAGGGTCCTGGGATTGAGCCCTATTTCCGGCTACTTGCTCAGCAGGGCGTCTGCTTCTCCCTCTCCCTCTGCTGCTCCCCCTACTTGTGCTCTCTCACTTGCTCTCTCTTTCTCAAATAAATAAATATAATCTTTAAAAAAAAAAAAAGGTTTCTGGATCAACAGAATGGGAACAAAATGGTGGGATCACATTTCATATACCGCTTACCCCCACACATGCTAGATGGAAAGCAGCATGCAATGCATTTTACTGATCTCTAATTTTCTTTAACAAAGAATTTGAAATAGTTAAAAATCATTAAATATAATTATAAATCTAATTTATTTTGTGTCCAATCTTACTTATTCTCAACTGAGGAATTTTTATTCAAAATACTGTCATATTTATCATCTTACAAAACAAGAACCCCTTGCAGCTTGAGAATGAAACAACGACTAATGCTGGTGAAACTCTGTGTCCTTCTGTGCTCACATTCTCATAATTTGTTATAAACAAAAGCTCTATCATACTCCTGATACATTTCTTCTATTTATAACCATTCAAGTCTCTAGACAGACCTGAGCTTAAGCCTAGCTCTGCCAATTATTAATGGCAGGATCTTTTTTAAGTTACTTAGTCCTGATAGCTCAAAGTCCCCTCAGTGAAAAATTGGGGAAATAATCTTACCATATCTTTTGTGTTGTTGTGTTGACCAACGGTCATTCATAAAACCACTTAGCATTGTTCTTGGTGCATGGTGCATATGTAATAAATATCGAGTTATTATTATGGCCATTGTCTTTAATAAAATTAAGATTAATTCCTAAAGCCATATGATGTGCTCTTTTGCGGTGGCTTTCAACTAGAGGCTTAAGAACAAAGTGGTTGAAAGGTTAGAAATAAATATAAAACTTAAAGTAAAAGTCACGCATCACAAAAGACACATAAAATTGACATGCAAATATCAAATTATTTGTGTAATAGTATAATAATATTTGTAATGTATTTAATATTTTTTTCAAAATGTGTAAGTAACTAATTAACTGCATTTAAGGCAGTACAGAAAAGTGTCTTCCAAAAGACAATGGTGAAAATAAAATACAACCTTCAATATCGACATAGTCTCTATACCACTTTAAGACAGCTGATGGAGATTCTTTGTGCATGTTACTATAACCTGTGTGCATGAAGAAGAGGTGACATACTGCCAGCATTTGCAGGATATCCATTTCATATTTGAAGTGTTAGATATATTTCTGTTCATTTATTTGTTTGTTTTTACACATTCTCCTTGGTAGCTAAATCTAATTACACTTAACCATGCCTGTGTTTACTCAGATTCACACTAAAGAATAACTTAATCAAAAAAGGATCATTCACACTTTTGAGCCTTGATTAGGAACATTGAAAAATAACATTTTAAAGATTCCCAAATGCAGAATATGTAAACCATTCAGTAATTGTTATCACATAATCTAAAATAAACTATGCTCAGTGTCAAATGAAAAAAAAAGGCACATGGGAGAATACTGTGTTTAATCAATATGGCAGGAAACATATTATTTTCTGCAGTAATTGCACTTCCCATGCAAAGACATAATATTAAAACATATTCGATCAACAAAATTATGTTAAACCACATGTATTTTTTATAAAAATTTAATGAAGTAGATATTGCTGTTTAACTTCCAATTGGCTTGTCTTTTGAATTGTTCAAAGGAAAAAGTAGCAGAGCATAATTCAAGTATCATCAGTCTTCAGGATTATCTTCCAATAAAACCACTAAAATTGGGTACCTGTAAAAGATATCAATGATATGCACATATCTCATCAAATATATCTTTTAAGGTATAAATGTAATCAATGCTATTAATCAATGCTTATCTCTTACTTGGTGAAAGATCAAAGACATGGAAAAATAAACCAGAAGTAGAATATTTTTTCTTTTTTCCCAGCTGTCTTACAAATAGCTAATAGACATAGTACACTTGGGCCCAAATATATGTAATTTTGCAATATTTTTATTTTTTTCTTCTTAACTTGAATTTCATGGAATTACAACATATATATTGGCCAAAATAAATGTTTACAGTATAATATTCTCAACCTCTTCATTTTGCAGGTGTATTGATTCTAAGAGTTTCAGTTTAAAAATCACTCAATGTTTTAAAATGTATTTACATATATAACATATACACAAATATACAAGAATGTTTTTTGCATCATAGTTTCCTTTTTTGAAAACATTTTTTATTAACATATAAGGTATTATTAGCCCCAGGGGTACAGGTCTGTAAATTGTCAGGTTTACACACTTCACAGCACTCACCAAGCAGCATAGTTTTTAATCACAAAATATTTTAAAACTCTGAATGTCCACCAATATGGAATTGAGTAAATAAATTATGATATATTATTACAATTAAAGAATATATCATCATTAAGAAAATAAAGTATATCTACATGATCTTAATGTGAGACAATCTCAGATATATATATATATATATTTTAAGATTTTATTTATTTATTTGAGAGAGAAAGAGACAGAGTGAGAGAGCATGAGAGGGGAGGTCAGAGGGAGAAGCAGACTCCCCATGGAGCTGGGAGCCTGATGTGGGACTCGATCCCAGAACTCTGGGATCATGACCCGAGCCAAAGGCAGTCACTCAAACAACTGAGCCACTCAGGCGCCCTCAGATATATTTTTAAATGATAGTAAGTTGTGTAAAAACAAGTGGAGTTGAATACCAATGAGATTAATAAAGAAATGTACACACACACCCTTATAGAGATATTGTAGATTAATTGATGGCAAAAATTCCTCTAGAAGAATTAATGGCGGTGGGGTGGGAAACAGTTTATACACTTTTATACGTTTAAAACTTTTTATCTACACAAAAAGTAAATAACCTCTTCTTTTTAGGAAAAGAATATCTAGCTAAAATATTGGTGCTGTAGTATTTTGAGCAACTATAATATCTGAAAAACAAGTTACTAGTGCAGTCATGTTCAGAACTAAATTCCAAACTGATTATCCCAAATAACTTCTACCAAAGACAATAAAAGATATATAGCATACATAATATATATTGTGTAACTGAAATTTACTAAGAGAGTAGAACTAAATGTTTTCACTAAAAAAAATGAAAAGTGTAAATATGTGAAATGATGGATGTATTAATTATAACTCAGTAGGGGAACCCCTCCCAAAGTGTGTGTGTGTGTATATATATATATATATACACACATACATATATGTCAGATTATCACACTGTATCCTACAATCCTACAATATTATTTATCAGTTATACCCAAATAAAGAAAAATACATTTAAAAAAATTTTTTTAAAAGAAAGGATGAATACCCAAGTTTTGTAGCAACATGGACGGGACTGGAAGAGATTATGCTGAGTGAAATAAGTCAAGCAGAGAGAGTCAAGTATCATATGGTTTCACTTATTTGTGGAGCAGAACAAATAGCATGGAGGACAAGGGGAGATGGAGAGGAGAAGGGAGTTGAGGGAAATTGGAAGGGGAGGTGAACCATGAGAGACTATGGACTCTGAAAAACGATCTGAGAATTTTGAAGGGGTGGGGGGTGGGAGGTTGGGGGCACCAGGTGGTGGGTATTGTAGAGGGCACGGATTGCATGGAGCACTGGGTGTGGTGCAAAAATAATGAATACTGTTATGCTGAAAAAATAAAAAAAATAAAAAAAAATTTTTTTTACATTTTAAAAATATTTAAATGAAGGTATATAACATTACAGATAGAAGTATTCCTATAATCTTGATAAAGAAGCTAGCAATTATGATGAAGTTAGGAAATTAGCAATGCTAGTTATAAAATAGTAAGATATTGTTACTATGTTAGTGATAATTGATTATTCATGTTGAAAGGCTACCATATGCAATAGATTCATTATATATGAGGTGGACAAGGATGCAGCCAAAAAGCTCTAATATGCTGACATGACCCAATTTATTCAAGGTCACTCAACCAATCTGTGTTAAAATCAGAAGTGAAATACAGCTCATAATGGAGCCCTCATTTCACTAGACAGCACTGTCTGATAGAAGTGGGTGGCATTCATCATGGTGACACATTACCTGTAGGCTGCACCAATGAAGTGAGACATCCATAATAAAAGAAAAGTAGTAAAAAAAATAGAGACTAAAAGTCCATTTATTCAAGTTCAAGAGTATTCCCCTTCTGCAGTAGTTCCAGATTAACCAGTATATTCATTCTGTCCCATGGACCTATTATAATAAGTAGGAACAAGATGGAAAAGCAGTATTTGAGGTTAAAAAAAAAAAAAAAAGCATCTGGAGTGACATATGAGTTTCAGATTCTATCCCTTTCCCTTTGGTCTTCTGACTGAATTTGTGGTCAACACTAACCAAATGCAAACATACTTTATAAAGTCACTTTCTCAGCTCCCTATTGTTTGTTCTCCTTAGTTAATTATGATTAAAATTCATTTTCAGAAACAGAAATGTATAAAAGGTATCCAAACCTGACTTATTGTCCTCTAAATATGGCTCAAACCTTCCCTTACAACATTATTTATCTGCAAAAATCAAATGCAATTTTATTAAATGGATGTATATTTTGCAGCTCACAATTTTAAATAAGTTTGAACAGTAATTGCATTTCCCAACAGTCTCCTGGGAGGAAATAAAATATGATTTTTTTTCCCTGACCTCCAACTGCAGGAAAATTACTTCATTATTACTTTACTCTGTAATAGACTGTCTCTATAATCATTTACTTTGATGTTACATAATCTGAAATATTTTTACAAATAAATGAAAAACTTTTCTTAAAGATAACTTTCTACACACACACACACACACACACACACACAGACACTCCCCAAAATGAAAAAATTATATCAAGTAAGTATTTAAAGATGTAGACAAAATTCCTCTGAATTGTCTCTTTTTTCAAGTTAATTCTCTTCAACATTTGGTAGCTCATCTATAGATACACTGCCTTTACCAAACCATCTTGGAATATAATATCCAATACCCAAAGCAAAGAATTGTTTTCTCCATCGTGCTGGCCCTATTTATTTATTATTTACATTTATTATTGCAAAGGAGGTCACAACTCTTTTTTTAGGTACTTTCTACTATTAGCTAGTATTGAATTAAAATTCCTACATTTTTTGTACCCTTATTTCAACGGGTAACTAACCTGTTCTTGTGAATTTCCTTTTGGCAAGCAATCATACATTTGTATTGTCACTTAATATTTTTCTTCTCAAAATTATTTCAAACTCTCAAGGACTTCTTTGTATTTGATACTGTAATTGATCATTTTTGTTTCTTTACAATATCTGTCACCTCACAATTAGATAGGCAAGCTATCGGTGTCCTCATCCAAGTCATTAATAAAATTTTGAATGTGCAAGAGCCAAAGAAAATGCCATAACATTCCAACTTGACATTGACATATATCATCATTTTTAGACTGTGATTCCACCCCTCTCCATTATTAGCTGTGATATATTTCTATACCTGGTCCAGTAACATCTCTTAGAACCCTATCAAATGCCTCACTGAAATGCTGAAGCACTATGACTTCCAGTCTATGAACACTCGGTTCAGGGACAGGTACAACAAATAGAATATTCACTTAGGTCACAATAAATACCTTAACATACATGGCTGTCACACACACACACACACACACACACACACACACACACACACACAATTACTAATTCTAAGCAATATTAAAAAGGGATACCACATATCATAATCCTTTTTAAGAGACTCCTCACTCTTACTTTTCTGCATCATCTACTTATGTCCTTATTTCTATGCCTCATATCCTTTCCACCAAAATTCTGGATCTCATAATTAGTTAAACTAAAAAAAAAAAAAAAAAAAGATACCACAGTAATAGAAGTTGCCAGCTTTTTAGTTTTCTAAGCAAAGAGAATATAAATAAACTAACTCATTTATTATTGTTCTCGATTAAGGAAATAATTTTTTAAAATATGAGGTTATTTTTTAGAGAGAGTGCACGAGTAAGAGGGGCAGAGGGAGAGGGAGAAAGTCTCAAGAAGACTCCATGCTGAGTGCAGGGCTGATGTCATGGGCTCGATGTCATGACCCTGATGATGATAACCTGACCCAAAACCAAGAGTCAGTTGCTTAACTGATGGCACCACCAAGGTGCCCCCCAAAAATAATTTTTATCATTAGAATAAGAAGAATATAACTCGGAAACTTTAAAAAAATTAATTACATTTACCTTTATGAAAACTGATCACATTTTCTTATTTACTTTTTTCACTGGCTGAGAAAATATTTCGACAGGCTATCTTCTAAAGGCCACTGATCTAGAGCTTGTTCTCAGTAGATCAAAAAAGGAAATACTCCATTTACTCAATATACATACAGAAAAAAAGTGCTATGTGTCAGAAATTGTGATAGGTGTGCCAGGGATGGAACATTTCTTTAAGATATGCTTAACTGAGGAGAAATGACAGGCCAACAGAAGGATAATCAATTCTGGTACAGACTGTTGGTAAGTGTTCTAACAGGATCAGGATAGGGTGCTGAGAAAACATGGAGTGAGGGCCTACCATGTTGATCTAAAATGAGCTAAAAGTCTTCCCAGAGAAAGTGAGGGTTAAGTTAAAAGCTAAGCAATTGACAATGATAATGACTACAATTAGCATGATATTAAAGAGCAGTAAGGAAAGAGGGAAAGAGAGAGGGGAAGGCTGTTCAGATAATAGAAGCAAGTAATGAGGCCAGGCATTGAGAACAAAATTGAAATTCTACAGTCACTATAAGTAGTTTAGCATAAAGCGCAAAATCCAAGTATAGGATTGACCCAACATGAGAGATATTATTAGATTATTAACGATAACAGTGCCTACTTTCTAATTAGTTTCTATGTGATGCTTTATAGCCATTTATTTAAATTAATTTCATTCTTCCTTTTTCTTATATTTAACAAGCACTTTTAAAGCACTTATATTTACCAGACTTTCTTCTCAGTAAGAGAAAGGAGAGACTAATTTAATCCTCACAATATCTATGTATATTATTTTCCCCATAATATTTATGGGAAAACCAATCCATATAGACACTACATAACTTGCTCAAGTGATAGAGCTGGTAAGTAGCAGAATTTGGCATCAACCCCAGTCTAGCTCCCGAATCTATGCTCTCAAATACTACATTATGCATAAGAAATGTATAGTATCTCCATTTTATTTTTTTAAGATTTTATTGATTTATTTGACAGAAAGAGACAGCAAGAGAGGGAACACAACAGGGGGAGTGGGAGAGGGAGAAGCCGACTTCCCACTGAGCAGGGAGCCCCATGCGGGGCTCAATTGGGGGCTCCATCCCATTAACCTGGGATCATGACCTGAGCCACCCAGGTGCCCCAACCAGGAGCTCTTTTTTGTTGTTGTTGTTGTTGTTTAATTTTTATTTCATGTTATTTTATTTTCAGTGTTCCGAGATTCATTGTTTATGCACCACACCCAGTGCTCCATGCAACACTGGCCCAAGATTACACTGTGTCTCTCTCTGTCAAATAAATAAATAAAATCTAAAAAAAAAAAAAAAACAAAACAAACAAACAAACAAAAAACCACTGGCCCAAGAATTCATGTCTACCCTACCTCAATCTCCTGTTCTACAGCTGAAAGAGCGTGACTGAACATTCTGAAGCCAGACTGCCTGTGTTCATATCTCAACTCTACTACTTATTAACTACTGCTTATTAACTGCATTACTCTGGAAAACTTTTCTTGCTTTCTTATGCATCAGTTTCTCCATCTATAAGGTATGCAATTGTAAAATACATGCCAGATAAGGTCATAGGTAAGAATTAAAGGATGACTACTTCTAAAATATTTCAGAAGAGAGCATAATTGATAATGCCCAATAAGAATCATCTGTTACTATATTGTTTTACATGGCTTCCTGGTAACAGCAGGCTCCGAAAGCATTTGTCATGATCAAACAGAATTTCACAGATACGTGTTCAAAGAAAATACTTTGTTTGTTTTATAAAACCACACCTAACCAGATCAAATGAGCGAACTAATCATGTAACTTTCTAGGGTACAATTGGACCACTGATAGTTTTAATATTAAGTTAATCATTCATTTTAAATGTTTTGTTTTCCTTGTTATGGAAAGTTTAGATTTAGGACGTACAGGCACTGGTTTTACCTAATGGGAAAATTAAAGGGATTCGTTGGCTTTGTTGCTGAGTGAGCCTTTTTGAGAACTGGCTTTCTGTTGAAAAAGAAGCCAGTAAGCCCATTTAGAATGGTACGACCTGTCAGCTGAATGTACCATTTGTTGACTTCAACAATGAGATGCCTACCATTGACTTTTTCCCTTTATTTTAAGGCTCCTTAAAGAAGATAAGTACAACAGAATTTTGGCTGAAATTTAGTGGGGAAAAATAAGATGAATTCCTTACAATGAAAATGAAATTTTCAGGTATAATTAATTCTCTAATCCAACCTATAACCTCATAAACCTGTCTTTTGTACATTTTGCAATTCAGTAAAAGAAAATTCATGAGTGTCTACTGTATGTGAGGCCTTTTCAAAAATCTGCTGAATTAAGATTATCATATTGTGTCACACCATGTATCACACTGTGCTTCTGGTACATTGTGTGTCAGACACCAACCATACACAGAATAACAAGATATGGTCCCTGCCCTGAAGGAATAGTTATGTTTTGGTTATCTTATAATTCCAAAATTTAAATGACCACTAAACCTGATACCATTGATATTTATTCAATCAACAACAGTCAAAATATTTATTGTTGCTTTCCTGTTAGTACCTAATGCGTATTTATCTTCCCCTAAAAGGAAAAGGGAGCATAGTAAGATACATCCATTGACATTTTGTTCATGGAGATCTCTCTTTCAAATTAACAAGTAGATATTTAAAAACTTGGTATCAGGTGTTTGGCCTATCTTGATTCAGAATCAAGAATTATTACTCATTATTGATATAATTCTTAGTGGAAGAGAAAATTGATTACCTCCACTTTTGTATGAGTAAATGTTTTGTACTTACGAAACAAAACTTATTCTCAATTAGAACAATCAGGTAAGTCCTTTCCAAGGTGAAGTATAGCTAAATGTAAGAACTAGCATTGTACAATGTTCAATAGAATATCCCAGATAAAGTCCTTGGTCTTAAACAATAGTGGTCCTTTTGATTTCTGCACTAACATTTTTTTCCTGTACATAAAAAAGAAAATAGTCATTAGCATATTCTGAATAAAATGCTTATTTGTCCATCCAGTATAAAGTAACTGTCCTCATTTTTTTTAAGATTTTTTATTTATTTATTTGACAGAGAGAGATCACAAGTAGATGGAGAGGCAGGCAGAGAGAGAGAGAGGGAAGCAGGATCTCTGCCGAGCAGAGAACCCGATGCGGGACTCGATCCCAGGACCCTGAGATCATGACCTGAGCCGAAGGCAGCGGCTTAACCCACTGAGCCACCCAAGCGTCCACTGTCCTCATTTTTTTATGTCTTTTTGCTCTCATCTGACAGGAACTGACATTAAAGAATATTTCATAGTATTGTAGTTAACCCTTCTTTTTATTTCCCCAAAGCAATTTGTTTAGAAAGTAATATCAAGAGGAATTTCTTTTTTAAAAGGAGAAACACAAAAGCATCTGAATGAATTAGGAGGATAAATAAGCATTATCCATAAAGATGGAAGTCAAGATATGTCATTTTACTAATTGTAAATAACATCCCTGATGCTAGTCTAGAAGAGAAATAGTTCATCAGCTTAAATTAAGACTGTGCTTGTCCCTCTACAGAGTTAGTGAGTGGAAACATGCACGCTGCATTTGACCTGCAGTAAGTCAGGAGATCCTGAAATTTTATTATGAGCTCCACATCAAATTTAACAGGACAGTCATTTAGGTTTAAATCAAAAGTAGGTGCTCTCTGAATACTGATTTTTTTTAACTTGGAAAAGGAATATTTTATGCATGAATTGCTATGGTATGACTTAGTTGAGAAAAATACCATGATTATCCTTTTTTTTTTTTTTACTGTGATCATCTTAAGATAACATTTAATCAACTCCCTTTCTATTAAAAACAATTGTGTTTCTATATCCAGAGGAATAACTGGACAGTTTTCTTCACGATTAGAACTGGAAGTGTTTTCTCTAATATTACAAAAGAAATGTTGATATTGCTCTGAACCATTCCACTAACTGCAAATAGGAAGAGTTGTGAGTTTTTACTAGTTACTCACTTTGACCTTCAGCCAGTCACCTACATTAGGAGGAGCTCCAGCAATCTTTGGCCCAGTTGGGTTTAACTTGACAAGCCCCGGAGACTAGTCATTTTCATAGGGCTACAAAACATAGTGAACTTCAAAAACCAGAACACATGCATTTTCTGTGCTTTCCTTCTCCATGTAACAGCAAAGTGCTTTGTGGGTTTTTTTGTTTTTGTTTGTTTGTTTTTTAATATATACATCTGGGGTCCACATGCTACTTTTGTTCTGTTGATACATGCAAAAAGCCTCTTCAAGAATATTGGCTCAAGGGGCGCCTGGGTGGCTCAGTGGTTAAAGCCTCTGCCTTCGGCTCAGGTCATGATCTCAGGGTCCTGGGATCAAGTCCCACATCGGGCTCTCTGCTCAGCAGGGAGCCTGCCTCCTCCTCCTGTCTCTCTCTCTGCCTGCCTCTCTGCCTACTTGTGATCTGTCTGTCAAATAAATTAAAAAAAAAAAAAAAAAGAATATTGGCTCAATAACTGAGTCTATTTTTTTTGAAACATTTAGAGATGGTGCGGGAAGAATCAGACAGAAGAAATGGTAGGGGACCTTAGAAGCCATTAAGTAAGCAGGGAACAACTTACTCAAACTCTTAACCAAGTGTAACTTAATAATTTATTTCTTTTTTTTCTAAGATTTTATTTATTTATTTGACAGAGAGAGATCACAAGTAGGCAGAGAGAGAGAGAGAGGGAAGCAGGCTCCCCGCTGAGCAGAGAGCCCAAAGCGGGGCTTGATCCCAGGACCCTGAGATCATGACCTGAGCCGAAGGCAGAGGCTCTAACCCACTGAGCCACCCAGGCGCCCCATAATTAATTTCTGATGTACATATTATACAATAATAACTACAGTATTTTGAATCCTTACCATGTACTGAGACTGTTCTAAGAATTTGCTATAGCTTATCTAATTTATTTTTTTTAAGATTTTATGTATCTATTTGACAGAGAGATAGCACAAGTAGGCAGAACAGCAGATAGAGGGAGAGGGAGAAACAGACTTCCTGACCAGCAGGGAGCCCGATACGGGACTAGATTCCAGAACCCTGGGATCATGACCTGAGCCGAAGGCAGACAATAACCGACTGAGCCACCCAGATGCCCCTTATCTAATTTATTTTTAAATAAATTGTGGTGTAACTAAAACAGAAAGTTCAGTAACTTGCACAGATGACACAGCTAAAAACGGGAGAAATCCAGCTTTCATCAAGTGGCATCATTTATTATTCAAAAATGTTCACAAAGTTTTGTTTTTTTTTGCCCACACCTCTCCTATCATGTCATTTTTTTCCCACTCTAATAATCAAATGAGGAAACATAAAAAGAAATTGGAAAAGTTAGCTTGTTGCTATTGCTTTCATTTTTTTTTTTTTAAAGATTTTATTTATTTACTTGACAGAGAGATCACAAGCAGGCAGAGAGGCAGGCAGAGAGAGAGGAGGAAGCAGGCTCCCTGCCGAGCAGAGAGCCCGATGCAGGGCTCGATCCCATGACTCTGAAATCATGACCCGAGCCGAAGGCAGCGGCTTAACCCACTGAGCCACCCAGGCGCCCCTATTGCTTTCATTTTTGATGCTAAGAGGTATTTGATTTGTCAACCTTTTTTCCAATAAAATGTTTCATTCTTTAATATCCTAGGTTGATCATGAGCAAATCTTTAGGTTCGTTAAGCTAAGTTTCAAAATTCCTAAGAGTGGGTTTTCCGATTCATAGGATAATGGCAGCTAATTAAATTAAAATCTGTTTTTCAGGTACAGACAGATCCATAAGAAGAGATTCTAACCAAAAACAGAAAACAGAAACCCATTCATACTGTATAATCACAGCATATAGGGTAGCACTGTTCTCAATTTCCACGTAAGTGGGAAGACAAATTCCTAAGCTTGGCACAGCCTGCTGGGGAGCCCGTGCTGAGTGGGGCCCAGTGATGATGGAAGACAGGTCGAAGGCATGGTAGGGTCATTGTAGAGCATGAAATCATCCAGAATACCAGAGGCCACTTAGGGCAAGGAAGGTTTTGGAGAAAGGCACAGGCCTTTGGAATGCTGAGGCCTTCGTGACCACTTGGCCATAGGAATGCCTAGGGGAGTTGCCTTCCCCAAAGCTTTCTTAGCCAGAATGGCAGCCCTGGGATCTAAGCAGTGTAGGCATTGTCCCTTAGGTTATGTTTAGCAGAACTTGTAGAACACGCAGATTAGCATATTGTATCTTTCCGGTAAACAGATCCTACTAGTTTCAGTAAGACCCCTTGCCACACATCACGCGCTTGAGAAACAGTGATAAGGATTTGTGATTATCCGGAAGGACCAATAAAAGCAGCAGCAAGGAAGAGCAAGGGTCTTCGACTCTGAGCATTGACCCTCTTGCCTTCCCCTCTTTCTTACAGCAGAGTTTGGAGTAATCTTTCATCCGTTGGTACAGGGAATGCTGGCCATTCCCCACAAAGGTACTCCCTAAAAGAGAAAGACACACCTGAGTGAGGAAGTTATAACAGACCAAGATAGCATGAGATCAGAACATGGTCTACAGGGAAATCAACAGAAGGGGCCTCAAAATTGGCCAGAACAATAAATGACCATTTTGAAAGAGTACTGCTTCTGATATATCTTAGAAACTTCGGGTAAAGGTGGTGGAAATTAACGTTCCTGCAGAACAAGGTGAATTACAAGCCTCAGCAAGGAGTTCAGCTGTTGTGAGTATGAAGTTCCTTATAGGCCCCGAGAACATAGAACTCACACAGTTCTGCTAATCCCATAATGGGCATACCTGCTGTTACAATCTTTAAAATGGAAGGAAAAACTAAGAAGCAAATGCCTCATCTCCTCTTCGGGGATAGAAATACTTTTCTATTAGACATTTGCTCTAATTAAATTATACATTGGTAAGTGTCTTAATTAACTTATGGGGGAGTCTTAAGTCTACCGGGCTTTTTACCTTCTGCTCTTTACCGTGAGTCCCGCAACTCCGCCCTTTATCTCATCAGTGATCCATCAGTTTATGAACAAACACGCGGAGGCTCTCAAAAAATATATGTTGTGTTAAAAATTGAGAGTTAAAAAAAAAGCTCCTATAGAACAAAATTGAATCACAAAATCGAACAGCCTACCGAATATTCTCTACCGAAAGAAACATTACCTATTAAAGATACTGTACTTCTGCTACACAGCAGATCGGGGCACTTCTAAAATAAGAAATCTAGTAAATTACCCTAACTTTGGCTTCCTATCTGCCTGTGTTTGTTTTTCTCATCCAAGAAAATCTGTTGTTTTAAAATTGACAGGAAATATCAGGCAACATATACACAAAGTTACAGTAAGAAGGAAACAACCTAATGGAAGGATTTAGTTGCAAGCAATTTATCTGAGATTTGATCCAAAGACAGATGACAAAAACAGGGGAAAATGAGGCTCTGAAAGCCTGTGCAGAGCATACATTAGAACTATCCCTCTGAAGAATGTAGGAGCAGATTGATTTGTCGACCACCTCTGTCCTTCACTGGTTTAGGGTAACTCCTGGGGCAGTAACAATTCCAGCCTGTTCTGTGTCCAGAGTGCATATGCCTATAGCCAGTGAACATTCTCAAATGGAAAATTCAGGCATATTGCCAGTTTTGATTGAGGAGACGAGTGCATTTAGAAAGAATATGGAAATTAGAACAAAGCTGTTCTGTAGAAACTTCCCACAGCCCTTATATATGAGCTTCATGTTTTACAACTATATGCTATCAAGTCAACAACAAAATTCTTTCTCCATGTGTAAGAGTGTGTACACACACTCTCATACACACAATTATTAACTTGTTTCCAAATATGATTTTTTTCAATTTTATTTATTTGTTAAAGATCTTATTTATTTGACAGAGATCACAAGTAGGCAGAGAAACAGGGAGAGAGAGGAGGAAGCAGGCTCACTGCTGAGCAGAGAGCCTGATGCGGGGCTCAATCCCAGGGTCCTGGGATAATAACCTGAGCCAAAGGCAGAGGCTTTAACGCACTGAGCCACCCAGGCATCCCAAACTTGTTTCCAAATATGATTAATGCTACTTCATCTTTTTCCATGAAAATCTTGGTTTGACCATTGAACCAGTAGGTGTAATAGATGCCACGACACATCATCTTTGAAGATCCTGGACAACATCTTTGAAACCTTGTAAGCCTCTTCAATCATATATAAACATTGAGAATGTCTTTGATTCTTGTCTAACTTCTCACAAAATCAAGTAATTCTTTCCATTCTCACTACTATAGTTCTATAGGATGGATTACTAAACAGCCTTTTGACTCTACTCCATGATGCTGACTCTATCTTCTCCAGGTGAAGCTCCATAGTGATTATTTGTTCTAAACTCCAAACCAGGGGTGTCTGGGTGGCTCAGTCCCTTAAGAGTTTACCTTTGGCTCAGGTCATCATCCCAGCATCTGGGGATCAAGCCCCACATCAGGCTCCTTGCTCAGTGGAGATCCTGCTTCTCCCTTTCCCTCTCCCTCTGCCTGCTGTTCTCCCTGCTTGTACACTTTCTCTCTCTCTCTCTCTCTTTCTCTCTCTCTCTCTGTGTGTCAAAAGAATAAAAAAATCTTTTTTTAAAAGTTAAATTAAATTGTAAAACTCCAAACCAACCAGATATCACCCCTCTTTTTTATAACACTCCAATTCCCATGGACGGGGTTTTATCCCCCTCTCTGGGCCATTAGGCATGTTCTTCTCTTAGCCTGAAACATTTTCTCCAGTTTCTCCATGTGGAAAACTTTATCTTTCGACATCAGCCCATTTGTCTCTTCCTTTCCTGTCCTACTGCCAACCTTTGTCAAATGACCTTCTATGTGCTTCTGTGGTGCCTGTATTTCCCCATCACTGTCATAGCCCTTTTATCTGTCTTCCCCCACTAGACCATGAGCCCCTTGATGGGAGAGGCCACTCTTTCTTATTTACAGTTTTGTTCCCTATGCTTTGTAGGAACTTTAAATTTTGTTTGGAGTCTATAAGGCCACCGGTGTGTAATGATGTCCTAAATGAGTAAATGACTCTACATTTAAAGATTGAGTGCTTATTGAATATCAGGTACTGGGAAACCCAAGTCTCAAATGTCCAGTGGATATTTGGTTAGAAGTGTATAATAAATGTAAGTGCAGATGAAAGAGTTACTGAACTGGAAAAATGGTGTATTAAAAGATTTGCTCCATATCACTGGAAATTTACTTGAAGCTAAAACACACAGTAGATAAGTTAATATTAATTAAACTACTTTCTGGTACACTAGATTTTAATTACATTTTTTTTCTTGTCTGATAATTTGTCCTCGTCTCTCATCTTTTACTCACTCCAGTTTTTTTGCTACCTAGTAACCATTACAGTCCTCAATAACTTACAATGTGTCTTGTGATACTAACTTTGAATTTAACAAGGCTGTGTTACTGAACATCTTTAATTAAATATTAATCCCTTTAATGGTTGGACATATATAGAAAATCAAACATCTGGAAGAAAAATATGGGCCTTTTAAATTTATTAAAATGAAGTGCACATGAAGAGATAACTGTACTCAAATCCCAAAACCTTCAACCCTACTTGCATATATACCACCACAACCCACAGTTTTGGAAAAAGCAATCCTTTGTTGGTTTTGCTAGAAAGGTTTTGCTAAAAACCCTCATAGGATATCTTAGTTGTAAGGATTACGTAAATCACAGTAGCATACCCTATACCCCCAACTGTTGTTCCATTTACATTGTAAATATTTCAGCATTTTTTATCTAATATCTATACCCTGATTGTTTTTTTTAAAGATTTATTTATTTATTTTGGAGTTAGAGAGTGCCTGCGTAAATAGGGGGGAGGGGCAGAGGGAGGGAGAGAGAGAGAATCTCAAGCAGACTCCCTGCTGAGCTTGAAGCCCAATGGGGCTCCATCTCATGACCTTGAGACCATGACCTGAGCCGAAATCAAGAGTCAGACACTCAAGCGAATGAGCCACCCAGATGTTCCCTTTAATTCTTTATTTAACTTTTTATTTTGAAATAAGTACAGATTCATGGAAAGTTGAGAAACAGCATTGGGAGGTCCTATGTGCCTATTACCCATTATCCATGATAGTACAATATTAAAACCAGGAATGTGACATAACTACAATGTGCACATATAGTTCTTTGTCATATTATCACATAATTTGTGTAACCACCACCACACACAATCAAGACACAGAAGTATTTCAGCTCCACAAAGATCTCCCTGTTATTAACCTTTCCCAGTTATACCCAACCCCTCCACTCCACTATTCCCAAACTATGGTCATGACTCTGTTTTCTTCTATATAATTTTGGAAATTTCAAGAATATTATATAAATGAGATCATAGAGTATTTGACCTGTTGAGATTGTCTTTTTTTCACTCAGCACAAGTGAAATAATTTGTTATTTTTTTCTTGCTGAGTTGTATTCTGAGTAATGGATGTACCACAGGTTGTTTATATATTCACCTATTGAAGGCATTTGTGTTATTTCCAGGTTTTTACTATTATATAAAACTGCTAAGACAATCTTGCACAAGTTTTTGAGTAGACATCAGTTTTCATTTTTCTGGGATAAATGCCCAGGAATGCTATTGTGTTGGAGGGGGTGATCCAGAGAATGTGACTTTCATTTGACCTCAGCGCTGGACCCAGGCAATTCGAGGCTCCTCCTCCCCCTCTGTCCTGGGAGGGTACTTCCATACACCATCCCCACACCTGAAGCCATTTCAAGGATGTAGCTGTGAAAGAGTAAGGTGTTGTTGAGATCAACTGGAATGGATATGTAATTAAACCTCAGTAAGACCTCTATATAAATGTTAAGATCCTGGCAGGTAAGTGTGGAGGTTTGTCTGCATTGTGGCTGCCCAAGAAAAACCTCATATGTAAGTTTCCTTGCTTATTAAAACTACTGTCTACCAATTCAGAGTGGTCTCCCACTTTCTCTGGTCTCTCTCTGTCCTCTGTGCAGAAGTTAATTTCAAATTTCAACCAGGAAATTGGCGAGGTTGCTGACCAACCACTGTAGAGCCAGCTAGGAGACCACAGAAATGGGGCTTGGGAAAAAGCTATTGAGAGAGAAAGCTCAAGTTGGCTCCTGAGCTCTAGGTGGTGGGGGAGGGGCAGCAACAGATAGGAGAGGTGGGAGTTGAGGGGGTGGCATCTATGTTAGTTGCATGTGTACCTGCCGACTGGTAAGGACAGGGATGCCTCCCAAATGCCGGCTGGTTTAATGTGTTTTTTTGAGGAACTGTGCACAGAGTTTGATACAGGAAAACCATAAAAGCATCTTTGAAGAGCTAGTATCTAAGCTTAGATCTGAAAGATGAGAAAGAGATAGTCACTTGTGGACTTGAATATGACTGTGAGTTGGAGGAGTAGGTCAATTTGAACGTGATCATATTTTAGGCTGAGAGAATAACAGTAAATTAGAGGATGGGGGCAAGGCAGGAATCTTACAATTTTTGAGGCAAAGAGGGGGCCTACAATATTGTGTGAGTGTTATTGTGGCATAGGATGGTGCTGGAAAAGGAAACAAAGTCAGACTTTACACAAGGAGCAGTGGAAAGTCCTGGAGAATTTTGAAGTGAGGGTGATAAAATAGTTTACATTTTAAAAGCCCCCTTCTTGCTGCTGTGTAGAGTAATAGACCACCTGAGACCAAGACTGAATATCAGAGGGATGTTGCAAGAGATGGTCAAGGTGAGAAAGGATGTTTTGGTCACAAAGGATTATAGATTTAAAGACGCCAATGGTAACCATCTGAAGGTCCTGGAGATGCTTTGGGTGGATGGATGTGGTAGAAGGAAGAGTCAGTATTACAATATATACTTTTTCATGTTTTGATTTATCTTCTATGTTAGGATATCTATACATATATATATTTTTATAACATACAGTTGAATAGATAGCACATACGGTGTGGACCGGAGCGTCAGTTCCGGACTCAGTCCATCTGGTCTAAAATCCTATCTATAGTACTTATTGCTCATTGGAAATGAGATATGCTTCATTTCCTGCTTGGGGAAATGAGAGTGCTAAAACCACAATACTACCATGTGGGTTGTAGGGAGGTTTAAATGCGAATACAACCACAGCATCTGTAACAGAGTCTGGGATTTTGTATCCAGGGAACTGTGATATAACAGCGTGAAAGTGTTTTCTGAAGATACGAGAAATAACCATCAATTGTACCTGCGCAAAGTCAGGAATGGGTTTGTTAAAAAAAAAAAAAAAAAAAGTGATACTTTGAGGCTGGGAATATCAAAAAACCTGGGCCAGGTGAACAAAGCAGATAAGCGAGAAGTGAAATCTCTTGATTTAATTGGAGGGGGAAAAAAACTAATCCTGCAAATAAACATTCATCTCCATGAGAAATGTCTTGAGCATATAGGACACTCTTGTTCTTTTCCAGGGATACAAATCAAACTGAAGGTGAAGTTTCTTCTCCAAAAACATTTTGAATCCACTTACTAGATTTAGTGTTGATGCCTTTTGTGACAATTTCAGGTTGATAGTGATGCTGTGCTCTTGTCATAAATCAGTCTATGAGGCCACCGATATGTAATGCTTATCCTGCATTGTTGTGGGTCTAAACCATGAAGCGGGAAAGTGTCTGTCAAAGATCTCTGCAAGGCGCACCTTTTTGGCTGGTACTGAGGAGTGTGTGACCCCTCTCTGCCAAGGTGTTTGTGAGTCAGGCAGCCACTCATTTGATTCAGGCTCTTGGAATTTCTAGTATCTCCTGGATCTTTGAAATGCTTATGTTAATCCCAGTCCTTTTAAAATTTTTTAATTCTTTCTCTAAATGAGGACCTGACGTTGCCGGAGTTCACTTAATAATGGAAGACCTGGAAGGAAAATCTATAGTTCCTCATTAACCGTGGTTCAATACTGGGATCTTAGTACTATCTGGGGCAAAATAAACAACTGTCAATGCCCTTCGTGATACCTTCACATGACCATAGATTACTTATAAGTGTGTTGTTTGATTTCCCTGTATATGGAGAACTTAAGAGATAATTAGTTATTAATGATTTCTGACAATACCATTTTGGCAAGAAAATATGGTCTGCTTTATTTTTAACCTTGAAATTCATTGAGACTTGTTTCTTTGACCCCCCCCTGTAGGGTCTATACTGGTGAATACGGTCTATGTATTTGAAAGGTATGTGTATCCTACAGTTGTTCAGTGTGTTTTAAAATGTCAATTAGAAGTTGGTCAATGCTGTTTTTCTTTCTCTTTTTTTTTTTATTTGACAGACAGAGATCACAAGTAGGCCAAGAGGCAGGCAGAGAGAGAGGAAGGGAAGCAGGCTCCCTGCTGAGCAGGGAGCCCGATGTGGGGCTCGATCCCAGGACCCCGGGATCATGACCCGATCCAAAGGCAGAAGCTTTAACCCACTGAGCCACCCAGGCGCCCCTCGATGCTGTTTTTCAAACCTTCAGTGTTCTTGTGGATATTTGATGGGTATATATTTTACCAGAAACTGAGAAATGTTATTAAAATCTCCATGATTCTCTATTTTTCTGTTTTCTCCTTTAGTTTTATCAATTTTTTATCCTTTTATAATTGCTTAATATCCCATTAAGCACATGCATATTCAACATTGTCTTTCGCATGAATGGATCCTGTTTATCACTCTGAAATGCCATTTTTATCTCTGGTAATATTCTTCATCACAAAATCTATTTCATTTCATTAAAACTACATAATCAAGGTCACTCATGCCTTCCAATATTTCTTTTTAATGTTGCTATTTGTATTAATTAGATTAGTGGCTCAGAGATTAATTTGAGATCTTGTTCTATGAGTGGGTGAAAAAAAATGAAAAAGCTGTGTTGCTCACTTACCTTCACTTCAATTCATGAATTCATTTATTCAACCCCGACAATAAAGAGCACATACTCTGGGCCAGGCACTCTCCTGGGTGCTGGGAACACAGCAGTGAAAAGAAAAACCACTATCCCTGCCTGTCCTCCCCACCCCCCAGCGTATATTAATCAGAGAAGCTCCTCTTTTATCCATTAGAATTATGCTGAATTCTTAGCATATCATTCATCCCTAGAATTTAAGGAAAATGTATTGTGTTAATAATAAAGTCATTGTAAACCTATTTATATTCAGAATTTAAGCAACAAGATCTTGAGAACTGACAGCATAAAATTAAACATTTTTACTTTCCAGTTTATGAAAATGAGTGGCTTTTGAAGCCCATGCTGCTGAATATCTAAGTGTACCTTTCTAAAAGAGTCAGAAGGAAATGCTAGAAGAAAAGAATAATTATAATGAACTTAAAATATAATGAACGACTTTAGTAGTTATTTACACATGCTCAAAAAAGAATAAATTGTCTGGAAGATAGGCTTATAGAAAACGTCAAAGTTGAAGTCCAGGAAGAAATAAAAGAATGGAAACTACAAAAAAGTACATCTGTTTTGGAACGTAGAGAAAATGTCTCATGTGCTTTTTTTAATGTTGAAATAAACACAGGTTCTGCAAACTTTCAAACTGGAAGTCCATGAAGTGAAAGGAAAATGGATGGCGCTAGATAATATTTGAAGACTTACCATGTTCTGGTAAGTCTGGTAAAATTCATATAGTTCAGAGTTTCTAGATACTCCAAGTAAAATAAGCCCAAAGAAAACAACACTTGAGCATATTACGTTAAACTTCTTGCAGTCTAAAGACTGAGACCATCTTAAAGAAATAGAGGAGGGGGGAAAAGGGCATAAATTATTAGAAGGAGCAGCTCACAGCAGCATTTCGGAAGGATAGAAGGCAGAAGAAAATCAAAGGTCCTCTTTAAAGCACTGAAAGCTGGAGAGTTGCTTAATTATTAAATCAGATGAAATAAAAATTTTGCAAGTATGAAGTACTTGCCATACTGGGAGCAGGGGGAGATGTGAATTCCACAGGCAAATACACCCATGCTAGATTTGTATGCACGTAATCCTGTCGTCTTAAGACACATACAGTAAACTTCATTAATGCTGCGGTGAACATTGAAGTGCTAAATTCCCTGGAGATCCTCACTGCAATTTTGTTTTGGATGAATTCCCACAAGTGGGATTGCTGGATCATATCTTAGTTCTATTTTTTGTTGAGGAAATGCCATAATTCCATGCTGTTTTCCACACCATTTTAAATCTGCACCAATAGTGTACAGAAGTTCCAATTTATCCATAACCTAGCCAGTAGTGTGTCTTTTGCTTTGTGATAATAGCCATCTCAACAGGTGTGAAGTGATAATTCATTATGGGTTTGAGTTCCATTTCCCTGATTAGTGGCATCGAGTGTCCTTTCCAATACCTTTGGTCATTTGTCAGTCTTCTTTGAAGAAATGTCTATTCCAGTCTTCAGTCCATTTTTATACAAATTTTTTTTTTTAAGATTTTATTTTTTTATTTGACAGAGAGAGTTCACAAGTAGACGGAGAGGCAGGCAGAGAAGGCTCCTTGCTGAGCAGAGAGCCCGATGCGGGACTCGATCCCAGGACCCTGAGATCATGACCTAAGCCGGAGGCAGCGGCTTAAACCACTGAGCCACCCAGGCGCCCTTCAGTCCGTTTTTAAAAATTTAAATTATTGAGGTTTTTCTTGTCTGTTGTATTTTAGAAATTAATCCCTTATTCAACATGTAGTTTGCATGTGTTTTCTCCCATTCCATAGAGTGTATTTTCACTGATGTTGTTATCTTTACAGTGTAGAAACTTTTTAGGTGAATGTAGTTCCATGTGTCTGTTTTTGTTTTGTTTGTTGTCATTTCCATGAAATCCTTGTGAAAAGTTCCAATGTCATGGAACTTTCCCCTTTTGTCTTTTAGGAGTTCTACAGTTTCAGGTCTTAAACTGTCTTTCATCCATTTTGAGTTGACTTCGGTGTGTGGTGTAAGATTGGGTTCTGACTTCATTCTTCTGCGTGTGAATATGCAGTTTTTGCAGTTACGTCAAAGCCATTTATTAAAGACCCCCTCCTTTCACCGTGGTATAGTTCTGGCACCCTTATTTAGGATCGGTTAACCATAGGTGTTGGTTTATTTCTGGTCTCTCTATTCTGTTCCATTGGCCCCTTGTGTTGCTTTGTATGCCAGTACCATACTGTTGTAATTATTACTGCTTTGTAATATATTTTAAGAATGAGGGGGATGCCTGGGTGGCTCAGTAGGTTAAAACCTCTGCCTTCGGCTCCAGTCATGATCCCAGGGTCTTGGGATCGAGCCCCGCATCGGGCTCTCTGCTCAGCGGTGAGCCTGCTTCCCCTCTCTCTGTCTGCCTCTCTGCCTACTTGTGATCTCTCTCTCTCTCTCTCTGTCAAATAAATAAACAAAATCTTTAAAAAAAAAAAAATGAGGGAATGTGATGCTTCAAGATTTGTTCTTTTTTAAAATAGTTTTGTTTTTTTAGCATCTTTTGTGGTTCCATATGAAAATTAGAATTGGGTTTTCAATTTCTGTAAGCAGCTGCATTGAGGTATTAACCAGGATTGCATTGATATCAGCACTGTAACGTTCAAGGCAGCACAGTTCCCAATAGCTAAAATGTGAAAACAGCCTAAATGTCCAACAAATGAATAAAGTGTAATATATAAATGCAGTGGGATAGTACTCAACCTTTAAAAAGAAATCCCTAAAAAAAGATAAAAATAAATAAAAATAAAGACGAAATCCCTGACAAAGTATAAACATGAGTAAACTTGAAAGACCTTAAGCTAACTGAAATAAGCCAGTCACAGAAGGACAAATACTATATGATCTCACTTACACTCCAGGTGTCAAATAGTTAACCTCATAAAAGCAGAGTAGAATGGTGGTTGGCAGGGACTAAGGGAAATAGGAAGTAGAAAATAGGTAATCAATTGAAACTTTCAATTATGCAAGATGAAAAGTTAGAGATCTGTCCATTTTGTCTATTGTTAACACTTTGTTGTACACTTAAAAAGGTAAGAAGGCACATTTCACGTTAAGTGTTATTAGCACAATAGGGTCATTGTAACTAAAATAGTAAATAGAGCAATACAATCATAATCAAAAATAACTCCTTTCTCTCCATATATAAAGCAAATAAATCAGTAAAAATAATGAAGAAAGCTGATTTATGGGAAATAGTGTTATACTAACCCAATGCTGAATAAATACTGTGTATTAGTGTATGTGGAACACTTACCAAAATATACCAATACTGGGCAATAAAGAATATATTCTCTACCATAGGGAAATTTTTCCTAGGAAATTAACTACTCCCACCCACCTCTATGCTTCGGGGAAATAAGAAATAGCATTCTATATAATCCAAGTATGAAAAATGTCACACAGGAAATTAGAAAATATCCCACACTAAATAAAAATGTAAATGTAATATAGTAAAATCCAAGGAATAGAATTTCATGTTTAATGGAAATTTATAGCTTTATCTCTGTAGGGTATATAAGCATACACATGTAGCTCCTCTTTCTAATTCTGCTCTAATAGGTTACTTTAATCAAACTGTTGGGACATTTGGTAATCAGGAATTATAGTTTCACTTGTCACAGCTATCCACAACTTTTCTGTTAAGTTCATTGTATTTTAAATTATTTCCTTAAAAATGTCTCATTTTAAGATACATAATTGAGATCTTATTTTTGCTTTTGTTTGTTAAAAATAACTCTACTATCATGTTTGACTTTATAAGATTTAGGGCCCCTTTCATTCTTCAAGGCTACCAAGCAAGTATATGTCAGTAGAAAAGACAACCCATGTAAGATTAAAAAAAAAAAAAAAAGCATACTTAGATGTTAATAAGTGAAATGCTCATTTTATTAATAAAAACACTGAAATTCAGAAATTGTATATCAGAAAAAAAACATTCAAAACATTCAGTGCATTTAGTGAGTATAAGCCTTTGGTTAGCAAAATAAAGACCTCTTTTTTTTCTTTCTTTTCTTTTTTTTTCTTTTCCTTTTTTTTTCTTTTTTTTTCCTTTTTTTTTCTTTTACTAAGCACATTATTTCTGTTCTCTTAACAGAAGAAAACTTCACAAAATTTCAATATTTTTTTAAACCTTTGCTTCAATAAAATCAAAAGTTCTTAGGAAATAAAAAAGGCTTCCCTGAAATAAGAATTAGGAGATTTGTATCCTACATATGCACTGCTATTAACTAACATTAAAGCCTTGTCCAGAATCTCTTAAATTTGCTGTTTAGAATCCTGCTTTACATAAATTAAGATTTCATGAGCCTTGATTATGACACAGTGGTGTCAAGGTCAGCTGATGTAAAGTGAGGGAGTTCACCTCAACTCACCCAGTGGCATTATATTAGGGTTGTAAAATTGCCCCAAAGCTTTTAGTACAACCCAAAATTTCCTAAGGAAAGAAAAGCATTCATGAACAACCTACTTCTTCAAGACACACATACACACACACACACACACACACACACCTTAAATTTGTTAATTTATGAAGAAATATTTGATAAGCAACTTCATCACCTAAGATAGGCTATTGAGCCAAATGTCCTTTTATTTTCGACATTTATTAAAAAGATCCAGAATATAAAAGTGGTAGAAAATAGCTATGTGTTATAACACTACTCTTCCATGTACAGGAAAAGCTTTGGTTTGATAATAAACAAAGTTTATCCATGAAGATAAATGTAAAAATAAAAAGTTCTCTCTCTGGTGTGCTGAACTAAATGAACTGTAATTTATTTGACTTTAGAGATAGGCCAATAAAAAATGCATTATTTCAAAAGTGGAAATGAAAACTTCATCTTGCCGCCCTCCTTTATCAAAATCAGAAAACTTCCTTTAATCATTGCTGGAGAAAAATGGCAGCAACATTAACTAATGCAAATAAAAATGGTGAGAGAACTTGTATTTTATGTACTTACTAATTACCAGACAATAAGTTGGAAAACAAATGATTTTAACCGAAATATTTAGTCAAATGCTGCATCACCATGGATGTAGTCAAATGGCAAAAGCGACAGTCTTTAGTGAATGCCTTATTTCAGAACAGATGATAGGTTTTGGAATCCATGCTGACTTCCAAAACTAACACTTAGATTCATCCATAAGGTGAATGTAATTTCTGAAAATCAGATTTTGTTGTGTGGAAAATACTGATAAGGAGAAAGATAAATTGTATTCTAGCACTTTCTATAAATACTCATTATCCTATATAATCTATAGCTGACATCCAGATAAAAATAGCTATAATGACTATTAACAGTTTTGAGGGAGAACTATTTCTTCTGTGTATAATACTGTCTAAAATTTTAGTACTTGCTGGACAAAAAAATCACGTCCTTGTACCTCCTTCAGCACTTATCAAAATAGAAAAGTAATAATATCACATTAAAATTTTGAGGTATCCAGGCACCTGAGTGGCTCAGTCATTAAGCATCTGACTTTGTCTCAGGTCATGATCCCAGGGTCCTGGGATGGAGTCCTGCATCGGGCTCCTTGCCTGCCTCTCCCTCTCCCACTTCCCCTGCTTTTACTCTCGTACACTCTCTCGCTGTCAAATAAATAGATAAAATCTTTAAATATATGAATTACTGAGATATCAACCCAAATTTTTGTCTCCAAAATCCAGTTAATTACCTGAATAAGATACTACTTGAGTTGAAGTTTGAATATTTTAAAAACAAGCTTTATGGGTGTGATACCTAAACAATGAGTCTTGGATCACTGAAAAAAATAAAATTAAAATTAAAAATTAAAAAAATTAAAAATAAACCAGATTTATTGTGGTAGAAATTAAACATAGTAAAATTTACCAGTTTAAGTGAATATTTCAGTGTGTGTGTGTGTGTGTGTGTGTGTAAGAGAGAGAGCGAGAGACTATGATTATCCTAATACTAAGAACCCCAAAAGTTGTCTCCTTGTCCCTCTTTCCCTCTTTAGTGCATTCTCTTTCCCCACCTGGCCCCCCTGGAAAACTCTGATCTGATCTGCATTTGTTACTGAGGCTTCAATTTTTCTGTACTTTCATATAAATGGAGTCCTGTGAAAGGCAGTCTATCTGCTTTCCTTCACTTAGTATGATGTTCATGAAATTCATTTATACTGTTGCATATATCAATAGTTCAATGCTTTCTATTTGTGAGTAGCATTTCATTGTTTGGTTCTATCAGAATTTCTGTTATCCACCAATGGAAAAATTTGCTCAAATGAAATTCTCATAAGATCTTTTCTTTCTAAATGTCAAAACTAAGTTACATTTTTTAAAAAATGTACTCAAAACCTTCTAAAATCCCCACATTCCAAAATCTATGTTACTGGTAGTCAAATATACAAAGTCACTAAGGGCCCATTGTCAGCCACTTTCATAGGTAATTCACATTTTTTTTTCTAAATGAAGATTTTACTGCTGTCTCCCTTCCCTGCATCCCTCCCCCCCACAAAAAGAAGCCTATCAGATTCTCAGAAAAGTTTTGGTATATTCCTGTATTCTGCCTGGAATTTCTTACCCCAGTTTTGGTTTTTGTAATGAAGCATTTAATGATAGACACTTCCGCAATCATCTTGAAAAGATGCTAAATTTCTATGTATTCAACTCTCTTAAATGTTAAAAATAAGAGTGTCTCTGCTTAGGAAAGAGACCGGGCACTGTCATAGTTAAGAGTGCAGGTTCTGGAACTTATCTGGGTTCAAGGCTCAGTCTTGCCACCTCAGAGCTGAATATTTGGTCAGTTAATTCAATTTCACTGTGCCTACTTGGGTCAACTGGACAAATAATAGTGCCCACTTCACAGAGTGATGACTATATAACTCAATGCATGTTCTGTACTTAACACAACCATTTTTATATGCACTATTCACTACTAGCAGTAGTTAGATAATTGACTTGGTTCTAAAAATGTGTATATTTTGTGTAAATTGAGTTTAAGTGTCTAATATTAGAGAATTTAGATATTAAAATAAAAATCCATAAGACAAATATTTTGATCTATTTATTTAAATTGCTTTTAATTCTATTAGGTTATATTTTAACTAAAAATGTATACCAGGAGGAATTAAAGAATTTTACCCTGCAGGATTCAGATGGAATCACTTTCCACTGGTTGAACTCTGATTTTTCTGGCTTACTTCTGGACAATTCCTAGGCCTGATCTCAGACATCTTACTTAGCCTGGATATCTGACCCACACCCCTCCCCATTAGTCCTTTGATCAACTAGGTTTTCTTAAATTCACGATGGAGATACAGAATCTTCAGCCTAGTCATCCCATCGAGAGACATTTTTGAAAGCACACAGAACTCTTTGTACTGCACATTCCTTGTAAAGAAATAAGGTTTTTCTTCATATTCATAAATATGTACCCAAATCAGAAATATAGATGGCACATAGTCCTAATCCTTTTATCCAAAGCTTACACTTACAGGGCTCCTTTTCTTTTGGCATTTGCTTTAGGTCCTATAACGTTTTAAAAGTCGATGTTTCAAAAGCCTCCTTTAATCAGATTTTCTATGGCCTTTATCCTTACTAAAATGTTGACTATCTTAAATTGTACCAGAGCCTAGCTTTGTCACTCAGACCTTAGACTATGAAATAGGTTTAATTATAGTTAAAGAACCCATAATCTGTCTAAGCTTTGTTAAGAAATTCTTTGCTCTGGTATTACAACAGGAAAGTTGATTTACGAGACTAAGCTAAACAGATTATAGATCCCTCTAATATTTTTCACTTTTGACTCTTTGATTTGGGCTCTGGAAATAATTTTCATTATGAAATACTTGTTAGAAAAGTAACTTTATTAATACATATTACATTGTAATAAAAATTTAATACCAGCTTTGGTCTTTGTATTGTGTGAGATAAAAATAGAAGCATAAATCTCCTATCTTTTTGATTGCTAAAGATATTACAGAGCATGACTAAAAATAACTCCATACAGTCAGGTTTGACCTTTTAAGATTCAAAAGGTTTTGGGCCATACTTAACTTTCTGTTTTAAGAAGTTACTGTTATTTAAAGAAATTAAGATTTAATTCTTATATCTCAGAATAAACTTCCCTATGTTTCAACGTATATTTCACTTTTTGTCTTTTTCCAGTTGAGTCCATTTTTTTATTTCTGTATAATATATATTCACTCTTCAAGGTCATGTAACTGCTATATAGTATAGTAGATAAATAAATGAAAATTTCCCTAAAAAAGAATATATGTTTAATAATGAAACAAAATGTTTATGTATTTCTATAAAGCTAATCAGAGGCATAAATTAGATCTCCTATAAGAAATGACGTTTAATACATCAAGTGAACATAAACCTTCAGTTAGCTGGCTAGGTATATCAATTTTTCTGGTAATGTTGATGCTGCTTTTACCTTAATAAAGAACTAATAGAATGTCACTTCCTCCTTTCTAGATGAGCAATCTATCGGCCTCACAGGTGTTTCTAATTCATCAGGAAAGTAATGAACTCTCAGTGTAAGTCCTTGCCCTGTAAAGGACATAAGGACAATGTGATGTTCTAGAGAAATGAAGAAAAGTTACACTTGGAATAACTTAAACAAGACATTGTTTTGTGAAAAAACTGTATCTTTTCCATTTTTGCCAAAACAGAATACAGAGCCAGAAATATCTAGTTTTACTTAGGTTTTTTTCCTAGCAAATCTACAGAAATAAAAATTGGGTTTTAGTGTATCTCTATTACTAGACTATGCAAAGAGTGCTGGATAGATTTTTACCAAATGTGGAGAATATTTGAAATGATTTGACTTGAATGCACATGTTCCTTACCCAATAAAATAAGTCTTTGGTGGTTGAATTCCTGTACTCTTATAAAATATTCATGGGCTTTATGCAGAGCACAGTGCTTGGAATTTACCTGGATTTGAGTCCCAGTATCACCACTATAAGGCACTAGGAAAAGCTTCTAACTATGATCAGCCCCGAGTTCCTCATTTGTAAAATGAGGACAATAAATTCTATACCTCATAGGGTTGCTACGTGTTTAAATGAGATCATGCACTTGAAGTAGCCAGCGGAGTATCTTGCATATAGCAAGTGTTCAGTTAACAAGAGGCAGCTATTGTCAGTATTATTATTATTATTATTTAGATATTATGCATATTAGTGCTTCTTGACTATAAGGAAATATGAAATTGGACTTCCGAATACTTGTGTAGATAGAATGTATTTAAATCCCTCCCCCCCCATCCAGGGGCAGCCTTCTCCCTGTATTACTAGTTCGTCTGTAAATATATTCTAACAAATAGCAACCATCCACTGTTCCCCATCAATCAACAAATTAAAATACAACAATTACCTATTTAGTGTCATATATTATTATATAAAGGTCCACTGGGAGATACTTTAGGGGTATGTCATGGATGTCATGGATGGTCTATGGTCTTGTCTTGCATTTTTGGCATTTTAGAGAAGACATTTTGGCATTTTGGCATTTAGAGAAGACAAATTTACTGGAGTCACTTATAAATAATAGCCTTTAATTTTATAGTCCATTCTAAGTATCAAGTCATAAAGTGTTGACATTGTAGTGCATTTTAAAGAGTCTTCCAGGTGCAGGTAATAATATATAACTCAAATTAGGTGAAATAAAAACATGAACTTACTGCCTTGCATAAATGAAAGCTTCAGGGTAGATACTGGCTGGGCATTGGCTGGATCTAGGACATCAAATAATTTCATCAGTCCTCAGTTTCTCTCTCTTTTCTCTGTTACATTTTCTTCTTTGTTGACTTCATTTTCATGGTGGCCCTCACTGTAAACTGGTGAAGTTGGTGCCGGCATCTCATGACTCACAGAATCAAAATGTAGAAAGCCAAAGTCCAAGAATCTATCATGCAGTCTTTTCCCTTCTTTCCATTTTTCAGCCCGCTTTGCTTGACTTGTGCTAGGTACTTTCAAGCTCTCTCCACTAGGTGGCCTCTGACAGTCCAAAGTTACATCCTCACTGTCTAAAGGTCAAGAAGGAGTGAAAGAGATTGTTTCAATCATCTCCACAAAATCCCATGACTGCGTCATCTACATGACTAGCTCTGGTTTAGCTACTTAACCATTTCTAAACTAATCACTCTCTGTGTGTAAGGGAGGGTAGAGGAGAGAGTTGCAGAGCTTCAAATGGGTAAAGTCTGAGAGGCAAAATCACTCCTAAAGTCAGAAGTGTATTCAATACCACCAGAACCAAATCAAATGGATTTTCTTATGGAAGGGTTTGTTCTCCAATGAGATAAGATGGATCTCATCCATCTCCCATGGATAAGATGTTATCAAAGAAGATTTTATTGATGCCTTGAACATCCCAAAATAGATGCCTGTTATATTGCTTAAGGCACGTTTGATTCCAAATCACCAATTACTCTAGAAAACCCCAGCACCGCTTCTGAAATTCCTGTAAAATCTTCAGCAGCAACTACTTACTTAGTAAGCTCTAAGTTGCTTTTCGCTGTGTTTTCAAATACTTCAAACCACTTCATTTACATATCGGTATTGTGAGGTAAATATCTTCCTATTGCAGATGAGGAAATTGAAGTGTATCTGGGATTTGTGCAAACCCACAGGGTGAGGTAGGTAATGAACAAGTTTATGAAACTATATCTCTGCCTAATGGAATTATCTTAATTTTAGGAACATCAGCCTGCATTCTCTTAAGAGTCCTAAACTTCATTGCCTGTAGGAGAAAGGGAAATAGTATAAATTCCTAGAGTAAGCAGGGTAGAAATGAGTGACATCACAAGGATGCATATCTTCTGCACATGGGGCAGCTTCTATATTGAGACCGATAATAGCTGCCGTTCAAACCTTTAGACCAACTATGTTGGCTCTTCCAAAGTTTAAAGGGAGGCTAAATATTTGAATAATGTGTGCAGTTTCCTCTACTTTAAATCTTAGCATTGTGTAGGCTACACAATATATTTCTCATGTTATCAATGGATGGTCTGCTATTTTAAATAGTTCAAAGTCCTGACTCTCATTCAATGTCACTACTGCAGAATTAAGTGTTTATTCCACCTTCCTTTCTCAACCTGCAATTCCTAGAATGAATAAATGCATGGGAACATTTTGCTATTCCTCAGGTAAATGAGCTGCATAGTCTAATCTCACTCTACATCATTTCCTAGTGCACTCTTCCTCTTTTGTTGCATTATTAGTAAACCTCCATAAATTGTGAAAGAAGATCAAGAGGGCTTGTTCAGATCCATGACTGATGGCAGAGATAGACCTAAAGCAACCCAGATGTGACTTCCAGCTGTCAGTTGCTTATCTCTTCCTAAGTTCCAATAGGTTCCCCCACCACCCTCTGCGTCTTGCTCAGGCTCTGCGTGTGTGAGACACAGGTGACAGCAGGTCACAGGCTCCTTGTTCTTGTACGTGAATGACCATATGAAAATTTAAAAATGGAAAGGGAAAACAGGATGTTAGGCATAATAAGTAAAACAACAAAAACAAAATTCTCATTTAAATCTCAGTAATCAAATTCCTTGTACTTCTGAACTTTAAAATATTGCCTTTAAGGAAAGATCCTATTTTTCTCTGTCTGCCTGTGACCACCTTAAAAAAAAGCATGCCTGTGATATTGTATCAAATAATGTATCATTTCTTTCAATTGAACAAAAAAGTTTCTGCGTCTTACTTTGTTCTAATTTCCCTACATTTGCTCCCATTTACCAGTTTCTCCAGCCATACTAGCCTTTTATTCCCCCTGTTCCTTGAACATGCCAAGGTCTTTTTCATTTGTTCTTCCTTCTTCCTGGAATGTTTTGCCCCAGATTCTCCCTTGCCTGCCTGTTTTTCTCTTTTTAGACCCTTTTCAAATGTCCATTTACCACTCAAGTTATTCCCCTCAGTTAATTATTGTCTCATACCATTACCCTAAAACAATTATGTATTTGTTTAGTGCTTTTTATTATTTCTTCCATTAGAATGCAAGCTCCATTTGAATGGTCCTTATCTGTCAATGTCACCATCGCATCCTTAGATGTAGAAGAGTAACTGACACATTGGAGGTGTCAGAGTCTTTGAGATGCCACATCTCTTCCACATGGGTTCCAGAGCATAAGAATGAGACAGGCAGAGAATGAACAAAAATGGCAAGGGAAGGTCAAAGGATTTTCTACATTACTCAAGAATTAGCAGAGAGTGCTTGCCATCTCAGGCAATTCCTGTCTGGGACAGTCTGATGCAAAAAAATACACCCCTAGAACATCAAATGAGATTCCTGGTTTACAGTGAAAAAAGGAGCTAAATGGAACCTGGCCAGTTTATGTTTCTCAATCAGTCTAATCCTATGGGGTCACCTTTCCCTCCCAGAGAATCAGTATGTGAAGATGCCAGGAGAAGCCAATAGGTACATTAACGGATCTCCTTTCACACAGAAAGAAAGACCTACAGTGAGAGAAAAGCATGACTTTTAAATACTAATCAATAAATATTCTTGAAATGGATTTATGTTCTTTAGCTCTAATTATGGTGGCAAAAGTAGATGATGTCGGTTAAAAGATTTTTTATATTTATGTAAAGTTTATGTAAAGCAGGTGTCTTATTTTTAGCCTAGTATTCTGCTACAATATTGTACAATGGTATTTCCAACCTTGGAGCTTCTTGGTGACATACGAAGGCCACAGGAACTAATGATGAAGGGTAAACAAAAGACAAATAATGCCCTGAAATTGCAGCAAAGAAAATGAGACCAGTGTTAACATTCTGGTCACCCATCAGCTTGGGCCCTAAGAACCCATTTCCTCTGCTTCTGGGCTGCTCATTTTCAGTGAGTCTCCATTACTAAAAGAAGACAGACCATCGGCGGAAACTAATCTATCCTCATTCAATTAAACTGCGAAGCAATTACTTTTTTCCCCTAAGAGAGTATAATTAGTCCCCTTTGAAAATTTATTCCAGCTCTAGGAGAAAAACAGAACCTCTGAAAATGTATGTCGAAAGCAAAAATATGAAGAAAGTCTCCTCACCCTTCTTATCCATCTGCAGCTTCTGTTTTCCCTCTTTGGGCTTAATCTCCACGTGTTTGGTCTTTGCCTCCCAAACATGCTTTTCTGCATGAGCCCTCTTCCAGTGAATGACTTTGTCTCCTAGTTCAAAGAGGCACCGGGGTTAGGATCTGAGAATGTGTAGAAGCAGCGTGGTACACCAGAAGGCCATTTGGACTTGGAATTCTTGTTCTCTGCTTTGTGATGGTGGGTAACTTCATTTCCTTCTCTGGGCTTTAGTTCCTTTATTTTTAATTTGAGGTATTTGGATTATTCACATGGGTATTAGCATAGAACACTTTTTAAAATTCTTTTCCGGGGGCACCTGGGTGGCTCAGTGGGTTAAAGCCTCTGCCTTCAGCTCAGATCATTATCCCAGGGTCCTGGGATCGAGCCCCGCATCGGGCTCTCTGCTCAGTGGGGAGCCTGCTTCTCCCTCTCCCTCTGCCTGCCTCTCTGCCTACTTGTGATCTCTGACTGTCAAATAAATAAATAAAATCTTAAAAAAATATTCTTTTCCGGCAAATTTTTAAAATCAAAATGTGTAGCTATTGTAGTTGAAGTCAAAAGGGGTGCAGTGGTGTAGGAGGAATAAAAGCGAAGGACATTCCCTCGTAGCAAACTCACAATCCCTCCTAGGCCCTTTGGAATATGTGGAAGAAGCCACTGAACTAAACTAGATCTCTGACGTTCTGTCTTTAATAATTCTGATTTCTCCTAGTCTAGGAGCATGGTTTGTCGGTTCGAGATAGACCTAAATTTGCGTACAAGGATCTTCTTGACCCTTGGAAATTTATTTAATCTATGAAGATCTTTTCCTCTTTTGCAAAATAGGGGGAAAATGTTTTTTAAAGAAATGTTAGCATACTTTTTCTGGGACTTTTTTTTTTAATTTTTTTTAATGATTTTATTTGTTTATTTGAGAGAGAGAGAGAGCATGAGAGGAGAGAGAGATCAGCGGGAGAAGCAGACTCCCCGCCGAGCAAGGAGTCCGATGTGGGACTCGATCCCAGGACTCCAGGATCATGACCTGAGCCGAAGGCAGTTGCTTAACCAACTGAGCCACCCAGGCGCCCCTTTCTGGAACATTCTTATCGCTACAAAGTCTTAGCATTCTTTCTGAAAAAGTAGATAGAAATCTCTCATCTCGCTAACTCACCATTCACCTTGTCATTGAACTTCAGAGTGTTACCATTTTTTTTTCCTGCTGCAAATATTGCAGTAAACACCCTTACATATACGTCTCCTTCCATACTTGTAAAAGAATATCTAGGTTATGAACCTAAAGTGGAATCAGATATTCAATATTTTCCATTATAGTAGGTAATATCTGAGTATTGTCCAAAGTTATTTTGCCAATTTATAATCCCAGTAATCTTGAACTTGATTACCCTTTTTGCCATAACTCTGTCAATATTTGAATTCATCATACACTTAAATTTGGAAAATTTAGGAATTTTATATTTTTACTATTTTGGAGCTGATACAGAATAGCTCATTATTTCTGAGCTAAAACATATTAGGTACTTAACACATGTTTATTATCCCGGACAGATGTTATCTTGCTAATAGACGTGAAAATAACGAAGTATTATATAATCAGTATTTTTCCTTGGCATGTTAAGCAATAAAAGTAAAGAACTTGTTATTATAGGTAAATTAGGTGTTAATGCTAGTAAGAGTGAAGTTTGTAAGCCAGGTCTAATATGAGCTATAATTTCATCCTGAAAAGAGTGATTACTTTGAAGTTGGATGGATTGAGTATGAATTTCCCTTCTCCTCTCCCTACTACTTATATTACCATGGAAATTTTACTTTATGTACTATCCATTAGTTTGTAATTTGTAGAGTAGACATTGCATAGGCAATTTCTCAGGACTATGAACAATAGGATTCACATATAAGATGGCCAGTAGTAGCTGTCAGACATTTTCGGTCAGGTTTGTATAGAATGCCAGTGTGGCGATCTACAGTACAAGCCTTATATATGTTTTCCAAAACTCTACAAGATAGATACTAATATAATTTCTTATTTGGCAGAAATGGGACTCAAACTCAGTTTTTTTTTTCTTTTTGAACTTCTAGAATATACAAATTACAGCAGATACACACCTGAGAGAAATTATCCTCTTCAGTTTGCCACTTGTCCCACAGTAGTAGAGAAGGCCAGATCTATGACAGTTGTTTGATAACTTTCATGGGAAACTCAGGCTATGTCTGATTGCAGGATGAACTGAGGTCTGGAGTTAAACAAGGACATATAAAATTTCAGCATTTGCTTATCCATCATCTGGAAGAAAGACCTAGAAAGACTTGTGGGTTCGAGGAGGGGGCAAAACAATTAGAGAATGAGATGTTTAATTATTTTTAATTTTACAGATAAGATGCCAGCCATCTGGCATTTGGCAAGGGACAAAACTCATTCACTTGACTCTTGGGAAATGCTAGGGGCTTAAAAGAATATGTTAAAAGATGAAGGCAATTTAGTCATAAATAAAATACTTGCTAACTCAGTTTGCTCCTCCTTGCTCCTGCCAGCATCACACACCACTTATCTCGCTACCCAAAATGTTGCTGTCACTTTCTAAGTAGTCTTCCTCAGGACACTAGTTTTGTTTTTTACCCCCCCCCCCCAAAGAGTTTTGTTTTATTTTATTTCTGTCTTTGTCTTTCACAAAGTTTTAAAGTGAAACAAGACAAAAACAAATTTTGCAAGGCAGCCAAACATTATTCTAGTGCCATGACTGATACCTCTTGACCTCCAGGATTCTTCATGTTTTCTAAATCATATTCACCGGCAGAGGCTGCAAGCCTTGATCAACTTTTCTCTGGACATGTAGCATGTCCATGATCATGGCCACTGCCTACCCCTCACTGTGACTTTGTGGAAACTGCCAGTACATTCACGGAGAAGACAGAAGGTATAAATACCTCTGAGAAATGAATTTTATGAAGGGACAGAGCTCTTCACCCATATGTCTAGGTGTAAATAAAAACTGATTACTAAGAAGCAACTGAAGTCCTTGGGGTTAGAATAGGGATTTCCAGACTGGTGTCCAACATCTGAGGAAGAGGGAATATGTGAGATGGGGAAGAGAAGAAATAAGATGGAATAACATTCTAAAATCCCATCCCGGGGCGCCTGGGTGGCTCAGTGGGTTAAAGCCTCTGCCTTCGGCTCGGGTCATGGTCCCAGGGTCCTGGGATCGAGCCCCGCATCGGGCTCTCTGCTCAGCAGGGAGCCTGCTTCCTCCTCTCTCTCTCTGCCTGCCTCTCTGCCTACTTGTGATCTCTGTCTGTCAAATAAATAGATAGAATCTTTAAAAAAAAAAAAAATTAAAAAAAATTAAAATCCCATCCCATTAAATGAAGTTAATTCCAGTTCCATTTGAATATTGGAATTCAGTAACATTAGTAAATCTTAGTCCTTTATGTGTTAACACTAATGAGCATATGGTTGTGTCCATCTGCTTGATTTATGTTTTAGCTTAATATCGGAGGCAGGTCAAACTTTACATGTCCAAAATATAGCTTGCCACCATTCACTTCAAACCTGTCCCCACCAAGGGCTTTCCATTCCGGTAAATGGCGGCATCATCCACCCAATGGCTCAAAGAAACTGATGCCCCACATCCAATTAATCACTAAATCTCTTTAATTCTCCTAAATATGTCCCTTTCTTTTCAATCCCACTTTATCTGGCCAAAAAGTCCTAATGATTTCTTCTATGGACTTTTAATAGATTCCGACTGGACTTCCTCCTTCTACTCTTATTATCCAAAGCATCTACTAATCTTTGAAAAACACTAATCTCGCTGTTCCAGTGTTACGCTGGTAAATATTTAACAACTAGCTCTCTGAGGAAAATAAAAAGCTCCAGGGGTGCCTGGGTGGCTCAGTTGGTTAAGCATCTGGCCTTCAGCTCAGATAATGATCCCAAGGTCCTGGAATCAAGCCCAATGTCAGTCTCTCCACTCAGTGAGGAGCCTGCTTCTCCCTCTCCCTCTGCCTGCTTGTGCATGTTCTTTCTGTCTCTTTCTGGATCAAATGAATAAAAAAAAATGTTTTTAATCTTAAAAAAATAAAAATAAAAAGCTCCAATTTGTTATGTTTGCCAAATTGTTTGATGTAAATACTCCACTATAACAAATTTCAGGTTACCAATATGGTATCACTGAACACAGAGTCAGAAGAAAAAAATTAAAGATCTCCTTGAGGGTTTTCTCTCCCATTTGCAGAGAATATTCTTCTCTTCCACTTAGCCTTACTTTTTAGACAAAAATAAAATGTATGCATTACTAATAGATCACGATCTAAAACAGTAAGCAAAGCAAAAGTTTTTTGACTACAAGCCATGCTCTAGGGCTTGGTTTCCACAACCTCCACACTATTAACATTTGGGGCCATAAATAATTATTTGTTATAAGAAGGCTGTTGTGTGTATTCTAAGGTAGTTATCAGCATTGCTGCAGTTTACTCACTAGACGCTAATGGCATATCCTCCTCACTCCCAGTTTTTCCTCCCTGCCAATGTGTGACAACCGAAATGTCTCCAGACATGGTCATATTTCTCCAGCAGGAAGGGATCAAGTTTTCCTTGGTTGAGAGCCACTAATATGGGAAACAATTTTAGGTAGTTCCTTACAGTCACACATATGTGTACAAGCTGAAGGTTTCTACTATCAAACTACCATCTGTCTTCTAGATATCTAGAGGTAACTTTTTTTTTTAAGTGGGGACAAAGGGATGAGGTTGCTTCTTCGTGTGCATTGTTCCTAATGTTTTGCTCTATTGGCAAAAGGAGAGCTGTTGTTGGCAAGGAGTAATTTGGACAGGGCTTGGCAGACTGCACATCCTTTCTGCTGAACCTGTTGATGTTGGTTAACAGGTCTTAGATGGACTTTACCTTCTGTACGGGTGTTGGATGGCACTCACTTACATCTCTTGATATGGCACAGCCCCCCACTGGCTCCTGGGCAATCTGTCATTGACAGTGTGCTCCTGGAAAGTCCGTTGTTTTTGTCCAAAACCCTACAAAAAACTCTTAATTTTACTGAGTGTCATTCTTAGACTTGAATGAAGACAGATTTCTCTGTCTTTATCTTTTTGCAAATAAATGTTTTATGATTTAAGTTTACTCTTTTTTTTTAGGGTTTAAGCTTTTGAATTCTAAATTAGCAAGCTCTTATAAAACTAAAACCTTTTGCTTTCAAGGTTAAATCCTCTCCAAATTTTTGTGAGTACTTTTTTTTTTTAACTTTTTCCCATACATTTGATTCATCACTCTGATCTATTTTTAATGTGAATAGCTACCTAAAAAGCAGTGTATGGGGGTGGGCTGGGGGGGGGATAAAAAAGAAAAGATATCTCCAACAGTTATTATACCAAAATATTATCCCACTACAAATTAAATGGTTTATTTCATCGTACTATGAAAAGTGTAATATTCAAGTGTTACAAGTTGGTGAAGCCATGGCTATGTGGTTATGAAGCCATGACCCCTGTGATTTAGTCTCTAAGAATTTTTTGTTATTTTGCAGCATGATCTACAAACAAATATTAAAGGTGGAGTCTCTTATTTCTTCACATGTTCTGAAGGAGACGGCTTGATTAATGCCTAGAGCTAGTTTTCTAATACATCCTTTTCACCTCCAAGCAGAGCGATAGATACACACTCCCTTCTGAGGGGATCCCTAGTGTTTCTATCCTCTCGTCTAGATTCTTCAAGACAAAAACCACTTAAACCTAAAAAGGGACAATGTTTTCCTATACTTTGGGGAAGAAAAAAAGCAACAGCTTTGCTGAAGTTGTAGTCGCTCTTAGGTACAGGCCAAAGGGAAAGGCTCAGAACACATAAGTCCTTGTGATCAGTGCTAAATGTTGTAAGAGCACAGAGAATAGAAGATTTACATCTGTCTATGCCTAAGAGGATAGTGGTAGGGCCTGGCTGGGGAGCAGGGGAAGGGCAGGAAAGCATTTATGGAGGAAGTGACATTAAATGGGGTCTTGAAAAATTAATAGTTTGCCAAAAGGGCGAAGATGCACCCCAAAGGTGCAATTTTTTCCTCCTTATCTCTTGTATTTTTTTTAAAAGATTTTATTTATTTGAGAGAGAGAGAGCACATGAGAGAGTACAAGCAGTGGGAGGGGCAGAGGGAGAGAGAGAAGCGGGCTCCTCTGAGTCAGACTACCATCCCACAACACCGGGATCAAGACCTGAGCTGAAGGCAGACACTTAACTAACTGAGCCACCCAGACACTCCTCCCCTTATCTCTTCTAATACCTACTTTTCTCCCATGCATCTGTTGCTTCATACAATATATGGTTGCGCGTGGTATCTGTACATCATCTCTTCAATCACAGGATACAGTTCTTGAAGGTAAAACTGTGCATTAAACTTATTATTCCTAACAGCTATTTAGTGAATTACAGATATTTAGTAAAAAGCTGTTGTTTTGATTACTGATGAAAACGTGATGCAAATTGTATCATCCCTCTGTCTCCCTTCCCCTCCACAAACCCAAACCTTCTATGCTCAACACAGATTACACATGGCTACATGGAGGACTTCAAAATCTTCAGCCCACAGAAGGAAAGTGTGGTAACTAACTCACAGGATGCTTCTTTATTTAGGCGGAGCTTGGAATAGAAGTCTGGAGGAGGGAAATTCCACAAATGAACACAGATGTATTATTTGCAGGTTAGCTAACATATGGCTTGTTTAATTGCAGTTCTAAAACAACAGCAAGACTAAAATTCATGGTTCATTTTTAAAGTTTCAAGTTATAGAGCCTTTTAAACATCATTTTCAAATGTCAGTGTTTTAACCAAATTACCTAAGGCATTTTTCATAGTTTAAAAGATTGAATTGGAAATTCCAAAATGACTGAAAATTTAAGGGGAAAAAAAGATTTTAAAAACAGGTTGACTTTTCATTCATATGTTAAAATCCAATTTTTTTTTCTTCCTTTCTCTTCCTTCACTTTGAGCAAAAGAGTAAGATTTGGAATAAAAGCACATTCTTAAGACATAATTAAATTCTTCTTTTCCATTTATCTTGAATAATAAAAAGCATAAAAGCTACAGTCAGATTAATGATAAAAAACTATTCTTCTGAATGACTATTTGGTATTTAATTTGTTTATGATAAACTAAGAACAATACTATAATATCAGTTCATCTTTTTCTTCAAAAATCAACTTGGTTTGGTGCCTGGGTGGTTTAGTTGGTTAATTAACCTACTCCTGACTTCAGCTCAGGTTATAATCTCAAGGTCCTGGGATCAAACCCAGTCCAGAGTCCAAGACAGAGTCAGGGCTCCACACTCAACTGGGAGTCTGCTCAAGGAGGATTCTCTCTCCCTCTTCTTCTGTCCCTCCCTGCACATGGGGTTTTTCTCTTTCTCAAATAATTAAAGTTTGAGGCACCTGGGTGGCTCAGTCACTAAGGGGCTGCCTTCGTCTGGCTCAGATCATGATCCCAGGGTCCTGGGGTGGAGCCCTGCGTTGGGCTTTGGGGGAAGTCTGCTTCTTTCTCCCTTGCTCCCCTCGATAGTGTCCCTTCTCTTGCTGTGTATCTCTCTGCTAAATAAATAAATAAAATCTTTAAAAAGAAGTAAATAGGACTTAAAAAATTGAAAATCATTTTGGGGAGAAACATACAAACCAAAATATTGCAAAACCACAAACCAAGTGGAAATTTTGAATTTTTATCTGTAAAATTAAAAGAATTCTCATGAATTTCTAATATCATCTTAGATTATATATAAGTTTTCTAAAGTTTTTAAGTGACTAGAGATTGATAATATTTCTGATTTTAAATATAACATATGTTACTTGTTTTATTTTTACTTTTTATGCTGATATATTTTAACCACATAAAAATGCATCAAAATGAATATGTAATTAGATAATTCATGCTTAATTAAAAAGTTAACATGTACCAAACCACTATCAAGAAATATAATGTTGAAAATATAATATTTCTTAGAAGTTCCCCAGTGCCCTCCCTCAGTCAAGTCATCCTTCTATCCCTAGCAGTAATCATTATCCTGAAATCAATAAATGAATTTTATCAGAACTTTCCTAGTTTGCTACTTAAAATGCAGTGTATTTTATGCTTTTTTTCAAATTGTCTTTCTGACTCTATTAACACCAGGACATTTCCTACTTTAATCTCTTAATTTGGTGGATTACATTAATTTCCTAAAGTTAATTGACCTCTTTCACTTTTGGTGATGTCCATGATTTCCTTAGTACTCATTTTCAGTTGTTGGTTTTTGTTTGCTATTATTTTATTAGGATATTGATGTGGTTTAAAGTGTTGGGGTCTGGAGCGGATGGCCAAGAAAGAATTCTTGAGATATCTTTAGTGCAACGTGGTTTTATTAAAGCACTGGGATAGGATCTGTGGGCAGAAGGAGCTGCACTGGGGTTAAGAGGAAAGGCAGATTACAATACTTTCAAGTTCGGAGGGGGTTAGGGAGAGCAAGCACAAACCTCCAGGGCATTTTGGAAACAAAGTTTCCAGGACCTTGAGGGGGCCAGCTATTGTTAGAAAAGATCATTTATTACTGTTCACTAAAAACTCAGTCCTAAAACTATTCAGAGGTACATAGGTGGGTCATATGCTTGGGTCATGATTGTCAACATACATCTTGGTAGGTAGACGTAAAGGAAATTTCCAAAGGCATTTTTATATGTTAAAGTAGACTTAGAGGATCCTAGAGGGGTCAGGATAATGTTAAGCTAAGTTTGCCTTTTGCTCTTAGCAAAGTATTAACATCTACGCAGCTGAGTACCTAGAGGAATGTCAATTCTGCCTGTTTCAAGGACTTGTCAGTAGGCTGTAGGCAGTAAGGAAATTTAGTTGTTCTTTTTTTTTTTTTTTCTTTTGCCTTTGTTTACCACATCAGATGTTGCTACATTAATGAAGAAGCTCGGGATGTTTATATATGTATGTGTATGCACACAAATATTCACATATACATACATAAACATAGAGAAATCTATGTAAAAATCATTTTAAAATTATTTTTCTATAGAAAATAATTTTAAAAGTCCTATATCACCCTTCATCACCTTACTCTAAAAAATGTTTATTAAATATATTTGGGAATAAGCATGGCCCACCCATATTGATACTCCATTCAATAGTTCAAGATGTATAATTTTTACACAGATTTACCATCATGATTAAGTAAAATGTAAAATATATTCTGCAGTCTATCATCCTTTATTCCAGAAAATATTAAGAGTATCATTTGGTGTAAAGTTAACAGATGTGTGAAATACACTGTTCAAAATTTGAACTTTGATTTTGCTGCCATTTTATTCTCAAAAGGACATGATGGATTGTTACGCACTGACATGCACACACACACCTACCAGATGGTGCCTTGCTCCTAGCATTTTCTCAAGAGGGAGCAAAATTCACTTAGGCTGTCATTATGTTATCTCCAAAGGAGAGATTCTAATATTAGTAGTCCTCTATCAGTATGGTCTAAATTAAGGTAGGGTGATTACACTCTGACATTAGTACCTCAAGTTGCAATGGGCTGGAGGATGTCCTTAAGAGCTTGAAGAATTTATGTAACATTATTTCAGGATTTTAATTTTTGCCTGAGGCTAAACAGAATTGTATATGTTAATTTCTAGGGGTAATTGTCTCCATTTCTAGGTATCCTTTCTTATTTCAGAATAAGAAACTGATCTGAAACAGATCAGGTCAAGAGTTTTCTAAATAGGGTGCATGGGAGGCTCAGACAATTGGTTAAGCATCTGCTTTCCACTCAGGTCATGATCATGGGGTCCTGGGATGGAGTCCCACATCAGGATCCCTGCTGGGCGGTAAGCCTGCTTCTCCCTCTCCCACTCCCCCTCCTTATGTTCCCTCTCTTGCTGTATCTCTCTCTGTCAAATAAATACAATCTTTAAAAAAATATTCTAATGGAGTAAAAGAAAGTAACTATAAAAAAAGTTTTCTACTTCACCAGTGGTGTTTGTTTGCTCTTAATAGCATCTTTTGGTTTCTATATATGTTCCAAGTTTTAAAGAATAATACATGCTCATTGCAAAAATCTCAAGAAACAGAAAAAAACCCACAAATTTTATTTTTCAGAAATCACTCCTAATTCACCATTCACAGAGAATGATTTTTAGCATGTTTTTTTAAAGATCTTATTTATTTATTTGACAAACAGAGATCACAAGTAGGCAGAGAGGCAGGCAGAGAGAGAGGAGGAAGCAGGCTCCCGCTGAGCAGAGAGCCCGATGCGGGGCTCAATCCCAAGACCCTGGGATCATGACCCGAGCCAAAGGCAGAGGCTTTAACCCACTGAGCCAGCATCTTGATGTTTTCATTTTCTGATGTAGGAGTATATGAGTTATATATACAGTGTGTGTATCCATTATACTGTTGATAGACATTGAGCTATTATTAAAAATACAGTTAATGCACAAGGTTACATTAGTTTCAGGTATACAACATAGTGATTCATCTTCTCTCTACTTTATGCTCTGCTCACCACAAGCATAGTACCATCTGTTACTATATAACAATATTACAATATTACTGACTGTATTCTTTATGTTGTGCCTTTTATTCTCCTATTCATTCCATAACAGAAAGTCTGTACCTCCTGCTTCCTTTCACCCATTTTGCCCATCTCCTCATCTTCCTCTCCACTGGATATAACTTCTCTGAATTTATAAGTCTGATTCTACTTTTTTGTTGTTGATTCATTTGTTTCATTTGATACCACATGTAAGTGAAATCATACGGCATTTATCTTAGTCTGACTTATTTTGCTTCCACTCTAGGCCCATCCATGTTGTCACAAGTGGTGTGATCTCATTCTTTTTTATGGCTCTATTGAATTCCACTGTGTTATATATATGGCATCTTCCTTATCCATTTGTTTACTCATCAAAGAAATCAAAGCCACAATGAGATCATCTTACACCTGTCAGAATGACTAAAATCAAAAATCAAAAATAAAAATTAAAATAAAAAAAAAATATAAAATATTAAAAAATAAAAAATCAAAATAACTAGTGTTGGCAAGAATGTGGGAAGGAAGGAATGCTTACGTACTGTTGGTGGGAATGTAAATTTCATAATCACTGTGAAAACAGTATGGAGACTCATCAAAAAATTAAAACTAGAAATACTATATAATCCAATAATTCCACCACTGGGTATTTTTCCAAAGAAAACAAACACACTAATTCTAATTCATAAAAGATGTGCACCCGTATGTTTATTGCTGCATTATTTGCAATAGCCAAGGCATAGAAACAAACTAAGTGTTCATTTGGTAGATAAATGGGTAAGGAGAAGGTGAGATAGTTATAAAATACACACACACAAACACACACACACACACAATGGAATATTATATTGCCATAAAAGGATAATCTTTTTTTTTAAATTTTATTTATTTATTTGACAGAGACAGATCACAAGTAGGCAGAGAGGCAGGCAGAGAGCCCGATGTGGGACTCAATCCCAGGACCCTGGGATCATGACCTGAGCTGAAGGCAGAGGCTTTAGCCCACTGAGCCGCCCAGCTGCTCCACCCAAGGTTAATCTTTTTAAAATTTAAACTGTTGTATAAAAAAGTTTACTAGAACATGTTGTATATGTCTTTTCATGGATCTAAGAAATAATTTTGAATTTATACTCAGTAGTGCTACTGCTGGGTCATAGAGTATGTGTATATTTATCTTTCTTAGAAATTGATGAATGGTTTTCCAACTAGCAATTCCAGTTTACTAGTGTGGTAACCGGCAGCACATTGGTAACACTAGGTATTGTCATTCTTTCTAATGTTAGTCATGTTTGTTAGGTACATGGGTATATTACACTTGTATTTCTTTGATAAATTATATTGCTCACTTTTCATTGGCTGATCAGTCAATAATCTCGAGAATTCCATTCAGGGCTTTGGCCTATTTTTTAAACAGGTTTTTTGTTTTGTTTTTTTGTTTTTAATTAGTAAATTTTGTTTTTGTCTTTATCTCTCTTGGCTACAAGTTGCTTGTTATTTTGATCTCTTTTTTTCTATTTTTTTAAATGTTCTGTTACTTTTTACTAAAAAGTAATATTTCCTTATCCATTCGTCTGTTGAAGGGCATCTTGGTTCTTTCCACAGTTTGGCGACTGTGGCCATTGCTGCTATAAACATTGGGGTACAGATGGCCCTTCTTTTCGCTACATCTGTATCTTTGGGGTAAATACCCAGTAGTACAATGGCAGGGTCATAGAGAAGCTCTATTTTTAATTTCTTGAGGAAATTAAATTCTCCAAATTGGCTGCACCAACTTGCATTCCCACCAACAGTGTAAGAGGGTTCCCCTTTCTCCACATCCCCTCCAACACATGTTGTTTCCTGTCTTGCTAATTTTGGCCATTCTAACTGGTATAAGGTGATATCTCAATGTGATTTTAATTTGAATCTCCCTGATGGCTAGTGATAATGAACATTTTTTCATGTGTCTGATAGCCATTTGTATGTCTTCATTGGAGAAGTGTCTGTTCATATCTTCTGCCTATTTTTTGATATGATTGTCTGTTTTGTGTGTGTTGAGTTTGAGGAGATCTTTATAGATCCTGGATATCAACCTTTTGTCTGTACTGTCATTTGCAAATATCTTCTCCCATTCCGTGGGTTGCCTCTTTATTTTCTTGACTGTTTCCTTTGCTGTGCAGCAGCTTTTGATCTTGATGAAGTCCCAAAAGTTCATTTTCGCTTCTGTTTCCTTTGCCTTTGGAGACATATCTTGAAAGAAGTTGCTGTGGCTGATATTGAAGAGGTTACTGCCTATGTTCTCCTCTAGGATTCTGATGGATTCCTGTCTCACGTTGAGGTCTTTTATCCATTTTGAGTTTATCTTTGTGTACAGTGTAAGGGAATGGTCGAGTTTCATTCTTCTACATATAGTTGTCCAGTTTTCCCAGCACCATTTATTGGAAGAGACTGTCTTTTTTCCACTGTATATTTTTTCCTGTTTTGTCGAAGATTATTTGACCACAGAGTTGAGGGTCCATATCTGGGATCTCTACTCTGTTCCACTGGTCTATGTGTCTGTTTTTATGCCAGTACCATGCTGTCTTGGTGATCACAGCTTTGTAGTAAAGCTTGAAATCAGGTAACGTGATGCCCCAGTTTTATTTTTGTTTTTCAACACATCCTTAGCGATTCAGGGTCTCTTCTGGTTCCATACAAATTTCTGGATTATTTGGGGGAACCAGGTGGTGGGTATTAGAGAGGGCACGGATTGCATGGAGCACTGGGTGTGGTGCAAAAACAAGGAATACTGTTATGCTGAAAATAAATAAATAAATAAATAAATAATCTTCAGCATTCCATAAAAATAAAAGCCCTTCCAGAATAATTGAAACAAAAAAAAAAAGTAATATTTCATTATATGAAGGTACCAGGTAACTATCCATTCACCTATTGCAAAGCAATTTTCTAGCTTCAAATTTTTGAAAGCTGTGAAGGTAATATGTAACATGCACAAACAGCTTTTGTGTAGATGGAAGTTTTCAAATCAGTGGGGTATGATGAGTGTGATTTGAAGCATGTGGTAAAACTATGGTGAGACTGCAAAACAAGCAAACCATCATCCAAAGTTGCTGTACCATTTTGTTCCCCTATCAGTGATGAATGAGATCCTAGAATTCTGAATCTTCACCAACAATTGGTTATTGCCAGTTTTTTTTTTTTAAGATTTTATTTATTTGACAGAGAGAGTGAGCAGAGGCAGATAGAGTGGCAGGCAGAGGCAGAGGGAGAAGCAGGCTCCCTGCTGAGCAAGGAGCCCGATGTGGGACTGGATCCCAGGAGGCTGGGATCACGACCTGAGCCAAAGGCAGCTGCTTAACTAACTGAGCCACCCAGGCGTCCCGCCAGTTTTTTTTTTTAATTTTAGCCATTGTAATGTACATTGTGGTGACTCTTCATTTGAATTTGCATTTACCCAATGACAGATAATGTTGAACGTCTTTTCCCTTTTTTTTTTTTTAAAGATTTTATTTATTTATTTGACAGAGAGAGATCACAAGTAGACGGAGAGGAAGGCAGAGAGAGAGAGAGGGAAGCAGGCTTCTTGCTGAGCAGAGAGCCCGATGTGGGACTCGATCCCAGGACCCTGAGATCATGACCTGAGCCGAAGGCAGCGGCTTAACCCACTGAGCCACCCAGGCGCCCCTGAACGTCTTTTCTTATATTGGTTTGCCACCTTTATATCCTCTTTGATGAAATGTCCAAATGTTTCTTGCATTTTGTTTTAAGATTTTATTTATTTGACAGAGTATGAGCACAAACAGGGAGAGTAAGAGATGGAGAAGCAGGCTCCCCACTGAGCAGGGAGCCTGATGTGGGGCTTGATGCGGGGCTCCATCCCAGGACTCTGGGATCATGACCTGAGCCAAAGGCAGACACTTAACTGACTGAGTCACCCAGGAGCCCTTATTTCTTCCCATTAAAAAAAATCTTGTTGTTTTCTTGTTTTTGAGTTGCAAGACTTCTTAGTATATTTTATGTACTTGTTCTTTAAAAGATAAATTTTGCAAATATTTTGTCACAGTGTGTGACTCCTCTTTTAATTTTATTAGTAATTTCTTTAATAGAGCACAGAGTTTTAACTATAGTAAGGTCCATTTTTTTTTTTAAGGAATTTTGCTCTCAGTTTTACATCTAAAGCTTTACCAATTCATCGAGTTCATGTAGATTTTCTCCTTTGCTTTCTAACAGAAGTTTTATAATTTTGTATTTTTACATTTAGTTAAATGATCCATTTTGAGTTAAATATTATGCCAGTGGTAAGGTCTATGTGTGGGTTCCCATTTTTACATGTGAATATACAATTGTTCTGCTACCATTTATTGAAAAGACTGTCCTTTCTCCATTGAAATGCCTTTGTGCCTTTGTCAAAGATTGACTATTACTTGCTTAGATCTGTTGTATCATAGGTTCTATTTTCAATTCCACTGATCTAAATAGCTATTGTTTTGCTAATACTACAATGTGTCGATTATAGTACCTTTTTAATAAGTCTTAAGATAGTGTGAGTCCCTCCGTGTTCCTTTTTTTTCCCCAATATCATGTGGATTATTCCACTTTGTTTGCTTTTACATGTAAAATATAGAATTTCTAATTGCTGGGACTTTTATTGGAATTGTGTTTTACCTACAGGCTAAGTTGGGATAAATTGGCATTTTAATAATACCAATTCCAGTCCATAAATGGAATAATTTACCGTGTATTTAGACCTTTAATTTCTTTTATATGTGTCTTTTGGTCTTCCACATATAGACTACATTTACCATTTGATTTATTACTCAACATTGCATTTTTTGTTGTTCTGCTTGCAAATGGTATTGACTTTGTAATTTGAGAATTCCACTATGCATTGCTGGCGTACAGAAGAGCAATTGATTTTTGTATATTAGCCATACATCCTACAGTCTTACACATGCTTTTAATTTCCAGGAGGTTTTTGTTTGTTTGTTTGTTTTTGTTACGTTTGGTTTTTGAAGATTATTTGAAATTTTCATGTCTTTTATGAAATGGAGTTTTATTTCTTCCTTTCTTATATGTATACTTCTTATATAATAGAAAAAGGTGACAACATGCAATAACAGATGGGTGATAGAAAAAGAGAGATGGAAACTCTAAAATGAATCAAAAGGAAATGCTATAAATAAAAAAATGCATAAGAGCAATGAACAATGTCTTTGATGGGCCCATTGGTATTCAACATAGCCAAGAGAAAAAAATCAGTGTTAATGTCATTCCTTTATTAGCTCTTCACTGTCTCTTGTTATTCATTTTATTCTTCTAGTGGTTACACTATAGGTTAAAATGTGTATCCTAGATTTATTACTATTGACTGAATTCATTCATGACCACTTCTCAAAGAATAAAAGATAGTTGAGACAGTTAATCTTCATTTAATACCTCCTATCCTTTGTGTGAAATATGATTTTTCAGTATACCTTTCACAAAGCATTATTATTTTTCTTTTATTAAGTAATTGATATTCATATTCATTTGTATTTATTATCATGTTTACCTTTCTAGTGTTTTTTTCCCTAAAATTCCATGCTTTCATTTGGAATCATTTTCCTTTAACCTGAGGAAGTCCCTTTGCTAATTTTTGTAATTAGCCCTGCTGGCAATAAATTACTCAAATATCAGGGTTTTTTCTCTTAAAACCCTCCTTTCTCTCATTTTAATTACCAAGGAATATTTTATCTGCACCGAATTCTAGGTTGGCAGTATTTTTATTTTAATCCTTTAAAGATTCTCTTTGTGCTTTCCTAAATTTTGTTCAAAAGTTTGCCTTCAATTTTACTGCTTTCTTTTGTTTATGTATTTTTCATATGGTTATATTTAAGATACCTACTTTCTAACTCTCATGTAGTTAGGTGTCATTTCTTTGTATTTATTCTGAATGGGATTTGCTGAATATTCTGAATCTGTGGGCTTGGAAAATTATTGAACAATTAGAAAAATTAACCGAAACATTTTTTTAAAAAAGATTTTGTTTATTTATTTGACAGAGAGAGAGATCACAAGTAGGCAGAGAGGCCAGCAGAGAGAGGAGGAAGCAAACACCCTGCTGAGCAGAGAGCCCGATACGGAACTCGATCCCAGGACCCTGAGATCATGACCTGAGTCAAAGGCAGAGGCTTTAACCCACTGAGCTACCCAGGTGCCCTTGAAACATATTTCTTATTAGGAAAATTATTGAACAATATTTCAACAAATATTATTTACGCTCAAATAGTACTCTTGACTGTAGTCAAGTAGTACTCTGAACTGAAAGATGGTATGCAATTTGTGCCTTACATGTTTCTTAGATACTGTCTTTAAAAATCTTTTTCTCTTTATACTCCAGTTTGTATCTTTTCTATAAATTTGTCTTTTAATTCACAAATCCAATTTTCTCGTCTCCAGTTTGCTCTTTAAAAATCACCTGAAGAATTCTTAGTGTCAAATATTGTCTTGCAGTCCTAGAATATCCATTTAATGTTTTTAAATGGATTCTGTATCTGTTGAAATTCTGTATTTTTTCCTCCATCTTCCATCCCTTTCTCATTTGTCTTTATCATATGATTATAGTTATCCTGATGATTTGTCTACCATCTCTATCTCAATTATCTCTGATTTTGCTATGACTGAATCTTTTTTCTTCCTGATTGTCAGTTTCTTCCATTGGGCACCATGGAAGATAGGTAGTTGAAAAATATTAGCTTCTAAAGAGTGTCTAATTAAAATCTGTCAGGCAATTAGATTACAGGTAGATCAACTTGACAGTAGTAAACTTTGAGGCTTTGGGGGAATGACTTCTTCATTTTTTTCCCTTATAATTAGGGCACAATCCTCATTCCTACACTATGCTGTTGAAGGGTTTCTCAGTAGCTGGGCTCAGACTTCAAGGTCTATCTTGCAGTATCACACAAGCTCTGATAGACTTGTCCAGCTCTCCAGCCTCTGAGGGGTTCTCACTTTTAGGCCTCCTCAGATCTTCTGCTATGTATAGCTTAGGGGTTAGTAAAGAAACCAAGAAGGGTGGTTTATATAGGATTCTGAAGCTCTAAATCAAGATTGACAATATTTTAATGGAAGAAAGGGGAGGTGTAGTTTGCTGACCCCTATTGTTGCAACATTCTCTTAGGACAAAAGTCATGGTAAAGGCGAAATTCAACAACCATGTATCCCTTTTCTCAATAATGGCACCTGCTATCCAGAATAAACCAAACAGCAGATAACTGATTTTTTAAAATATTCTAACCAGCTTTTACAGTTTCTTTTTTAAAATAGTGGAACAGCCTGCTGACATGTACTCTATCTTTGTCAGAGCCAGTAGTCTCCTCTTATTCTTATTTTCATATGAAGTTCATAGTTCAGTTATAAGAAAAAATAAATATCACTTATGCTGCAGTGCTAAATTTCCCTGGTTGACCTCAAAGAAAGATCGGAGGCATAAAGTTGAGAGAGGGTAGGGGGTGGCGGTGAAGGCAAAAGGAAGAAAGGGTGGGGGGATCTTTATATATTGTTTTGCTTCAACCAAAGAAGTTATACTATCTTTCTGCCTCAAAAAGTAAAGGTTTAAGTGAATAGCAAGTCTTTTTGCTTAGAACTTTTAAATTTGCTTTGAGTCATTTCTCATTTGATTAACAGAAATCTTAGATATTTTCCATCAGAGAAATATATAATTATATCAGAGCAATATATAAATAATTTGAAGCTTGCTCGAAGTTTGAAATTCTCTGAACCAATTCCCATGTCCATTAGCATGTATAATTAAGAGGTATTCTATTGATAGAGGCTGTTCCATTCTCCTGATCCTTTTTGTAAGACAGTGTATTTAAGAATACATTAAAAAAAAAAAAAGGCTTTTCTGATTGTGTTGCGGGGCTTAAGTAATAATGTTACTTGAGAAGCAAGTTACTTAAAAGCATTTTAAATTTAAAGCTCAAATATCTTAGGATAGAAGTTATTTTCTTTCAGGAAAGTGTTTTTCATGCTCAAACAAAATAAATATTTTTTTTTTCCTAAGTAGTTAGAAAGAATTGGGAGAAAAACCCCACAAAAGTGAATCAGATGCAGTACTTACATGTCAAGGTCATGTAGGCATTCAAATTCTGACTTAATTCAGTTCACAACCTTTTCTTCACTCTGAAGTGATGTTAAATACAAATGACTTGTTTTATTTTTACCAGCATTGCATTTGTAAAACCACAAACCTATTGCAAGTAAATGTCCTTGATTTATCATTTACCTCCAGTGAGCTCAATCCAATATGAAAGAAAGAATATCAAACTGGCACAAAGAGACATTCCTTGCTGAAACAGCCCGAGGTATGTTCATGCAGAAGAAAGCTTTGCATATATTCCAAAATATAGGTGGTTAAATTGCCTCTAAAAAGAAAGTATTTAAAATCTCCCTTAGTGTCATCTCCTTCCATGTCATATAACTGATGTTCCCATTCTAGATATAAACTCTGACACGTAGAATTAAAGATTAAAGGACACTGAGGAAAATTCTCTTTGACATATGTCGTAATTGATGACCTGTGGACATATGAACTCACTTTGAACAGGAGGAACTTTACAGATTCCTAATAAAAATTCCAAGAGCCACCACTTACTGAGTACTTAATACAATGTCAAATACTTTGCATAGGTTATCTGTTTTAAATCTTACAATATGTTATGAAGTTTTATCTCCATTGTGTAGCAAGTGAAACTGTGACCCAAGGTGGCTAGGTGATTTGTCACAATTCTAAGAGCTAGTCCAAAGCAATGAGCTAGTGTCAAGCACTGTTTACCCCATGTCTATCTAGATTCAAGGCTAGGGATTTCAGTGCCTTGCCATTTGCCTCGGAACTAATATGACTGTTATGCAAAATGCGTTCAATAGGTTTGTGGTTGGACAATTGTAAGTTCAGAGAGAGCAAGACCACTTCATCTACATCTAACTGGATGGAGTGTTTATTTTCATTATTTTATTTACTCATTTGTTAACTCATTTAGCAAATGTTTATTGAATGCGTATTTCCTGGGCATTCGAAATTTACAAGACAGAAATTCCTTAGCTTATGGAAATCACCTTCTAGGAAGGAAGACTGACAATTAGCATAAGAAAAATAATAATAATAATCAAATGATTTATCATAGTGGTAAGTTCTTTGACAATCATGCAATATGATAGAAATGGAATGAAATTTAGCTAGCCTGTTCGGAGAGACCTTTGTAGTTGAAGTAACATCGTAGTTGATAAAATACATAACTCACATGCAACATTTTAAAGCCTGAATTTCATACTTTGGTCAAGTGTTAAGTTTGGTTACTTTGAATTCAGATTTGCTCTCCACTTCTGCAATATTGCTTCAGAGGAAGAATCATTGAGCTCCTCAAATAGAGATACATCCTTCTATTGCTAATAGCCTTTCTTTAATCACAGATACTGCTTTATAGTAAGAATATTTTCTTGAAAGGGATAATTGGCTCCTGTGATAGCATAACTTCAAAGAAAAAGTGATTATTTTTTCCACTGATGTTCCTTACCATTTCAAAGAGCCTTTGTTGCCATTGTTAGTCCTATTGAACATGATTCCAATTGAGGAAAGTGATCTGCCTAGTGGAAGAGGTGTGCTAACTCCTGAACTGGTGGTAAGTTTCATTTTCCCCCTCTTATGTTAGGAAAAGCATTAATCAACCAGGCAAATAGATGGGAGAAATGTCTTCAGAATACCCAATAGTCATCTGGGTACTACAGTTTAGTTGGTTTTCTTGAACTAAATAACTGTTCACAGTTTGTATGAACCAAACACTTCCCTAATATTTACCTTACAATATAATAAAAAAGAGTTCAGGCTAAAATTAAACACATAAACAACAAAATTGCTCTTGCAATGGTAATACATTGTTCTATTTATTGCCTGCTCACTTCACTAAGGTAAACTTGGAGCTAAATTTTTATTTGTAATGTTTCCTGATAGCATCAAATAAATTTTTGCGTATAGAGGCAGTTACAAACTTGCCTTGCGTGAGGGAAAATGTGTCACTCATGAGAAAGGCTTTAAGGATATTCTTAGTTTGGAGGACAAGATATCCAAGGCCTATTAAAACTCTAAGATAGCAGGGGCGCCTGGGTGGCTCAGTGGGTTAAAGCTGCTGCCTTCAGCTTGGGTCGTGATCCCAGGGTCCTGGGATCGAGCCTCATGTCGGGCTCTCTGCTCAGCGGGGAGCCTGCTTCCCTTCCTTTCTCTCTGCCTGCCTCTCTGCCTACTTGTGATCTGTCTGTCAAATAAATAAAAAAATAAAAATCTAAAAAAAAAAACAAAAAAAACTCTAAGATAGCGTTATAACTTGTAATTATGTATTATTTTACTATGGTCAAACTTAGATTAAAATAATATTTATATTCTTACTACCAAAAAGGCAAAGCACATTTTTGTTTCCTATTAATTGAAGTGATATAATCTCTAAAGGTGACAATAGCACCACCAGCTCTCTTTGCTTCCTTTAATTATTTTGTGTTAGCTATGACAAGGTGTTACTGCAGATTTATTGCAAAGAATTTCTCTTCACTAGTGCCTAGGCCTTATTGTGCAAGCATGGCCAAACCTTGATTCTCTGTGGCTTATGTACATGGCTTTGAAATAGCTGTATTTCCAAAACAAAGCTCAAAAATCTGTAAAAGAGACAAGATATGACAGGTGCCATATACAATGAATAATTGCTAAAGGCAAGATTTGGTAGCGACATTTCTTTTATGTTAACTCCTTTATATCTTCTCTGAACAATCATTATGTCTTTCTGAACTTTTGTTCCACAGATGTTCAATCTTGTTTCTCTAGCATATTCTTTGTAAGATACATTAGGGGTGGTTTTTGAGGGAAAAAAAAAGTTCCTGTTTTTCTCCACTTGCTATCTTTTTGTAATGATGTTAAATAGTGATTCTTTCTTCTCTAAAAATCTTCTAAGAATCAAGAGTGACTTCATTTGCCTACCAAGTAACTTCAGCTAATTTATTCAGTTATCTAAAATCCCCAGAATAATTCGACATCTCAGCATTAATATGAAAACTTAGCAGTCCGTTTCCTATTCCTCCCTTCCCACAAACATACATGAAGATGAGAGCATTTCCAGAGGGGCATGGACAAACCAGATAGCTTGAGTTACCTGTTATCTAATGATTTACTCAGGATTGTCTGTCCACCTCTCTGACCTTTTAACCACTTTGTATATTAAAAGTAAAAAATAATTATGCATGAATTCACAAATGGTGTTGAAATAGAAATACATGAATCTAACCCTGTAAATATAGTAGGATTTGAAGTTAAATAATTTTTTCATTGTGGAAAACAACTCTTTATTTTTCTGTACTTCCAGTTATGGGAAATTATGAATTTTCTTATTAAATGAACCGAAATTGATACTTTTTATTAATTTGCAGCTCAAAATATCCTGATACTATATCTCAAACATTATCAGTGGTAATGTAATAATGTAAATCATTGCACATTTTTGGGATAATTTTCAGCAAGTAACTATAAAATACTTTTTAAAAAGTACACCTTTTTTTTTTAAAGATTTTTATTTATTTATTTGACAGAGATTACAAGTAGGCAGAAAGGCAGGCAGAGACAGAGAGGGGGAAGCAGGCTCTCCGCTCAGCAGGGAGCTTGATGCAGGGCTTGATCCCAGGCCTGGGATCATGACCTGAGCCAAAGGCAGAGGCTTTAACCCACTGAGCCACCCAGGCGCCCCAAAAGTACACCTCCTTTTACCTAACTACCAATACCAGGAATTTAACCTATGAAAAGAATATGTATAAATAAATAAAGTATATTCACTGATATATCTATAAATAGATATAGATTTGGGGATATACATAGGGATAATATATATATTAATTATATATATGTATATATATAATAATTCATTCATAGATACATAGGTACATTCATTGTAAGTTGCCCAGTTTTTTTGCTGCTTTTAAGTAAATAGATCATGAGGGCAATTTTTCAAATGCCTACTTGACACCTCCCGTCAATTGTGATTTTCTAGCTGTACGAACTACTACTGGGGAGAAAGCATTATATTTTTTATATCTAAATTCTACATATATGACCTGAAAGGTTTACACTTGAAATTAATACCCACTCATAATGTACATTTTATGTTTTATTATAACAAGATGATACTTTAATTCCTTCAACAGGGAAAGATTATCTTCTTGTACTACATTTTATGAATTTCAGCAAGTCAATCCTCTATTTCTGTACATGAAGGAAATAGAGTTGCTAAGAAGGAAAATGATTTACATAAGACCTACAGGTCTTTTGTTACACAACTGAGAAATTATGACTTGAGGGTCAGCATATTTTCAAATATAGTACATGACTTCCCTTCACCACTGCCTGTCTATACAGAAGATTTAAAAACAACAGATATCGAATACATATGGATATTTTAAAACATTGCTTAAAAATAGTTATAGAATATAAAACTTTTTAAATAAGCATATATTTAGATTAGGACCTAGCAAAATGTTTGTCACTTCCTAAATCCCTTGATATTTTTACTGGAAGGAAGGGAAAGAGGACATACTCTTGACATACATGACTTATGAGGTGTATCAGCCATACTTAAATTATTATTCAGTTAAAAACGTATCTATGGCTGAAAAGACTTCAGTAAACTTTACAAGTATCCTCATTTTTTTTTAAAGATTTTATTTATTTATTTGACAGAGATCACAAGTATGCAGAGAGGCAGGCAGAGAGAGATGGTGAAGCAGGCTCCCTGCTGAGCAGAGAGCCCGACTGGGGCTGATCCCAGGACCCTGGGATCATGACCTGAACTGAAGGCAGAGGCTTTAACCCACTCAGCTACCCAGGCGCCCCACAAGTATTCTCATTTTAAGGATCGTTTCAAAATACTTGAATGCAGAGGTTTTTAAAACAAATATGAAGAAATATTGATTATGATTTTTCTCACACATTAAGGATATCTGCTGGCTAAAACACTACATTTTCTTTCTTTCTTTCTTTCTTTTTTTAAGATTTTTTATTTATATATTTAAAGGAGAGAGTGAGAGACCGTGAGAGGGGGGAACACAAGCAGAGGGAGGGGCAGAGAGAGAAACAGGCTTCCTGCTGAGCAAGGAGCCTGATGCAGAGCTCAATTCCAGGACCCTGGGATCATGACCTGAGCCTAAGGCAGAGGCTTAAGCCACTGAGCCACCCAGGCTCCCCGAATCACTACATACACATTTCCCATTTTGTCTTTTAATTTTATTTTATTTAGTGATAAATAGTTGAACCCCTCTCTCATTATGTATGATATACTCATTAATTACTTTAACAAAGGTTATACTCATCTCCTAGGAAGTTAGCTCCCTTGCATTCTCATTTATGTATGAATCTTTTGTGAGGAGTATGTGCTGATGAATCTAAATGTTTTCTAACTGAGGGGGTAAATATGATGTACTTAATCACTGATTAGAAACTTAATATGAAATGGTAATCTTAATGCTTTAAAAAATCATAGATAATATCAAATGTCATTGACATTGCTGAGCTACTGGATATATTGCTGGCAGGAGAATCAGTTTGAAAAATAATTTAGTGTTACCTGATGATAAAACTGACTTTACTCATACCACGTGCCCAATATTTTCATTCCTAAGTACCTGCACTAAATATTCAATCAGTCCTTATTTATGTGCTCCAGAAGAAATATTCAAGAATGCTTATAAAAGAATTAGTTTGTAATTGAGAAAAAAAGCAAATAATCCAATAACTACCAGCATTAGAAGAGGTAAATAATTTGTATTAATTTGTGATAAAGTAATTCAATAGACGATTTTACAGTAAATATGTATGTATATATACATATACATATATACATAAATTTAGCTAGATAAAACAACATGGGTAAATCACAAGATGTAAATTGAGGGGAAAAAAGTGAAGGATGGTTTTGTAATTCCATTAAGATATATTTCAAAAGAAACAGAAAATTTTAGGTATATAAACATAAACAGCAAAAGGAAAGCAAAGAAACAATTGAGAAATTCAATACAGTGTCTATTCTGAGGATGTAGAGATGGTAAAGTGGGTGTATAGTGAACTTCAGGTTGATGCTAATAATGTTTTAATTAAAACGAGTGTTATGCCCACAGGAGATTGCCATATCTTTGTATTGCATACATGTTCTTTTGTTATCTACTGATTATTCAATTAAAAAATTATTAAATGAAGAATGATAGAAAACTGTGTAATATTTCTGTTTCAAAAAGGTATTTTTTTTCCCTTGAGTAAAAATTAAGACTCAGAACAAAATTTAAAGAGACCAAAGCCAACAGTGTTACTTGGGACCCCTGGCATTACTCACTCTCATTACCTGTTTGTCTCCCAGGGTGTGCTTGAGCTGTGGAATCAAACTTTGCCTATCCCTAGATCTTACTTTTGGCATAGAGAACATTAAAAAACAAAAACAAAAAAATGACAAGAACTAGAATTGCTAACTGATAAGAACTAGAACTGATATCATTTTGGCTCTCACAGAAGCCAGATCCTTAGCCAAATTTGTTTGTATATCTTTTGGAATAGATGTGCATATGTGTGTGCTTGTGTTTGTGTGTATGCACACACTCTACACACATGCAAGGCGCTTAAACCAGCTCGAAGCTTTCATCCATTCAAGACCCCATTTTTCTATTCAAGAGCTGCAAAGTACTTTTGATGAATTGAATGGAAACTGATGTATCACTATTACTGCATGGTGGCTTGTCCATCACAATGGAAGTCAAAGCTGTTGGGCTCCAAAGAGGTATGGAAAGTAGAGTAGTACAATCAGCTCACATAGGTTTGTCCTTCCTGTATTACAGCTCAAATTCGACACCCCCATCTAGCCTGAGGCTGGAGATTGAAGCAATGTTCAGTTCTCTAACTACCATAAAGCTGATTCCACCGAACACGAGTTCTGCATAATTCATGGGCAAGTAGGTTTGGGAAATGCATTGTCAAACAAAGGCCATAGGTTTCTTTTCTGCAAGTATTTTAGAGGATGTAAAACACTAAGCTGTGTGATTCTCCTAAGTGGGAGACCTCTTACACATTTTTCTTCAAATTTGATTCTGATGTCTTTTCCCCTTTGGAAGATCATTCCATGGGATTATTGACTTGTGTAATAGACTTTGAGAAATGCTGCCAAAGATGGTTCTGTTCTCTACCTTTTCTTAAAAATGTATAGTAATTAGAAAATTGAGGATATCCCAGTAGGACATGAGTTTCTATTATGGGCTGGCAAAATGGGCAGAGAAGCAAACTGAAGTGAAGTTATACTCCATAAAAGTATTAGAAAAATATTTTATAAAAGCTTAGATTTTATCTATTGATCTCTTAAGCTGCTACTGAAGATTTCCTTTGCCTTTAATATTTCCTCATCATCCTGTTCTTCCTACCCACCTCCCACAGTGATCTAAACCCTGAAATAGTAATCTGGACTCTAGGGTTAAAAATATAATAAATGGGAGCAGAGGTCTCTGGCTATATTCACCTTCTTTTTAATCAGGCCAAAGAATTTTCACTTTAAATATAGAAGTGTATCTCACTCAAGTTTCTCTGCAAATATCCTACAGCCCACATCCTACTTGGCTGTTTTTAGATTCTTAGTCTTCATAAGAGGATAAGACCAAGAGGTGAGAGAAGTCAGGTGAATGTTCTGAATGGAATGGAATAAAAAGTTAACACTCCATATGGAACTATGTTTTATTTAAGTGTGAAATTGGGAGAAAAATAACCTGTCATGCTGTTGTTAGTGCCTTTTGGGGTTTCAGAATTTGAAAAGTTGTTTCACACATACCAATTTATTCCACAGCTTTACCAAGGTTGTGCATATGTAGAATTATTATTTTTGTTTTTTTTCTTTCTATATAATAATTAGAAATGTGAAAGACATAGCAAATATAGATAACCTGGATAAAGAGGTTGAGAGGATTGGATTCAATGAACCTTTAGAACTGGTTCTAGATTTAACATTGTTGGATTCTATACCATGACAATATTCTTTCTAGTCATAATTTTCTACCAGAACATCAAGGAGATAGGGCAACAGGGAACACAACAAAGGTCATATCTCAGGAATAGTCTTGCTACTTGATACTAGCCACATGTATCACCTTGATTAATTTCTAAGTCAGCCATTCATTTGGGGTCAAATGTGGTACCATGTGCTGATTGAGCTGGAGTCCATTGCTTGTGCACTTCCCCAGGCATGGGAAGAGGGATGTTACAGGCCTCCAGTTCTACAACAGAGGAATGTGGAATCCTGCCTGTTGCTAGTACATAAGACAAAAGGGAATTCAGAGGCTGGATAGATTAAAGAAATGAAACAAATACACCACATGAAGTAAATAATCGAATTCCTTGTTCCATAATTTCTGTTCCATGGATCGGATGAGATTTGTAGTTTTGTAGAACTGGAAAACTATCATTCAAAATGACCCCTCTGTATTTTATTAATTATTCATTCAAGCTTGTGCTTTGACGTCCCCAGAAAATGAAGTTTGGTGGTAATGTCCTCTAATAGGTGAACTTCAATGGCAATTATATTTGGTAAAGAGTCTTGGAAATTCCACATGGATTATTTGTATACAGGAGCATGGGGTAATCAGATGTTGAGATGAAAGTATCAGCAGAAGTATGGAAAAAATATAGAGAAATGATTTATCTTCGTTCCTTATCTTGGGCTGAAACTGCTCTGTAGACTGAGAACCAGAAGCTAATTTTTGGTGGTAAAGTATATTTCTGAAAAAGATTAGGTGACCTTGGGCACTACAAAGTGGTAAACTATAGACACTATAGGTAAACTTGGGCACTATAGAATGGTGAATCCAGGGGCACTTGGGTGGCTCAGTGGGTTAAGCCGCTGCCTTCGGCTCAGGTCATGATCCCAGGTCCTGGGTTCGAGCCCCACATCGGGCTTTCTGCTCAGCAGGGAGCCTGCTTCCTCCTCTCTCTCTGCCTGCCTCTCTGCCTACTTGTGATTTCTCTCTGTCAAATAAATAAATAAAAATCTTAAAAAAAAAAAAAATGGTGAATCCATTATTTTCATGTTTATGTTTCCTAAGCCTTGGAAACCGCTCTTAGAGACTACTCTGATAATTATTCCCATTATGTAGAACAGGAAGCTGTATCTCAGACAGGTTAAGTAAAGTAACCAAGATTAAACACCTGAAATGACAAACTCAGAATTCCAATTAAAATGTTTCTGATTCCAGCACCTGATATCTTAAACATTAAGGCATTTGTCCCTAAATAAATCAGGAACATCTCTTAAGGTAGAGGGCTCTTCTGAAGCCCTGAGATATTACTATTATTTACCCTCTGTGGAAAGTCAGTTTGGTACCGTTCCCCCACTTATGTATCTTACCAACAGGCACAAATTTATCCATATTGAGATGTGAAATTCAGGATGTGGGTACTCTTTTCTACCTGGAAGAATCAAGGTAGATCACAAACCCTTTTAAGAACCCAGTTTCCCCTTTCATATAATAGGGAAATTACAACAGATGATCTTAAAGACCCCCTTCGGGTTGAACACTGTTCAAAATTCGATCACAATTTTCTCTTTAATGTCTGAGAATATGATTTTAAAACTTTGTCAATATATAACTCTTTCATACAGGATCATAGAATAATTAAAAATAAATATATATGTTTATTATTTATATACACACACACATACATGCATACATACATACATACATACTGTGACTGGGCACCTGGATATGACTGTCAGAAGACCATGCAGCTCTTGATCTTGGGGCCATGAGTTTGAGCCCCATGTTGGGTGTAGAGATTATATAAATAAAAAACAAAATTGCTGTAACATTAACACATTTTCCAACTAAATATTATAGATCTACTTTACCCATTTTAAATGTTGTATAGTACTCCATAGAACTCCATGCTATTCTATAATGTGCCAAATTTATTTAGTCATATACCTGTGTAAGGACCTTTCTATTTCTAGGGTTTTGTTTGTTTGTTTCTTTGTTTCTTTTTGCTTTTACATGTAAGGTTGCAATATATATACTTTATTTAAATGGGACATATTCCTAAGATTTCTAGTCTTGTTAACTGGGACAAAATGAAGTAAACATTTTGGTTTCTTTACAAGTTATTTTTAATTAATTTTTTAATATTTAATTTTTATTTTTAATTTTGTGTTTCACAGTGGCTGATACTAGTTTACATTGCTACCAGCAGTGTACAAGGATTCCTTTTTCTCCACATCCTCACCAATAGTTGTTATTTCTTGTCTTTTTTTTTTAGCCACTGTGATAGGTATAACGTGATAGCTCATCGTGGTTATGATTTGCATTTCCATGATAAGTTGGTGTTGAGTTTTGAAAGTTCTTTATGTATTTTGGTATTAACCCCCTTATTGGATATATCATTTTGCAAATATAGTAGGTTGACTTTTTGTTTTGTTGTTGGTTCCTGAACTATGCCAAAGTTTAGAAATGGACTTCTTGATCTGTATTTTAAAGAGTGTACAAATATGAATTTTACTAGATTTTTCCTCCTGTCTCATTGGCCTGAGTTATGTGAGAAATCCACGCTTAAACCAATCACCAGAAATGGATTGGCTCAACAAGGTTCAACCCTAGAACTGCAAGTGGGGCCTGCATATTCTATAGTGTCTGAGTGTACTGAAAAGGATGAAAAGCTAAATAAATTTGGTTGTTTTTAGAAATAAAGAAGTAATTGGTTGTGGTTAGGCAACCAGCAAGTCTGTTATTTTCAGTCTTAGAAGGGCAGAGTTTGCTCTAATCCGACAGCCGTAAGGATTTCCCATAGTTGTTTTAATATGAATTCTCTTGGCTACCAGTGTGATTGTCCCCCCCCACCAATGTATTTACTGGCTTTTTGTAATTTACCTTCTGTTCACTGACTATTATATCATGTTTGCATTCTGTTGGAATGAAATACTTGTCAGCTATATAAGCTCGTGGCAGAAGAATGTATTAACACCTTTTGAGTAAAATATTTTTTTAAAAAATTCTTAGTCTATAGTTGGACTTTGATTTCTTTTATAGATCACTTTTATTATGAAGGTTTCCATTCTCCTGACTCCCACCTTTTTGGATTTTTGTCTTAAGAGACTATAGTCTGTAAAAATATTTTCTTGTGACTTTTCGAGTAAAATCTAACCTCTTTATTTATTGATTTGGGTATAAATGTATTATGATAAAAAGAAGGGAAAATTGATATAAAGCACTTATTTATTAGAATAAATGAAACATCACAAGGCAGAACTTGTTGAGGGCTCAGTGAGCCCTTCCTTGAGCTCTATGGCAATACAAACATGCTCTCTTTGCTACTACTTCTCACTACAATTTATTTAATTTCCAAATAGCACTTCCCACAACTGGTTAGTTCATATTTATTAGTCTGTGGTTTTCTGTTTAACATCTATTTTCTTATATCTATTTATCTATAAAATAAGCTCAAAGGAGGAAAAGACCACCCCTGTTTTATTCACTGCTACATCTTCAGGAGACATAGAATACATTGCTCGCACGTAACACTGAAGTACACAGTGTTGTATTAAATAAATTAGTTAACACAAAGTGAAGTAGGGAGGTGTCTCAGGAAGAAAGAGAATAAGAGAAGATTTAGCTTTGAATTGTCATATAAGCAGAAGAAAGGAGCTAGTACTGTGGAGATTCAATGTTTAAATTCTGGTTGCTACCAAATTTCAGAAGTTTGACAATATTGATGAGGAAGCAAGGATTATAAAAACAATTGAGTCCTTTGACTTGATAGTTCAATGCCAAGAAGTGATTCCAGAGAACTAAGCAGAGATTTAATAATAGGTTTACACACAAAATTTCTTTATAGGTATTATTCTTTATAGGTATTATTTCTTTATAGGTATAGGTATTATTTCTTTATAGGTATTATTCTTTATAGGTATTATTAATTTCTTCATAGGCAGATATTGGGAAATAATGTTGATGCCCCCCAAAAGAGGACTCATGAAAAAAATGGAAGTTAAAACCTCATGAAATATTTTCTTATCATACAATTGCGATTTTAAAGAATATGTGACAACCAAAGCAAACAGCCATCATTAAAGGGGAATTTTGGGAATTTTTACTTTTCTTTATAATTTTTATTGTTTCCAAATATCATACCTGTAACACAATTCCTTTTATAATCAGCAAAAATTGAATATTATTTTAAAAAATTGAATATTATAAAAAATTGAATATTATTTTAAAAAATTGAATATTATAAAAAATTGAATATTAAGATTTCTCAGAAGTAATGCTGGCATAGTCAGTTAATTTCTAAGGTAGTAAATTATTCTTAATTGTTCTACAAGCTTTTTTTTTTCCTCCCCTACAACCAGAAATTCAGTTTACTAGTATCTCCTCAATCTCCTACCAAGGAGTGATATCATTTCTCACATTGTGACTGGGATTTAATATAGTTCCTTTATCATTCTGTTTCTAATAGCTGTATCTGATGAATGAGAAAGAGATGACAACCTCTGAAGACAAAAACACCAAGTATAACACTTTACTCACGTATATTATTTTCTCTAAGATATTCCCAATAGTTCTAGGACCCTGAAAACATTTATTATAAATTTGTCCCTGCTTCTCTCACTTTAAACTAAATGAAAGAAAAACACAGGGAACCTGGCTGTTTCAGTTGGTAGAGCATGCAACTCTTGATCTTGGGGTTCAAGTTTGTGTGTTCAAGTGAGTTCAAGTGAGTTCAAGTCCCACATTCAATATAGAGATTACAAGAAAGCAAGAGAGAGAGGGAGAGAGGGGGAGAAAGATACTAGGTAGACTTGAAAAGATTCTAATGTATCAATCCAAACAATAGAGGAAGGGCTTCAGATTATAAACTTCTCATCAGAACTGGATCTAACTTCATTTATTACACTTCACAAATGTTCTCTTTTCCTACTCGTCTTGTCCTATTTACTTCTATGTAGGAATTTAACTCAGCAATAACCTTTTCCACTTGTTAATGTCTTTGGGCGGGGGACAATAAATAACCCAAGGCAGAATGGAGGTACTTACATAAATAGAGGTTAGGTTTTTCATTGAAGGGGGCACAGTCCATATGTACTGAAACATATAATTTTCAAAAACAAAATAGAATTCAAAACTTGAAGGATTATAAGTGCACTAACCTTTCAGTTATCTGGGCTGGAGATTTAGAATTTAATACCCTATTAAACTGTGTAGTGTCTGATAAGTACCCAAAAACTTGACTGAAAGCTTCTGCAAATAAGTATCTTTTTAAAGTATATTTATTTATTTTAAAAATTTTTACTTATTTCTTCAAGAAGAGTGTGCATGGGTGAGTTGGGAGGTTTACACACAACAGAGGGAAAGGGAGAGAATCTCAAGCAGACTCCCCACTTAGCATGGAAGCTCATATGAGGCTCCATCTCAGGACTCTGAGATCATAACCTGAGCTGAAATCAAGTCTGATGCTTAACTGACTGAGCCACCCAGGCACCCCTCTAAAGTGTATTTATAGAATTTCTGATGACATCTATAGAGTACTAAAGTATATGGAGCATAAAATACACCTTGATGATTCAGTTTAACTTTACAATGGCCATTCATTTAACGCATAATAGATGAATTACATGAGAAATACAAAGATTTCTTTTGACTTGAAGTTTTTCTTAAGGGCCAACTTGGGCCATAATTGGAAGGGTGGAGGAGGGAAGAAAGAAGAGAGACATGGCATGGGTGGCAGAGGATCTGAAAGAATTTCTTGTAATAGCATGCAATAGTGTATGGGGACACAGTCTCTGGTATCGAGAAGATCTAGTTCCCAAGCCAAGTTCTGACACTTAGCACTTGTGTTGCTTTGTAAATATAATTTAATCTCTTTAAATTTTAGTTTTCTACTTATTTGTGAAAGTGACAAAACAGTACTCCCTATTTCAAGGACTTGTGAAGATTGAAGGAAGTCACACATACGAACCAGCTGAGTTGGTCCTTGACACAAAACACTCATTAATTACTCTTCTGAGGCAGCGAAAGAGAGGGTGCATGTCCATGGCGGCACCTTGTGACCCTGTCCTCTGGTCATAGTTGATTTAACAAGGGCATATATCTTATACATGCCAGACCAGTTTTTCTCCCTCTGAGAAATGTGTCTTTTCTAATAGAGAAAAACACAGAAATATTAGAAGTCTGTTGGCCTGCTTCTATTGCCCTTTCATGATATTGTATTTAGCAGTCACTTAGCATTTCCAGACTTCAAATTATTTTTAGTGAAATGAAGAAGTTGATTGAATTATCTGTCACTAAGCTTCATTCAATAAGTAACTGTGTGTGGCTGTATTTGAAAACAATACTATATACTTTATACTTCATTCTCCTTAATTGTGGGGATATGAGGGTCTCAGTTCTGCATGTAAGGTAAAAATGAGAATAATTAAAATAAACTTGAAAATACCAAAATAGTCCATGAAATTCATTTTATTCAACAATATCACATCAAACTTGGTAGAATGTTCACACGCTTAGTGGCATGTAGGAAATGAAGATAAAGAAGGCCATAAAGAATTCATTTACTTCATCGTCTGCTTCCTTTTGGGTGTATAGTATGTTTAACAATAGAAGTCATGGAGGGCGCCTGGGTGGCTCAGTGGGTTAAGCCACTGCCTTCGGCTCAGGTCATGATCTCAGGGTCCTGGGATCGAGGCCCGCATCGGGCTCTCTGCTCAGCAGGGAGCCTGCTTCCCTCTCTCTCTCTCTCTCTCTCTCTCTGCCTGCCTCTCCATCTACTTGTGATCTCTCTCTGTCAAATAAATAAATAAAATCTTTAAAAAAAAAAAAAAAACAAAAAAAAAAACCAAAAAACAATAGAAGTCATGGAGAAAGAAATCACCTGGCCCTTACTTTCTCATTTTTGATCTTTCCTTTTCTGGCTCTCAGATTTGTACTCACTCTGTCTTATTTGCATTTTCTACCCACTGTGATTACCATTTTCCATGACTTCATAGATCATGTATATGTCCATATCTTTCTCACAAACCTACACATAATAATAGGTGATTGATAAATGTTTATTAAAAAAAATCAAATTTAAGAATTTTAATGTTTTATGTTTACAGTGAGAATCTAATGTCTAATATAAAATTTTGCACACAGCAAATCATGTATGAAAATACATAGTTGTAATATTAGCAGTAAGTGCTCACTATTATGGTATTACTCATTATATACTTAGTGTTATGCTAAGTACTTGATTGGGATTACCTTATTTTACTCCTGCAAAGTAGTTAGCAGTGTTAGCTACCCTTTACAATGAGAAAACTAAGGCCCAGAAAGGTTAAATAACAGGTATTAAAATATAATTAGTACAGAGCTATGAGTTTTTAGCCTATATCCAATCAGTTAATTCTGGCAGCCAAAATATATTCCTTGAAAGTAGCTATCTGTCTACCATTCACTCATCTCTTTTTCTCAACTATGAATTATTTTTTAACTTTGTCAAAATCATATAATTACATACCTTTTAATCCTGCTTATTCAGTAAAATGTCCCCAGTATTTTCCATGTCACTAAATAGTTTAATATAGTCTTTATGAAACATATATATTTCTTTGTTTTTAACATGGACTTATCTTTTGCAAATATAAATTGTGCTGCTTTTATTTTCTTGTTACTTAACCTGTGCCTCAACACAAATCAAGCTTTTTTAAAAATTCAAGGGGCATGGCATTTTACTCAATTATTCATAAAATAACTAAAATGTGGCTCTCAATATAATTATGTATTCATTAATTAAAGATGCTTAAGAGGAAACAAAGCAAAAATAAAACAGCCCCTTTATGTAGGTACATATACACTAGAGTTTGAATTTTCCAGGAATTTTTCATTCATTTAAAGACTGACATGCAAAATCTAAAATAAAATGGTAAGTGGTCAAGTGTTTCCTCCCTTCGCATCTGGAGATGACAAGGTTAATATGGTCTAAAGGAAAATGAAAAATGTTTGAAAGCATAGATTTTTACGTTCAGAAAGAACATTTTGTTTTTCATATTTCTTTGCTCATACTAAGAACTTAACGCTAGCCTAGTTGAAATGAACAAATTTGTCTCAAGTAAAAATAAAACTTTTAATCATTGTTTACGTTGCTGTAGACTTAAGGTATACAAAGTACTTTTAAAAAATAATGAAAATAAAATAGTTGGTTGTCAGTTGGGTAATTACCTGTGTAGAATCAAGATTCCGAGAAAGAAATAAGACTATCTGAATGGAAGAGTAGGAGGTTAAGAATGTTACCAACACGTGGTTCAAACCAAGTTGTATCAATAAATTATACTTATAAACAACTTACAAAACAACCTAACTGAACACCCCCACAACCTGCCTTTCAGCTGTAAGCACTCCTTCCTTCTGCAGCCCCAGTGTCATAGATGATAACTGGCCTACTATATTGAAGAATTAAATGGCAAGACTCAGTGAAAAGTAAATTATCCTTTGAAGACTGGATAAAATAAACAGGAAAGAATTTTACATATTGCAGCATATTCAAGAAATACTGAAACACAAATATTTTATGGTGACAATCTCCACCTTTGTCTTAAACTATAAAATTGTTTTCTTGTGGGTTGGGAGAGGAATTTTGAGGTTTTGCAGTTTGGAATGTCCTATCCTTACTGGTATTAACTAGGTAACTTTGGATCAGTCATTAAACCTCTCTGGGCTTAATTTATCTTTTTTGTACAGGAGAAGCATTAGTTGGATATTATCTAAAATCAATTTCAGGCCCCACATTATATTTCATGACTTTTTTGCTGAGTAATTTGATAACAATTAATGCAAATATGGGAAGGTAATAAAAGTATTAAACTATCTAATTTTATAAATAGAATGTTAATGAACTACAGCAATTTCAGCAAGTTGTAGCTGGTGTTCTATTCAGTATCAAATTCCTACAACCAGCCTTGTGTAATCTTAGAATGTCAACAAATGCTCATCTTCTTAAAGCATTTTTCCAAAATGTATCTGACTGAAAGTGAACACCAAGCTGCCCTCCTAAAGAATCTGTATAGGGATTAAAGAAAAAAATCATGGCTTAGTCACCTTTATATTGCCAGTACCTTGTGCAGTGTCTGACACCTTACTTACTTACTTACTTACTTTATTTATTTATTTATGAGAGAGAGAGAGAGAGAGAGAGGAGAAAAGGGGCAGGAGGAGAGAGAATCTTGAGTAGGGCCCACACCCAGCATGGAACCAGATGTGGGGGCTTGACCCCACAAACCTGAGATCATGACCTGAGCTGAAATTAAGAGTCAGATGCTTAACCAACTGAGCCATCTAGACACCCCAGTGTCTGACACCTTAGGTGACAATTAAAAGTTCTCATTAAAGGAATGAATGCATGCACTGATAAACTAACTTGAAAACATACTGGTTTGCTTAGGTGTCTAGAGAATTAAGTTCGAAAGTATTTTCTATTAGAAAAAGGATTCAAGCGAGTTGGAATAAACTTTATAAATAAGTGAAGTAACTGCTTCACTAATATGAATTGAGGAGTTAATGTCAAAAGAATTCTCTCTTCCAATTATTGTCATAATGTTGTATAACCATCACCCCATCCATCTCCAAAATGCATTTCTTCTTATAAAACTGACGCTATACCCATTAAACAATAACTCCCCATTTCCTCCTCACTGCTTCCCCTAGCAACCATCCCACTTCCTGCCTATATGATTTTGATGCCCTAAGTATCTCACGTAAGTGGAATCGTGCACTTTTTTTTTTTTTTTTTGGGTCTTTTTGTGACTGGCTTATTTCGCTTAGCACTATGTCCTTAAGGTTCATCCATGTTATCACATATGTCAGAATTTCCTTCCTTTTTAAGGTTGAAAAATATTCCAATATATATAGGCACCACATTTTGCTTATCTATTTATCTATTGATGTACACAGGGATGCCTCCACTTTTTAGCTATTATGAATTCTTCCTTTCATTTTAGGCCATGGGGCTGGAGTTCAAGGGAACCAGTCAAAGAGAATGATAGAAGTTCCCTGGTAAATTAGGGGGACAGAGGGATCTGCATATGACTCAGAATTGTACCAGTCTAGAGACAAGAGGCTATGACTAGAGCATTCTGGTAGCAGGAGAAGAGACTGCGTGCATTGGAAACATTCTGTACTTCCAGAGCTTGGCAACAAAATTGTGTTTTCTGTGAGTCAGATATGGCTCCCAGGAAAGAGGGTTGGCTGTGGGCTGTCTTGAAAGATTCCACATAAAGCGTTTCTGATCGGTACAGAGACTGAGCTCTACCCGGCGATGTACAAACTGACGGAATCATCACTACTGCTCAGATGAGTTGTGCGTCCCAGAAAACTTTTGGCAGCTCATTGTGGGGTATCTCTTAGGAACCCTCGAAAGTGCCTCATAAGAAAGAGACAGTAACTGTGTATCTAAGGCCCTTGTTAAAAACAAAAACAAACAAAAACAAAAACAAAAAACAGAGGCACCTGGGTGGCTCAGTGGGTTAAGCCTCTGCCTTTGGCTTGGGTCATGATCTCAGGGTCCTGGGATCGAGCCCCGCATTGGGCTCTCTGCTCGGTGGGGATCCCGCTTCCCCCTTTCTCTCTGCCTGCCTTTCTGCATACTTATGATCTCTGTCTGTCAAATTAATAAAATCTTAAAAAAAAAAGCCATTAAAAAAACAAACAAAAAAACAACCATAACGTGTGTGCATGTGTTTGCTGTGTTTTTATGGGGGTTTCCCTGTTTGGGACAGAGTGAGGGAAGGTATACCAAGAAAAAGCAGAAATGTACATTAGTCTCCCCCCTGTCATTTTCAGATTTCTCCTCCTGAAGTAAGTCTTTTCACTGCAGTAGCAATGTTCTACATTGGAAAGTGTTTGGAGTTTTATGTTAAGTTGAATTGTACATGTTGATACCTGGCAAATACCTATTCATTTATTAGCTGACAGCATCAGGAAAAGCTGTGAGATGTGCCTGGAATTTCATGTGGAAGATAAAAGAATGAGTGCATATAGAGACTTGAAATGAACTTTTGTGAGAAAGATCTTAGAAGAACCTATGTATTAGATAGGCTGAGTTTGTGCTAAGGCAGTTGGATAGTATGAAACAGAGAGGAGGAGAGGAAAAGGGCTTGCTTTGTGTGCTAACAGTGAGCATGGTAGAGTTAAGTGGCTGAAGTGTAATCTCCACAAGGGCACAAAATGGGTTTAAAGTAACTGTTTAAATGATGCCTAGACTGAGACCTGGTAACTCTTAGGTTCTAATAAATTTTGATGAATGTTGTTAAATACTAGGAAAATACATAATGATCATAAGAGATAATTATTGAACTTACAATATAAGCTATAGATTGTGTAAATTAATTATGTATATTAATTTATGTAACCCATACAGCATTATTATTATCATCCCATACATTGGATTTAGACAAAAGTAAAAAAAAAAAAAATCCTTATCAGTTGTGCCCCAGGCATATTGGTAAAATTTCTAATAAGACTTAAAACATGGATTAATTTTTCTTGCTGAAACCTCTCACTTTTTGAGAAGGACAGTAGAAATTTTCACATATTTTTCTGTAGCTTGAAGCCATGTTTTCTTTTAAGTATTAATTTTGAGGTGCTGAAATTAGTTTCCTCAATAAAAGAGTCTGATAATTTTAAGCTGAACATTCTTACAGCTTACCAAACTGATCCATATTGAGTTTTTTCAAAGTTTTCACATTTGTTTTCTGCTGATGCAAACTGTGTCAAATTACTGATATGTTTCAGTAATTATTGTACTTGTATTTGTGTTTTCTACCACAAATAAAATTTTTTAAAAATGAAATCAACCATCTAAAAGCTGACTGACCTTTCAAATGAACAAAAAGAAAAATAAAGGGAAATTAAATGCATCTGAAGAATGCCATAAATTATCACTGTAATCATTTGCTGTCATTTTCATTTGTCCTTATTTTCCCCTGTGGTTTATAATCCTCTTATATGGGGTACTTGATTCTGGAGCTAGTAGGAGGGGAGTTCATACTACAGCTCCTGGCCTCTGTCCCAACAGTCCTATCCACTAACATTGTCACACTAAATGACACTCCTGTGACTCCAGAGGCTAAGAGAAAATCCCTGGGAGGCACATCATTAATGGTTAGAAACATTAGCCTGGGAGAAATCTGCTTTACTGTGTCATGATTGCCTGGAACATCTGAGAATCATTACAAGGTAATTGACAGCATTGATCAAATTCTTACATCATGTGCCATGCTAAGTAAATGTTGAGAATGTGGGCAATTTTCAGACCACAGTTTTGATAGTTAAAAAAAATTTTTTTTTGAAAGAATGCCAACATGGCCTTCATCCACTGTTATGGCAAATGTAAACTGACTTGTTTCTGGAGGATACTTGGTAAGATCAACTTTTAGATTTTAGAAAATACTCAGTGAGTACATACTATGCGCCAAGCCCTCTTCTTAAGTGCTTAGAAAAGTGCACTGAAAATTAAAGTAAATGCCCTGTGGTTAGGGAAAAATGATGTTTTTATATGATGGCAAGAGCATTCCGAAGAGAGGAAGATAGAAGTGGAGATGACTTTTGAGGCCCATACTTAAAAACTCACACATCTGTACATTCTATTGGACAAAGCAAATTCAAGGTCAGTACAGATTCAATTATGGGAAAATAGACTCCAGCTGTAAACCTGGCTCATCCAGTACCCTGAGCAATGAAATACTTTGAGTTTCCCATGAGACAGAAGGAGACCAAGATTGAGATAACCAAGCCAACGGTGCAATAACAAAGACATCAACCCTGTTAACGTCATGCTGTAATGAAAGGAGCTAACCTATTTGGAGGAACTATGGACACTCCATCTACTCCACTATCTCTAAAATGCTGTTGGAATCTTAGGTTACTGAATGTTAGCATGGAAAGGATCTGTCTATATCACCTGTATCATCCCTCATTTTTTGATGAGAAAATAAATCCTAAGGACAGGAAGTAATTTTCCTAAAGTCAGAGTTCATGACAGAACCTGACTCTGGACTCTGTTCTTTATATTCTATCATGTTGCCCCTAAAGTTTTATTATAGCTCATAATTAGAGAAGATGATAACTTTTCTTAACCACCATCATGTTACTCAGAAACTGCATACGCATGCTTAAGAGTTCAGTTTTCTTAAAACATATTGCCTGTCTTTAAAATCTGCTCTGCCATAGACTATATAACAACTCTACAGGTTACCTTGGGCAAATAATTTAATCTCCCTAAACTTTAATCTTCCCATGTGGAAAATTGCCAGGGAATTGTTCCTGCCTTATAGTTTTTCAAGGAGGATAAAATAATGCCTGTCACACAGCACTGTGCCTGAGGCAAATTATGCTCATTGATAAGGATGTTATTTATCAATAAAGTTTAATATTAAAGTGAAATTAACATACAGTGAAGTGGTTAGATCTTAGTGTAAAATTGGAAAGTTTTATCAGGAGATAAGCCTGTGTTTAACAACCTTCCTAATCAAGATAGAAAAGATTTCCTTCATCCCAGAGATTTCTCCTGTACTTCAACCAGTTAATTCACATCTATTCTAGGGAAGATCCATTCTGATTTTAGTCACAGGGACTTCTTTTGCTGCCCCTGAAGATCACGTAACTGGAATTATTTATTTATTTATTTATTTATTTATTTATTTATTTATTTATTTTCGGCCTGGCTTCTCTTACTTAATATTTTTTGAAATTCAACTATGTTCTCGAATGCATGTATGTATGTGTATGTGTGTATATATTTATATGTGTGTATGTATGCTGCATGTGAGTAAGTTACTCTTAGGAACACTAACTAATGCATTTTTCCATTTTATAAGTATGGCATGGAATCTGATTATCCATTCTCCTATTGATGATATTTGGATTGTTCCAAATCTGATAAATTTTCTACAAACTTCTTGTACAGAGCTTTTTTGGGGGCAGGACACCTATTTTTATTTTTCTTTGATAGATACCTTGATGTGGAATCACTTTGTCATATGACAAATGAATGTTTAACATCGTAAGAAACTGCCCAAATCTTTTGCAAATGGTTGTACCATTTTACATTCTCATCAGAAAATGTATGAATTATAATTTCTCTCTACACTCAAAACATTTGGTATTGCCGGTTTTGTTAATATGAAGAGGTATCATTGTGGTTTCAGTTCATATCTTCTTGGTGAATGCTGACAATGAGAAACATTTCATGTACTTATTAGATATACATTTTTTCCTTAAGTGTCTATTCAAGTATTTTGACCATTTTTATTAAGTGGTCGGCATTTTCACTAATTAGATAAAGGATTTCTTTATGTATGCTGGATATAAGTCCTTTGCTAGATATTTTCATTGTTAATATTTTCTCCCTGTTTGTGACTTGCCTTTTCATTATTTTTTAGTAGACTCTTACGATAAACAAAAATTTTTATTTTTCTGAAGTCCCAATTTATCAATGTCATATTTTATGCTTAGTTTTTATAACTTCTCTAAGAAATTTTTGCTTACCCTAAATTCATGAAGGTAGTGCTTCTTTCTAAAAACTGTAATTTTTAGCCTTTGCATGTATGATGGAGTAAAAGACAAAGGTTATTATTATTTTTTTTAAATTGCCTAGTTAGAGGTGTCTGGCTGGCTCAGTCAGTAGAGCATGTGACTCTTAATTTCAGGGTCTGAGTTCAAGTCCCACATTGGGTATGGAGCCTACATAGAAAATAACAATAATAAAATAAAAATTACCCATCTGTTCCAACATCACTGTTTTAAAATATTAAGTTGTCCATTTGAAATGCCTCACTTTTATTGAAAATTAAATGATTATGTATATGTAGAACTCAGTTTTTTTCTAGCTTCTAAAGCCAGAAAAGCATAGAAATTTGATTTTTTCTTCTTTTCTATATACTGACAGTTAAAAAGGTTTCCTCCAAGTTCTGCTTTAGCTCCACAAAACAAATTTTGAAATGTTGTATTTTCTTTTGTTTTGAGGCAAATGTGGCTTCCTTTCTGATCTATGAATTGTTTAGACCTATACTGTTCAATTTTCAAAATTTTGGGGGGGCGCCTGGATGGCTCAGTGGGCTAAAGCCTCTGCCTTCGGTTCAGGTCAAGATCCCAGCGTCCTGGGATCGAGCCCCGCATTGGGCTCTCTGCTTAGGGGGTAGCCTGCTTCTTCCTCTCTCTCTCTCTCTCTCTGCCTGCCTCTCTGCCTACTTGTGATCTCTGTCTGCCAAATAAATAAATGAAAAAAAAAATTTGGAATTTCTCTACCTATCATTGATTTAGAACTGAATTCTGTTGTAAGAGAATATACACTGTGAGCTTTCAAAATTTGAAATGTATTGAGGGTTATTTTATGAACAGTTGAAAAGTATGTACATCTGTTAATTTACTCTGCAATTATTGAGTATAGTGTTCTGTAAATGAGAAGTCAGAAGACTTTTAATATTGCCAACTGTGTGGGATATATCTATTTCTACTGTGAAAACTCACAGTAGCTTCATTTCATTTTAAACTCTATTATCAGGTGTGTAAAATTTTATAATATTTATAATATCTATGTCCTCTTGATGAATCAATCCTTTTGTCTTTGTAAGAAATAGTACTTTATCTCTTCTAATACTCTTTTTTTAAATTTATATCTATTTGCAGCCAGCATTTTGCTATTTGTATTCTCCTTGTCTCATTGTTTTCTCCCCATCTGTAATTTTCTGCCTTCTTTTTCATATATGAATTATTTTTTTAGTATTTGGTTTTAATTTTTCTAGTGATTTTTAGCTATACCTTTCTATATTATTTGCAGTGGTGCTTTAAGGATTGCCATTTTCATTTTTTATTCACCAAAGTCTATTTATAGTTACTATTATGTCGCTTTATGAAATAGAAGAAATTTGGAAGAGTATAACTTAACTCCAGCTCTGGGATACTTTGTGCTCCTATACATATATGTGTTATAACTCCAAAATGAGCTATTATAATATTTGCATTTAAAAGTCAGATCTCTTTTAAAGGGAACACAATAAAATATGTGGTTTATTTTCCTAAGATATTAACTATGCTTGATGCTCTCCATTTGTATAGATCTGGGTTTCCATACAGTATCACTTTCCCTCAGCCTGAACAATTTATTTCTATCTCATTTCTGCTGGTGACAAATTCTCTCAGCCTTTATTTGAAAATGTCTCTTTTTTCTTCAGTTTTGAAAGATCCATTTATTAGATTTAGAATTTGATGTATACATTTTCTTTCAGCACTTTAAAGATCTCACCCACTGTTTTCTGACCCTAATTGTTTTCATCAGTCAACCATCATTGCATTATTAGCCTCTAGCAATTAATGTGTTTCATTGTTCTCTGAATATTTTTTAAGGCTTTCATTTAATCTTTAGTTTTTAGATGTGTGACTGTAAAGTTTCCAGGAGTAGTTTTCATTATTTTTACCCTGCTTGGAGTCCTCTGACCTTCCTGGGTCTAATGTAATATTTTTCATTAATTTGGGGAAATTTTTTGGCCATTATTACTTTAAATATGTTTCTGGTTTATTCTCTCTTTCTTCTCCTCCTACACTACTTTATTAGGACGCTTGATATTGTCACACAGGTTTTTAGTAGCTCTTTTAAGTTTTTTCAACATTTTTCTGTGTTTTTTATGTTAGATAATTTTTATCGATTTATCTTCAAGTCTACTGGTTATTTCTTCTACTATCCTGCAATTGCCAATCTGTTATTAAAACTCATGCATGAACTTTTCCTTGCAGTCATTATAAATTTCAGTTCTAGAATTTGCCATTTTTTAAAAGTTTCCATTTCTTTGCTGAGAGTCCCTAGTCTACACTCATTGACCACATAAACATCATAACCATATCTTCCTTTAAATCACTGAACTATTTAATACAGTTGACTGAGTATCCCTTATTTGCTAATTGGATCTCAGGTTTTGTTGGTTTATATTGAATGCTATTTTTTTAGAAAAAGTGTCCTATTATCCTGTGCTTCATGTATCTTATTTTTTTTAACCATGCATCAAAGAATTGTACCATGTATCAATACAACTTATATATTATTGACATTCTGATTTTTAATAATCCTCTAAAGAATGTTGATTTTTGTTTTATTAGGAGTTTTTAGCAAATGGACTTTCATCTGGTGCAGGATTAGTTTATACTGTTTTCAGGTTAGTTTCAGTTTTGTCCTTAGGTTTAGAGCAAATCCTTAGTCCTAGAATAGAGAAGGGTTTTGGTCCTCCTAGGGTTTCTAAGGAAAGTGTAGGTATTTATTATGATCCTCTAACTTGGTGGATTCAGACTCCAAACTCGGTATCTCCTGCAGTGAGTGGCCACTGAACTACGGTTCAGCTTTTTCAGTCTTTCAGTTTTTGCTTTTCTCCAGGCTTCTTGGTGTCTTTTCCCCCTTTTACCCCAAAACAACCATCTACGAGAAGTTCACATACAGATTTGGAGTCGTACCTCCTTTTGTTACTCTTTTCTGTGATTTCTGCTCTCAGTTTGAGAGGCTCTGGCAGGCCCACACCCTCTTTTTAAATCTCAGACCAGGGGGTGCCTGGGTGGCTCAGTTGGTTAAGTGTCTTCCTTCCACTCAGGTCATGATCCCAGGGTCTTGGGATCAAGGCCCACATTGGGCTTCATGCTCAGAGGGGAGCCTACTTCTCCCTCTGGTGCTTCCCCTGCTTGTTCCCTCTCTCTGTCAAATAAATAAAATCTTTACACACAAACACACACAGACACACACACACACACACACACACACACACACGATAAATCTCCAACCATAAAATAGCTGCCTTTGGATTCTAGCCATCCTGTCCCTGTAGGATTGAGGGTTTTCCTGGGATGTGGGACTTCCCATGCTAATTCCAGGCAAGTTCATGGCAAATAGGGAAAAATTGGTCATCCGTTAACCACCCTCAGTGGAAAAGCCACATAATCTTAGATCTCCTCCAATTCAGTTTTGTCTTTCTGTGATCAAGTGTTCAACATTCTAGTATTTTACATAGTTGTTTATTTTCTATTTTGTCTACCATTTAAAATTATTATATTCAGGATGGCTAGTCAATTTCATCATTATCAGAACTAGAACCTAAGTAAAATGTTTTAATTCCTTAAGTGATGAGACATTTGGTATTGTTGGATCCCCCAATAATGGGTCCGTGATTAAAGGAGTGAGACGATACAAAGCGAAGGTCAAGCAAAGCTTTATTTCGCGCCATCGAGAATCAAACCAACCGGCTGGGGCCATGCCTCTTACAGAGAGTGCGGCCCCTCCCTGCCTCACAGACTAACTTTTATAGAGCAAAGGCCATGTGGTTGAGCCTGGCCACACACAGGTGGCCAATGAGATTGCAACACACAGAGAAAGCTGCACAGTCATGCTAGGTCACACACGGGTGGCCAATTGAACTACAATTCACCTCATAGTCGACGTTTGAACTAGCCTATCACCTTGGTCAGAATTGGCACCCAAAAGGCGGGGCCCACACTCCTTGGTATCTAGGGAGACAGTATGCACACTTTACCGATTGGATGTCTCCACCTGACCCAGTATGCACACTTTACCGAGTGGATGTCTCCCCCTGACCCAACTCATCCCTGCATTAGGGCTGTTATCTCTACCTGACCTGACACACCATTGTATTTGGCTTTCATACCTGGGACTGGTTTCCCGCACTTGCTTTTAAATAAGTTCCTCTGGGGGGCGGGCAGGGTCAATTTAAGTTTTACTGCATAATGCAAACAACAAAATGGCTGTTCAACCGAGGTGGGGCTGCTCTGGCTAAATAGGCCCTTACAGTGTCAACAGCCAAACTGGTCTAACATTTGACCTCATAATTCACTTTTGAGTATAGTAATACTTTAATAATAGTAACAATAATAAAATGTCAAATTAAAAGTAAAAATAAAACTTTATTTAGAAAAAAACTGCGAAATGAATTTCTCAGATATTGAGAACAGCTTGCTTGGATGACACAATGTAGGTGGTAGTTTTTTCCTTTCTATTTTACAATAATTTTTAAATTTTAATATAAATATATACACATAAATACATATATTATTTACAATGGAAGTATAGCCATCATACTTACTACATAATAGTTATTTAAATATGCACTATAAACATACTTTCTTAAGGATGTAACTAAAAGGTAATTAAAAATTTAAAAAATTAGAAAAAAATTAGTGGATAAGGTAACTTACAATTACCAGTGAATTTAATGTGTATTGCAAAATCTTAAAAAATACATTAAAATAATTTTCTTCAGAGCACCCACAGACCCACAGAGGCAAAACGAAGTATAACCAGGAATAGTGCCAGTAAAATTGTACCCAAATACTATACAAAGTAAATTTTCCTCCACGGATTCTCTTAATATGCTGAGAGGTATTCCATTATTAAAATAGATTAGAATTTATGGAGATCATTGTGATATTGATAAAGGATTAGTATATGAATTACTACTTTGTGAACGTGAAAGCATTCATTCTTCCAGGAATATGCTTGTCACTAAACTTGGGGAAAAAAACTTAATGTTGCAAAACTGCAAGAAGACCGAATTTTCACATCAATTTTTTAGGTGGTATGAAACCGTATTTGAACCTAATGGCCTGCCTGTGTTTGGTATGCCCTCCTTTGTGTTTTAAAAATTAGGATACTTATCATACTTTTATTCCCAGTTCCTCTGGCAACTCTAAGTGGAAGGAGCAGTGGAAACTCATTCCAATGGGGTATAGTAACTCTTCAAGTGTGTTATGTTTCCACCACTTGATTTATTCAGAAACAGCCCTTTCCTTTCTTTTCTCTCCCTGGCTTGGTTTTGGTAGGCATTGGGCCCTAGTTTACAAAAACACAATAGAGTCTCTTCACTAAAAACAAGGATACAGCTATTAACAACCCAGCATCTTTTCGTAAATAAATGTAAATATAAGGAGGGCCCAAGTTCCTCACAGCGCAGCAAGGAACAAGAGAATTACAAAGATAGTGATTTGCATTAGTTCTTCCTCTGTTTTAATCACAATACAAAGAAGTCAATCGCGGCCTGCGAAGAATAGTGTCGTTTTGATTAGATTTTGTTCCAATGCCGTAAAGTAGGGCAGTTTCTGAAGGTGTGCAGCATTCCAAGTATGTCTGTTAGGCATTTTTTGTTTCATTTTCAGAATGGGTCTCCTCAGCTTCTGTCATTGGCAGGAGCTACCAGGAATTCTGCTGTCCTTGAGCAGTCCTTAGGATTGCAGGTGGAATGTGGACCTATTCGTTTCCTGTTAGATTCGTATGCCTCCTGGACTCCATACTAAAGTTCCCCAACTGGAAGACTTTCTTCCTGTAGAAAAGATACAGCTTTTGAAGTGACGTCCTGCTATATATACCAGCAAGGGTCTGATTTGTCCTCTTCACCTGTATTTCTCCATGTACATCTTTGCTGTGGCCTGGACTCTACAGAAAACTTGAAACACTCTTTCACTTTCTTCTTTATGATGATGAGTAATGGGGTTTCCTCTGTGGCAGACGAACTAGGATGGCACAGAGGGATATCTCCCATGTATCAGTATCCATGGTAACATTGTAGGCAAGAGGGAAGCATGCTAACACGACTCATCTACCCCACAAATTTTAAGGATTGTCACCAAGCAGAATGAAAAAAAAGTCAACTTCCACATAGCAAATAGGAATCTCCTTATATTTATTATTCAGTGTCCTCTTGACCTTCCCCCTCTATCCAACTCTCTTCCCAAAGCAGCCCCTATTTTGTGCTCTGTATTCTTTACTCAAGCAGCTATGTCAATGCTATTATATTCTTCAACCTTCAAGTAGTTTTTGTCTTTATATTTTCATGGAGATGGGGAACAGAAAATGGAGGAGTGAATCCTAGGGAGCATGGAATTTTTTCACGTCTTTTAATTCTATTAATGTTTTCTCCCTTCATTCAAATTGAAAATTCACCAAATCTGGTTCCCTACAGGATGTTACAAAGAGCCATTCCTCCCCCACCGTCTGCCCCTCCTCCCACTACAGTGTAACCATGATTTCTAAGACTGCATGATTTTAATAAGGATTCTTGGCAGATCTGATGAGACAAAACCTTCTGTCACTGGTGATACAATTTACTGGGTTGTTAAGGCATCTCTTGTCCCCATGAAAGTCAGTCCTTCCATGCTTGTGTGTGCAGTACGGAGTTTAAAAGCTTTGGAAGACACCACGCATGTGTTAATTCGTGCTGCAGCAGCGAGCATCTCTTCCACTTTGACCTCAGAGTTAATCTACGTGATAGTTAACCGCCCAGAGACTCTTTGATCTTTTTAAAATTTCTTTTAAACACACACACACACACACACACACACACACACACACACACAGCCCTAGCCCTGCCTTCCCACTCTAAAAGAAAAAGGAAAAAAAAAAAAATCAAAACAGAGCAAACAAATAAACAGACCTAAAATGATGGACCTGGGGAAGTATGTGAGAGTGTGAGGGGCATGAGTATGTGTAGAGTGTGCGCACATCTCTCTCCCTTATTTGTCTCGGTGTGCGTCTCTCCCTTACCCTCCCCCTGCCTCAAATACATTATTCCCCCAGACTTGGAAGCCGCTCCCAGAGCTGACGCTTTGATGGTATCTGCAAGCGTTTGTGCCGATCTTATTTCTGCCCCCTGAATATTAATTCCCAAAGCTGATGGCAATACAGCTCCCCACTGTCGGGACCTACTAGAGGCAGGTGGGGGGAGCCACCATCAGATCATAAGCATAATAATAATACAAAGGGGAGGGATTCTTCTGCAACCAAGAGACTAGAGGCAGAGGAGAAAAAAAAAAAACCAAAAACGATGAGTTCGACAAATACATGGAGCACAGGAAGCTCAGACTACTCGACTCCTGTATTTTCACAGAAAATGACGGTGTGGATTCTGCTCCTGCTATCGCTCTACCCTGGGTAAGATGTGCTGTTTTCAGCGTTGTTTTGTTCCGGAGGGGTGGGGGAGGGGGTGGGGATGTGGAACTAGGAAGACCACCCAGATTTTAAACCCTGTTCTAGGATATGGGGTTATAATTTAGGGGAATGTGAAAATACAGGGTAGAAGATAGAGGAAAGAAGAAGGTCACTTTGGTTTATTTATTAATTTATTAGATTTTATTTGTTTTGTTTTAGAGTAGAAAAGCTAACGTCATAAAGACTTTGTGTTTAGGGGGTAGCATTTTCATAATACTGCAATCTGATATTGAGGTGGACTGTGCTGATACAAGCCGGCATTTGAGGCCATGTTGGAGGCGTTTTGGGTGGGGGTCTGGAGGAGAAAACTGCAAACGGGATCCTGGAGAATACCCAGGAGATGTGTGTGTGTATGGGGGGGAGGGTTTCTGTTCCTGTTCACCAAAGTATTGCTTGTTCCTGTACCTGAGCATTCTTTAAGATCAGTCAGCCAGATTTTCTATTCAGCCCCATTGACCTGGCAACGGATTCCCTGATGGGCAAACATGGTTCAGCACCAGGGACAGCAGTCCCAGTTAGGGCCAAAAGGAAAGAGGCTTATCTAGCCCCATAGGATATCTAATTCTATATAGGACATCCCTATAGTACAGATGGAAGGCCAAAGGAGCCAAGGAGTACTAATGACCTCTGGGAGCCCTGTTCTGATTTCCTTACCCCCTCCTTGAAGATGGGAGGGGGCACGGGGTGGAGAATTTAGTTGATGAATGCATAGGGAGGATATATGATTAGAAAACACTTGGTCTTGCTGCAGTGTTGAAAAAAATAAGCTGAACCAGGTGAATGTTAAGCCAAAATTGTCAAGTTAGGCACTGATGCCTTAAAGCCTTGCTGCACTAAATGGAAAAGATGGGAAGAGGGGAGATGAATTTCCCCAAACCCTGAGCCAGTGTGTGCTCTGAAGTGTTTTGCACCTAAATTTTCTTGAACTTTATTGCACCAAAAGTATCAGGGAATATTCCTCCACCTAAAAGCATTATTTATCTACATACCTAATTAGCCCCTAATGCCACACATATACATTCCCTCAGGATGTCCAGCCAGGACCAAAGGCAAGTTAGAGGTTGATTATTTACATTTCTTGCTTTCTTCCATACTGTCATTTTGAAGTAAACTCTATAAGAATTATTCTCATACTGCCCTCCCCCCAAATAAGAGAAAAAAATATCTATAGAAGAAATCAAGCCCTTGCCCTAAGGTGTTCATGGGAGTTGACACTCTTATGTAGTAGTTGTAACAAAAGGAGATAAAAGGGAGAGGAGTTAAGCTATTATTTTATCAAAATATTTTGATAAATATTGATAAAGGACCAAATATTCTTTGGTCCTCCATTCTCTAGGGTAGGTAATGGGAGATGCCAGATTTCTGATTAAGAAGAGACTCAGAGAAAATAAGGTATGAAAGCTTTTTTTTTTTTTTTTTTTTGGAGTTTCTAAACAGAGACAGGGTCTGCTTAATTCTTTCAGCACTTTTCATACCTTTTCCCTTTACTTTAAAATAGAATGTGTTTTCATTAAGAGTATGAGATGAGGTAGCTTTCTCAAAAGTGGAGACAGCCTTTTACTGGAAATGTTTCATGTGCAATACATTTGAGTGGAATCCTGAAAAAACATTTTTTCTATTTAAAATTTGCACATATGTTTTTCTGTCTAATGTTATGTATAGCCCTTAATTTGTTTCAGAAGTTACAAAGTTGGTAGTTGTTTATGGATAGAAAATCATTCTCACATTCCTAACATTTATGAAACCTGTGGATTGAAATTTAGACAAGACAGGGAAATAGGTCTTTCCTTCCTATTCATGTCTATCTTAGTAAACAGTTTTTAGCTAAATAGATGAATACATTATTATTTATTTCTGATGGCCTTGTTTTAATGAAAAATATGTAATTTTATTATTATTCATGATGGTATCATGTTTAAGATGTCTTTTCATTGCCACAGCTCTGACTTTTCTTTTCCAATTATTATATAAAAAGTAAAACTTAGTGTTACATTTTAATGTTTAATTCTTTGCATACTATCTTAGATGATTTTATAAATAGCTCTGAAGAATGGGAACTATGTGTCATGTAAACGCTCCAATAGATTTTCACATTTTGTCAGTAATGAGAGGGAATGGAGTCATTGCAGTTTAGTGCAGAGAATGTGATCAGAGTTTCAGTTTGCTGCAACCCCATTAAAAAAAAAAAGCCATTTGAGTGGCTGAATAGGGCTGGATGGAAATAGAAGCTTTGATGTCTAAAGCTGATTCTAAAGAAGGACAAAAATCATCTGCGAAAATGTGGGATACTGGGAGCCAAATTAAAAGAGGCTTTGGGGGTAAATAGTGGAAGTAGAAGCACCTAGAAAGTTGAAGAGGAATTTGAAAAACCTAAACATTTTACTAACTTTTTCATTTCCATAATTGCAAAGAATAAGTTTTTTTCTTCATTAAATTGATTAAATTTATTATATTGTGCTTATACAAAAGTAAAGGAAGGATATAAAGCATTGAGGTGAGGATATTAATAGCTAGTATCTCTTCTTATGTGTGGAATATTAATTTCTGAATCTCAAAGTTATATAAACTGTCCTGAATCTTGTATATAGTGCTATCAAAAGAATTACCTAGAAAACTTGCTAAAATGGAAATTCCTGAACCATACATTGAAAAATTCTGAATCATTATGTCTGGGATGGAACTCAGGAATATTCATTTTCAACAAGTACCCTAGACCACACATTGAAGAAAAGTGGAATTTACTTTGCTGATTTCAAAAGTTTATTTACCACCATATTTAATATTTACAAGTGCTTTGATTATTGCTTCTTCATTATTCAACTGAGCATAATGAGTCAATTTCATATATAGAATGTTTTATTTGAAAGTCATTGGGCATATTATACAAACCACAAAGCATAGGGAATACCTATAAAGAATTTTAATAAATGCAGCTCATGTGTGAGGTAACTATTCGCTGAAAAAATAAAATATGCATATACGTATGAAAGTGTGTAATTATATTCACAAACTACATACAGCCTATGTACAACTACTCATACATATAGGTTTTAAAACAAATTTCACAATCTTATAAACTCTTTCAATGCAACTACATTCTGTCTTATAGTAAAAATACACTAACAAGAAGAAATGGAGATACAACATAAAAGTTTTTAGAATAAATTGGAACTAAGTGGTAGAATACATTGTTATTTCTATTGGAATAAATAAGATTTTTATAACAATGAATTTATTTTCAAGGATAGATTGGAGATGAATTTGATTGACTTTTTGATCCTTAATGTAACCCTAACTTTGAAGTACTAACAACTGAATTTAAAAAAAAATTAAGTTAAAGATTCATAAATATTTTCTGTTCTTGCTATTGCCTGAACTTCTAAAATGCTTTAGGAGACTTTTTTGTGAGTTGTTGAAGTTTTTTATCCCATAACCACTTTTCTCATCATTTTTAACTTTAAACAGGCTATGATCCTTCATGTAGAGGGGACATTGTGATTCTTCACTCTAAACCTGTTAGTTAACAGAATTAGTCTCTACATACAACCTTACTTTGTCCTATCTTTCCAAATGCACCACTTGGCTTTATCTAGAAAAAAATAATTTCCTCAGCATACTTAATTGCTTGGTTGTAAGTACACCATTTCTAATAATCTCCCCTGAGGCAAGCATCTACCTGGGGAGGGAAAAAAAAGAAATATTATCACCCAGTATTTCTCAGAATCCAACTGCCCACCACCCTCCAGACAAAACATTTAGATTGTAGGCAGGAATTTAAGAATTGGCTTTTAATTTAAATAGTTACATAAATGTCTCTCTGATATCATAGGCTTCATTTAGAATAATCTTCTCATAATAATTGAATTATGGAATATTTAATGATCAAGGTCTCTGTTCTACATACTTGAAAATCTGCTTCCATATCAAGAATTTTTCAAGTTGAAATTAAGACTAACTTTACCTTTTTTTAAATAAAGACAACTATCATATGATCTCCCTGATATGAGGGAGAGAAGATGCAACATGGGGGGTTAAGGGTAGGAGAAGAGTAAATGAAACAAGATGGGATTGGGAGGGAGACAAACCATAAGTGACTCTTAATCTCACAAAACAAACTGAGGGTTGATGGGGGGAGGAGGGTTGGGAGAGGGGGGTGGGGTTATGGACATTGGGGAAGGTATGTGCTATGGTGAGTGCTGTGAAATGTGTAAACCTGGCGATTCACAGACCTGTACCCCTAGGGATAAAAATATATTATATGTTTAAAAAAATAATAATAAAATTTAAATTAAAAAAAATGATAGTAGGGCTATGGCTTCTTGTCACCATCACAATTCCTACTCATTCCAAGACAGGATTTTCACAGTTTGAATACAGGTAGGCTTTGCTGGAATGACACATACTTGTGGTTGAAGGGGAACAGGTATATATTTTTGTCTCACTACATAGACTTTGGTTCTACAACCAAACTTGAGTTCATGGCAGGGTTTCAATTATTACAAAGGATCTTTGCTTTAAAAAACATTCTTGTTTTCCCCATTATTAAGTTATTTGGTATTCGTATGGTTTTCCTTATTAATGGGTGGAGTGTGTAATATAAATTTAGTGTTTACATTGCACTTTGTAGAGTAATACAATGATTTTTATAATGATATAGAATTATTACCATATTTTGCACTCTTATCATAATATTATAGGGATTAATATGATTGGGAGTTAAATTTTATTTTTACTCTGAGCCATTAATGTGTAACTTAAATAAGGCTTTTTATTTTCTTTTAAAGGTTATTTATTCTCTAGAAAATGGGAGAAATGAATAGCAAATAACCCTCCCAGTAAAGTCAACTGGAGAGGCCTTTTATATCTCAAAACAATCCAAGTATTTTCTTACCTTTGGAAAGAAGAGGGCTGGTTATACTTGTGTAATTTGGATTATTGCCCTAGGAATTTGACTAGGGGAGTCTTAATCCTGTTCTACAACTAATATTCAAGAAGACTTGAACTAGTGCCTTATTTTCTCCACATCTCATTTCCTACGGCTATCATACTATCTTCCTTATCAGACTCATGAGACTAGAGAGATAATAAGAATGTGCATGCAGATATTCTCAGAAGAAAATGAAGCCCCAATTTCTAGTTGTAACTTCACGTTCCTTTAACATTAAAGCATATGCACTTTGGTTGTTACTGAATTCCAAAGTTAATCAAGCGGTTGCTTATATGATTGAGGTGATTAAAAATATCAAGTGTAAATATTTATATATTGCAGATAGCAGTGCCTGGGTGGCTCAGTCAGGTAAGCCTCAGACTCTCAATTTTGGCTCAGGTCATTATTTCAGGATTAGGAGATCAAGCCCCACATCGAGCTGCACACTCAGTGCAGAGTCTGCCTGTTCCTCTCTTCCAACTCTGAGATGTCCCTGCTCCCGTGTGTGTGTGTGTGTGTGTGTGTGTGTGTGTGTGTGCGCGCGCGCGCACGTGCACGCACGCGCACCTCTGCTGAGTCTTTCTCTAAAATAAATAAATGAAATCTTTAAAAAAATACATATTGAAGACAGAGCTATCCAGATATTGAAGTAGTAGTATTATTTCTACTTTAATATTTAGTATAGCTCCTTCAATTGCATCTTTAATTTTTTCTAAAGATTTTTGTAGATCTTTAATTTCATGTCTTTTATTAGAGGATACTTAATATGTGTTCGAATTTCCCAATAACAGATTTATTGAACACACTAAGTACTGAACATACATAGGTAGGTATTGTCTAGAAGTTATATTTCTCTTCAAAGCTCATCTGCTGCTGAATCTCTTTTCCCCATACCTGGACAATATCTAAAGTAAATCCCATAAATTTTCTATTCATTTTAAAGTTTAGAATAATCTCATTTTGAAGCATTAAACTCTCCTCTAAATTCATCTTTTAGTCTCCCATTGAGTTTTGTTTTGCTTTTCTTCTACTCTCTGATCAAACTTAACCCAAGATTTCTTTACTCTGACACTATTTCTTCACTTTTTTGTTAGGCCTTTCCTTCTCTCTTAAATTCTTGACTTTTTTGTGAGATTGGAGTGGAGGGAAAGAAGATAATTAAAGGAGCAGACACATCTTAAATTGTGTTCCCTGGGTGACAGATACCTAAATGCTGAGTTATTCTTTCATGGGGGTGTTGGATGGGTTCCCTGAAGATAACCGTCTTTCTCCTTTCCACTTTTGGGGACCTCAAGCATTGCACTACTCCCTGACATGAGTTATGCTATATGATGGCTGATGTCAGATGACACCCCTTCAGCTCCACTCCAAAATACATCCACCCCGCTTCTCTGCCAGCATTATCTCTTTCTAGAAAGAGACAGTTTTTAAAGATGATTCCAACATGACTGTTTGTTTTACCTCCATTTAGCTTAGGAGAGGGAGGGAAGGAAGGAAAAATGAATGGACTGAGGGATGGACTCAGCAAAACTGCCTGTCAGATTCTGGAAGTGAAGGTCTTTCTCACTCTGATTCACTATTAGGGTTATTCAAACCTGCCTATTACCTTTAGACTTTTTCAGGAAATAATCAGGCTTAAGTAGTCATTTGGACAACTCAGTTTACAGAGAATTCAGGGCATATTTACCTAAGAGTTATCTATCCACTTGGTGTTCCCAGAGCAGTAAGAAGCTGGTACGCAAGTTTTCTATTTGTGGTAGAGATAGCCGTTGCCCTTGTTAGTTTTCCATCATGGTAGACATCTATGAGTGGGTTTCTTGACTTCCTTTTTTTTTTTTTTTAAGATTTTATTTATTTATTTGACAGAGAGAGAGAGATCACAAGCAGGCAGGGAGGCAGGCAGAGAGAGGAGGAAGCAGGCTCTCCGTAGAGCAGAGAGCCCGATGCGGGGTTTGATCCCAGGACTCTGGGATCATGACCCGAGCTGAAGGCAGAGGCTCTAACCCACTGAGCCACCCAGGTGCCCCTTGACTTCCTTTTTTAATTGCCTTGAGCTAGAGGTAGTGCAAGTATCTCTGTAGGAGGAGGGGATAAGAAATTGGGCAGCTCTTTCTACTCATAGGCCAATTAACTTCTTATACAAGAATGCCTCTCTCATTGAATCCTTAAACTTCTATTATGTGGCTACAAGGTAGGCGAAGAAAAAGGAACCCAGACTGGTTTTTAGCCTTCTCTAGAAAGTTCTGCCTCCCTTTGGCAGCCTTTCACATTTGTACTAAATGAAAGTATGACACTCTTCGCCTATATTTTCCCTGTTCTGAGACATTGGTTCTGATACCAATAGGACAAGTATATTTAATATACTTAATATACTGTTTCCTATGCAATGTATTTCTCCCAGATACCCACTGGCTAATCACTTAACTTCTAGGATTTGCTCAAATATTACCTTTCCTCACTGGCCTAGACTGATCATTCAGTGTAATATTGCAAACAACACTCAACCTTGTACCCACAATTACTCTTATTCTCATCTATGTTTTTATCCTTCCTTATAGTTGGAGCCTTCAGTAATCAGGTAGATGATTTTATACTATGTTGCTGACTGGTTTATTATTTTTTATTTTCTGTTTGCTTCAGTAGAAGCCAGGATTGGTGAAAGCAGACACTGCTTTGTCTACTTATATAACCCAGGCTTTTAGAGAAGTGCTTTGCCTCTAAAAATGCTTAATTATTTTTTAATTAATGGAAATTGTGTTTTGTTTTCCCTGAAATTTGTCTTCTTTATAAAAAGGAAGAAAGAAAAACCTTTTTGTCTTCCTGACAGTATCTCACTCTAAGTTCAGCATGTATAGCTGCCAACAAAAACAAAAGAGCAAGCAGGTCTTACAGTACAGTGTGGCCCTTAAAGAGTATAAGCTATAGAGCCACACTTGACAAGCATTTAAATTCCTATCCCTATCATTACTTGCTGGCCCTCAGTTATCGTCATATAGCCTTAATCTCTTCATACACAAAAAAGAAAGATAATAATTATTCATAAGTTTGAGTAGTAATTGCTTGGCACATGGTAAACATCTCTTATATGTTGTCATTGTTTTTGGTATTAGTACAGGGTCATTATTTCCTGGGATATTCCTAGAAGCAGAAGCATCTTCTCCACATCTGTTAAAATCCAAATTTTAGGAAAGTGCAGGAGAGGGTTTTTTTTTTTTTTTTAAGATTTTATTTATTTATTTGACAGAGAGATCACAGGTAGGCAGAGAAGCAGGCAGAGAGAGGGGGAAGCAGGCTCCCCGCTGAGCAGAGAGCCAAATGTGGGGCTCGATCCCAGGACCCTGAGATCACGACCTGAGCCGAAGGCAGAGGCCCAAACCACTGAGCATCCAGGCACCCCCATGAGAGGGTTTCTTAATAAAAATTCTTTAAGTCTTCAATTCCCTACCTTAAGTTGTGTAAGATAAGAAAATAGGGAAGAGGTCCCTAAGTTTGTAAAATGCCTATACCGGTCATTAATTTTAGATCATTATTGTAAACTTAGTATTTCTAACAGATGTAGATTAGATTCTAGTATAATAAGAAAATAAATGCTAACACATGAAACTCCTTGAAGACAGATTTCTTAATGATATGCAAATAAGGATCTTTTTTCAGAGATAGTGTGAAACCACTGTCTTTGAGTTTCTTAGCAAAATTACTCAACCGATTATTCAGAGCAAATCCATGTTGTTACTCTTGATTGCAACATCTATATTAGATTTGAAATGGAAGCAATGGGTTGAACCTGGAGAATAATAAGGAGATAACCCAAGCTGATATTTTACTATTCAAGGTCATGACTATCTTTTTCTTTGTGCCTAATAGGTCTGATCATAGAATTAAACTGAATATCATCTGTCACCCAGGTTACTAAATCAGTCACCTTAAGTACCTTTCTGATGTCAGTTTTGCTGTCTTATTAATTTACCACACAGCAGAGAGACATTTCTCCTATCACATATTTGCTTTTTTATTTTTAAAGATTTTATTTATTTGTCAGAGAGAGGGAGAGAGAGGGGGAGGGGCAGGCAGAGGGAGAAGCAGGCTCCTTGCTGAGCAGGGAGGCCAATGCGGGACTGGGTCATGACCTGAGCCGAAGGCAGACGCTTAACCAACTGAGCCACCCAGGCATTCCTCAAATATTTTCTTAAATGAAGACATAATTGAGATGCAATAAACTGTTGAGAATTTAGGTGTACAGTTAGAAGAAATTTTTTCAAAATGTATGCCCTAGTATAACCACCACTCCTATTTACATACAAATACACAATAGTTTTCAGTATATATTAGTTTCCATTACACCTGCAGGTTTTCTAATATTCCTTTCCAGTTAACTACCTCTCTGCTCTCTCTTTCCTCCCTTCTGCTGATGGCCTTGCTTGTGATTTTTCTCATAACAGACCATTTTTTTCTGTTCTAGAACTTATATTGATGAAATTAACAGTTTATGTCTAGCTTTTTTCCACCAAACATGTTTTTGACACACAATGATGCTGCACATATCATGAGTTCCTTTTTATTTTTAGGAATCCCATAGTATGAATTGTAACATGTTTACCCATTCTCCTCTTGATGTATACAATTTGAGATGATTTGGATAAAGCTGGTATGAACATTACTTTACAAGTGTTTCTTTGGGCACTTTCTTATTTTTCTTGGTGAAATTGCTAGAATGTAGAATTATTGTTCATATTATGATAAATTATCAGAACAATTTTCTAATGTGTGACAGTTCAAGTTGCTGCAAATCCTTACACCTTTAGGTATTATCTGCCATGGCATTAGTTATCTATTTCTATATAAGCAGTTATCCAAAACATTAAAAAAACAAAAACAAAAACAAAAACAAAATTAACTAACAAAAAAACCTCCCCCAAAAGCAAGCTATGTCTTACCTCACAAATCTCTTGAGAATCAAGAATACAGGAGTGACTTCGCTGAATGATTCTGGTTCAGGACCTCTCATAAGTTGTAGTCAAGTTGTTGAACAGGGTTCCAGTTCTTTGAAGGTGCTGGACTAGCCATTCTCAAGCTCACATCTATATTGGCAGGAATCTCCATTTTCTTCACTGGTGATCTCTCCATGGTGATGGAGAGGTGGAGTGAAAAGAAAGATTTAAAGTGAGAGGGAGAGAGAGAAGACTCAATATAGAAACAGTAGACTTCTGTAATAAAATCTTATAATTACGTACCATCACTACTGCCATGTGGTATTAGTAACATAGAACAATCCTGATACATAGTGGGAAAGGTTTAGATGAATACCAGAAAGATAAAGATCACTGGGGACACTGCAGAGATTGGTAACTGAAGTCTTTTGGATTTAAATCATTACAGTGGAAGTAAAATTGTGCCTCTTCGGTTTTTTGGTGTTTTTGTTTGGTTGTGGTTTTTTTCTGAAAGAGAGAGAGCTCTTGCCTGTGAATGGGTGTGGAGGAGGGGCAGTGAGAGGGAGAGAGAATCTTAAGCAGCCTCCATGCCTAGTGCTGACATGGGGCTCAATTTCACAACCCTGAGATCATGACCTGAGCTGAAATCAGGAGTAGGATGCTTAACAACTGAACCACCCAGGTCCCTCTCAGGTTTTTTTTTTGTTGTTGTTGTTGTTTTTTGTTTTTAAGATTTTATTTATTTATTTGACAGACAGAGATCACAAGTAGGCAGAGAGGCAGGCAGAGAGAGAGGGGGAAGCAGGCTCCCAGCTGAACAGAGAGCCCGATGCGGGGTTCGATCCCAGGACCCTGAGATCATGACCTGAGCCGAAGGCAGAGGCTTTAACCCACTAAGACACCCAGGCGCCCCGGTTTTTTTGTTTTGATTGATTTTATTATTAGATTTGTAGGAGTACTTTATGAATTTCATATAAAAACCCTTCGTCAGATGCAATAAAAATATTTTTTTAGTTTTTGGATTTATTATTTACTATTTTAAAAAATTATTTATTTACTTGAGCGGGGAGGGGCAGAAGGAGAGGGAGAGAACCTCAAGCAGACTCCCCACCAAGCACAGAGCCTGATGTTGGGCATGACATTATGACCTGAGCTGAAATCAAGAGTCAGACACTCAACCGACTGAACCACCCAGGTGCCCCTATTTTTACTAATTTATTTAGGTGAGCAAGATGTTTAATTTTAAAGTACAATTTGTCATTGTTTCTATGGTTAGTGTTTTTTCTGTCCTAGGAGATTTGCCTCCTCCAAATTTGCAAAAACATTTTCATTATTTTTTCTAGAAGCTTTATATTTACAGCTTTCTTTTTTAGCTCTAATATCTGTCTCAGTGTTTTCTTATTTTCATATAATATGTTAGAGAATGAGATTCAATCCCCACTACGTTTATCCAGTTGCTTCATTTCCATTTTTTTGAGGAGATTTTCTTTTTCCTATTGATATTCCTTTGAATTTTGTCCAAATATTAACATATATGTCTAGGTCTATTTCTGAAATCTCTATTCCATTCCATTGATCTACTAGATTATTTATTTGTCAGGACTATATGACTTTGATCATTGTAGCCTTACAGTAAATCCTGAAACAAGGCAACAAATATGAAACACAAACCATAGGTGTTCTTCTTTTTGCAAGACCCTATTTGTCTATTTTACATCTTTTATATCCTTACATATTTTTAGTAAATTTGTCAACTTGCACAAACACAAAACAAAAATGTCCTGCTGTGTCTCTATTGAAATAGTATTGAGTATAGATCAAATTGGAAATTATTGACATTTTGACAATGTTAAGTCTTCTGATCCATGGACATGGTTTATCTTTCCATATGTTTAGGTTTTCTTAACTTTTTCTTACTAATTTATTGTATATTTCAGTGTAAGCATTTTGTACGTTTTTCTTAAGTTTATTAAGTATTTTGTGTCCTATTTCAAATTATATACTTTTAAATTATTTTCCAAATGTTTATTACTATTATATAGAAGAGCAATTTATTTTGTATATTAATTTTAAATCCTGTGTTATTTGTTCTAGAACTTATTCTGGTAGATCCCTTATGATTTTTCATATACAATCTCGTTATCTGCAAATAAAAGTAGTTTTACTTCAGAATGACTTCTTACAATACGAATATGGTTGTTATTTGCCATATTAAAATTTGCAATAATTCCCCTTCTGCCATAAGATCCAATTGTTTGAGCTAGGTTGGAGGTAATATGCCATATATTTGTTATGCAAAATGGAGACATTTTTATAGTGAAAGAGGGTATAATTATTGATAATTGTGTCAGTATCACAGGTGCCAGTTGGAACTTCCCAGGCAAACTGGGCATGTGATTTCCCAGTATGGTCCTTCATGATCTGATTGATCCCTGACAACTTCTCCAATGTCAGCTCCTGATTCTTCATTGGACCTAACTCAACTGTCATGCTGTATTTTATTCGATTCCTTATGGTGGCTTCCTTGTCCTACCTCCTTTAGAGTACCACTTTCAGAGTTCTTACCTCTCCTCCATTTTCTTTTGAAAATTTTCAAATTCTTTTGAAATCCTTTAATACAGAATTTTCAGAGAGATGTTTTAGGATTGAGAGATATTTTTATTAAATCTATTCTTTTTTTCTTTTTTTAAAAAAGATTTTAATTATTTGACAGACAGAGATCACAAGTAGGCAGAGAGGCAGGCAGAGAGAGAGGAGGAAGCAGGCTCCCTGCCAAGCAGAGAGCCAGATGCTGGGCTCTATCTCAGGACCCTGGGATCATGACCTGAGCCGAAGGCAGAGGCCTTAACCCACTGAGCCCCCCAGGCACCCCTATAAACCTTTTCTATTTCATGACTAAAAAGGAGTATATGGATAATACTTAACTAGGCTAATCATTATATGTGAAAGCATGAAAAAATTTTCAGTAATAAAATCCTACTGACAGGGAAAAGCAAATCAAAACTTCCCAGTCAAAACCATGTCACATCACCAAAATCTTTTATATAATAAAATAAGCAGCAAATAAAATCAACTCGGTGCCATAAAACCAGGGCTATGTTAGCCATCAGATACTCCTTGAAACATGTGATTTTTTTTCAAGTACCCTTGTGGTCAGCAGGCCATTAGCAGTTTCCAAGGTCCATGATGGGGGCTCCTTTTTGTAGATCTGCTATCATTTCCATATGCAGGTCAATTTCTCTGATGAATGAATATCAGAGTGAACTTTTTAGAGAATCACATAAGGAGGGAGATAATTTCTCAGTAATTTTATTCTGTTGGAGTTCAGACTCCAAGTAATCTCATAAACAGATGCTTAGTAGGTGCTCAAGTATCAATGAAGTTTATCAGAAAAATGCACATAAAGCAGGAGTTTGGACATAGTGGTTGCATACTCTGATTTAGGTGATCTGAACAGTGCCCTTATTAATTCCTATTTATTTGGGGAATCCTGTTTAGTTTCTAGCCACTCTCTTCCTGGCACTATGCTGGATGCTGAAAAGCAATGAATGAGGCAAACCTAATCATTGCTCTTACAGAAGTTACTTTCTAGAATAAAGATGTGCTTTTAAAAGCAAAACACTACACTACATATAATCATTCTTTTATAAATTTATTTATAGACAGTGTTCTACTTTATATTGATTTGTTTTACTTATTGCCTCTGATTTAAAGAAATTGTATAACCAGATGTACATTTCACACTCAATCATTTTTTAAACTCATGGACCCATGTGATTCTTTGTTTTCTCCTTGAAATAGGCTAACGTGGGATGTCATTCCACTCTTGTTGAGCTTTAAAGTGCTATGTTGAGTGTGGAATGAAAATAAATGCACAGTGGACAACTTTCTGCCTCCTTGTCTCCTGCCTTCCTGCCATAATTAAATATTTGTTGCACTCCTGATACTTGTTTGGCATCGTGGGGGTTGGCAATAAAACAGTGAGAGAAATTTACATCTTCTTAATCCTCTCACACCTTGCAGTCTAGGGACATACAGTAAACAGACTTTAAATAAAGGTAAAAGTTGAAGAAAAAATTGAAAGTCGGATGTGATGGAGAGAAGAAAAGAATTATTTTAGATAGAATGGTCAGGAAAGGCCATTCTGACTAATGGATGAAAAGTTGAGGTTATATGAATATTTTTAAAAAATCAGCCATGAAAAGATTCAAGGGAAGACCATTCTCATCATAGGTAGCAGCAGGTGCAAGGGCCCTGAATAGAGTAAGAACTTGGTGTGATTTAGGAACTAAAAAAAGGCCCAGAAGGCAGGAGAGTGGGCAAGGATCAAAAGTCAGAGCATAGCAGGGCACTTGGGTGGCTCCAGTGGCTAAGCGTCTGCCTTCAGCTCAGATCATGATCCCAGGGGGCCATAATCCCATGATCAGGTTTCCTGCTAGGTGGGGGGCCTGCTTCTTCCTGTCCCTTTGCTATTCCCTCCACTTGTGCTCTCTGGCTCTCTGTCAAATAAATAAAATATTTTTTAAATTTTATTTTATTTATGTATTTGACAGAGAGAGAGGGAACACAAGCATGGGGAGTGGGTGAGGGAAAGCAGGCCTTCTGCTGAGCAAGGAGCCTGATGCGGGACTCAATCCCAGGACCCCAAGATCACTACTGGAGCCAAAGGCAGACACTTAACAAGTGAGCCACCCAGGTGCCCCTAAATAAATATAATTAAAAAAAAATCAGGCTGTAGGATTTGGGATGCAGAAAGCTGCTTTCTGTTACAGCACCTTGTAGCCTTAGTGAAGAATTTGAATATTATTCCAGATAAGGGGTTTGTGTCAGGAGAAATGCCTCATTTAATAATGCCATCAATTTTTTTCTTAAGGAAGACATGTGCCTCTATGATTTGGGGAATGGTGAGGGTTGCAATTTACCTACCAACTCTCAATTGCTTACAATTAACTAAATTTTTGCCTTTAAGCTTCCTTAGAGTTATATATAGTATTGTTCTAGATTTTGCTATAAAATCTTAGTGGGATCAAGAATCAGTCGGCTATTATGTCAATTATTTGAAGCGTAGTAATTATTTTATGGCACTGTTAAGAAATTATTGCACTGCATTTAACTAATATGTTTAAACAGATATGTTTTTACAGGGATGAGTACTTTATATCTAAGAACTGGCAAAGATAGTCTCTTACTTACAGATTAATGTGATTTAGGAGCAGTTATTTGGATGACTGAGTTTTAGATTTTAGGGATTCTCAGAGAGCATTAACAAAAGTGTACTTATTTCCTATCCATAAAATATGTTGTTGAACTTAATCTCTGAACAACAAAGCCATGAAAGGTAATATTCCGTCTAAAAGGCTGAAAGAGATCCAAACATCTTTGTAGCAATTTAAAAGGAAACCACAGTACCATTTCAGTGATAAGTATCTCCTGGGGAGAAAGGAATTAATTAATTAATTAATTAATTTTTAAAGATTTCATTCATCTGATAGAACACAAGTACACAAGCAGGAGGGAGGGCCAGAGGGAGAGGGTGAAGCAGACTCTCTGTCCAGCAGAGAGCCATACACAGTGCCTGATCCCAGGACCTGGAGATCATGACCTGAGCCGAAGGCAGATGCTAGCCCCCCAGGTGTCCCCCTCAGGAGATTTTTAAATGTTTAGGCTCAATTATCTCATACTTTAGTATCAGGAAATCTTACAAAAATCTTATATCAAAGAATATTTCCAAAAGTTCAGTGATTTTAGTTTATAGCATAGTAACTCTTTATTCTTTATGTAGAATAAAATTGACATTTATTGGTAGGCAGTTCTATGAATTTTAACACACACATAAATTCTTGTTATTCAGTATTCCTAATCAGGATACTGAATTGTCCTATCATACCTCATGCCACCCTTCCCCCTGTCTCCCCAAAAACCTTCCTCCTACTGCCCTTTGTAGTCATACCTTTCCCCCAGCAGGCAACACTGCTCTGTTATTCATCAGTGTAGCTATTTTTCTTTTCAAGAATATTTAAGTAGAATCATCTAGTTTATTCATCTAGTTTACTCATCTAGTTTACTCAGTATAGTGCCTTTGAGGTTCATCCAAGTTATTGAGGTGTTAGTAAGCACACAAAACAAGGTTCAAAGTTATTAACCCTAAATGAAAATGTGCATTATGATACTGGTATACATTTATCAGAATGGGTAAAATAAAAAATAGTGGCAAGATTAAGTGTTAGTAAAGATGTGAAGCAACTAGACTTCTCCATTGCTAACAGGAATAAAAACGGGGAGAAACTTGGCAATTTTGTATAAAGTTAAACATACTCTCCTGCATACATACTACTTGGCAATCTCACTTATGTTTGCATTGGAGAATTAAATATTTTCTGGAATAATAACTTTAAAAAACTGATTATCTAGGTTTTTTTTTTCCCCCCTGGAATGCTTACACCAAATGATCATAGAGTTTTTCCAGACAAATGGAAGTTTCTTCTATTTTGACTTGAGATTGTACTCTTGGTTGAATTAGGACCATTTCATTATTAGTGATACAATTGAAATGGTAATCAGTAATGTGATCTGTTTTGACACCAGTGGTAATAAGGTATCTGAGGATACTGGAAAGGGTGGAAAGAATACTGATAGGGAACTTGCAGGAAGAACCATGGATTCTATGGGAGCCTCTTTTTGCAATCTGTGTGTTAGATTTGCAGTCTCTTAGAAAAAGTAATGACATAGTACCTAGAAAAGGCAGTAAGGGACCTTGTTATTCCATTAAGGCATTCTCTACATGGTATGAATTCCTTGTCCTTTAAAGCTTTTAAACTTAACTGCATTGTACAGGATCTACAATTATAAATATATAAATGATACAAAGTGGCCTTTTTCTATTAAAATTTTTGATTTGCCTAAAAATCAACATGATTTAAAATGCACTTAAACTGGGGTGACGTTAGGATGACTTCAAAGTCCGTTGGGTCTTTTTTTTTTTTTTACAATTTTATTTATTAATCTGACAGCATGAGTATAAGCAGGGGGGGTGGCAGGGAGAGGGAGAAGCAGGCTCCCTGCTGAGCAAGGAGACAGATGCAGGGCTCCATCCCAGGACCCTGAGATCATGACCTGAGCTGAAGGCAGATGCTTAACGCAGGTGCCCTCCACCTTTTTAACATTGTTCCAGGATTCTAAGTACAAAACTAATTTTGGACTCACTAAAACATATCCATAGAGCACTTATTTATGCTCATTTTCAATACAGAATTTTTTTTGTTAACATCTACCATATTTTCACAAGCAAAATGTACTGAGGATAGTGTTTAATTCATAGAAGATGCCTGTGAATAGAAATGAATAAACACGAATTTCTGTCAAGTATTTATAATTCTTAGTTATATATATTTACATTATATTGAGATGAAAATGGACTATTCATAAAACAGTAGTAGGGAAACTGAGGAGGAAGAAATCTGAAAGATGAGATAGGACTTGATTAACTTTTTAAAAATTTTTTAAATTTTTTAATTAACATATAATGTATTATTAGCCCCAGGGGTACAGGTCTGTGAATCACCAGATTTACGCACTTCACAGTACTCACCATAGCACATACCTTCCCCAATGTCCATAACCCTAACACCCTCTCCCTACCCCCCTCCCCCAGCAACCCTCAGTTTGTTTTGTGAGATTAAGAGAGTCTTACGGTTTGTCTCCCTCCCAATCCCATCTTGTTTCATTTATTCTTTTCCTACCCCCCAGACCCCCCACGTTGCATCTCAACTTCCTCATATCAGGGAGATCATATGATAGTTGTCTTTCTCTGATTGATTTATTTCGTTAAGCATATTACCCTCTAGTTCCATCCACATCATCGCAAATGGCAAGCTTTCATTTCTTTTGATGGCTACATAGTATTCCATTGTGTATGTATGTGTTTTTCTTATTCACATGTGTGGCCTCCTTGCAAATATGAGAACAATTTTGCATGTTTATATGTGTGACCTTTTATTTTGCTAGAAGAGGGATATATACATACACACACACACACACACACATACACACACACACATCTATATATACCCCACATCTTCTTTATCCATTCATCTGTTGATAGACATCTAGGTTCTTTCCATAGTTTGGCTATTGTGGACAATGCTGCTATAAATATTTGGGTGCACATGCCCCTTCAGATCACTACATTTGTATCTTTAGGGTAAATACCCAGTAGTGCAATTTCTGGGTCATAGGGTAGCTCTATTTTCAACTTTTTTTTAAAAGATTTTATTTATTTATTTGACAGAGAGAGAGAGAGAGAGAGATGACAAGCTGGCAGATAGGCAAGCAGAGAGAGAGGGGGAAGCAGGCTCGCTGTCGAGCAGAGAGCCTGATGCAGGGCTTGATCCCAGGACCCTGAGATCGTGACCCGAGCTGAAGGCTGAGGCTTAACCCTCTGAGCCACCTAGGTGCCCTATTTTCAACTTTTTGAGGAACCTCCATGCTGTTTTCCAGAGTGGTTGCACCAGCTTGCATTCCCACCAACAGGACTTGATTAACTTTTTAAAGTGATTAATAGTGATCTTGAGAACATGTTTTAGGCAGGAAGAGCCAAGTAATGAAAATGTTAAGAGTAGTCTAGAACTAGCCACGACCACAGGGCAGATTTGAAATTTGTGTTGACTTGAATTTAAAGATTATAGTGCAATTTTAGAAAATAAACAAAGAAGAGGAAGAAAATTTCCTAGACTCATGGTCACTCAGAGGTATGTATACATGAGGATAAAATTCCACATAAAAGTCAAAATTCAATCAGCCACCTGAATAAATTAGCTCTATGTTTCTAAACATATGAATCTTAAAAGAAAACTGAAATATTTCATTTTTTGCTCTCACAGAACAGACTCCAAAGATTTGAATTTTTAATATATTTTGAATATATTTGAATAAACATCTGAATATATACAGATATTACATGCAATAGAATCAGACTTCTCTTTTGTACACTGCTTTTCAGTGTACTGAACTGAAAATGATCCTAAACCTGGGACAGTTTAACCTTTGGGAGTAAGTACACAAAGTTTTTCTTATTCACATGTGTGGCCTCCTTGCAAATATGAGAACAATTTTGCATGTTTATATGTGTGACCTTTTATTTTGCTAGAAGAGGGATGAAAAGTTGTGTCAGTTCTTCAAAATGTTTTATGTTCTAGAGAAAACTGTCCTTCTCACTATGGAAATTGAGATTTCATAGTAAATGTAGAGGCATGTCAATGGAAATAAACTTAACATCAAGGTGGAGTTACTGCAGACAGAGATTAGTCATGGTCTACCATGTGGCAATGTTCTTATTATTGTCTCACATTGTTAGTTTAGTGTTTCTTGCTTATAGCTGCTGAGGTGTTTGTTTCCTCAAGTAGATGAAAGGTGTTTTGATATCAGCATTGAACTTCCTACTTCCAACTGCAACTGCGCTTTGCACAAAAGAATCTCAAGTAATTAATTGAAGGACCAAGAAATCTAAACCTATAAGGCATTATTTCCCAAATCTGGCCACCTTCATGGTTTTTGCCACATCAAAGTGACACCTGATCATTTATTTTACTTAAATTTTTCATAAAACCAGTATCTTTTTAAAGTAATTATTTAATTTACTGCCTTTAATAATTAAAGTAATAAAATCTGGAAAATCAGGTTTACTTTTCATAATATAAGACAACTGCAAAGTAAATACAATGAAACCAGTACAATGTTATTATATCTTAATACCAAATTTTCTGCTGGAAGTACTGAGCTTGATGGTCTCCTTAGAAAGTAGATTAGCAAGTTGGAGAATGTGATTAAAAACAAATTATAAATAAACCGAGATGTTGTCCTTAATATAATTGAATGTGTTAAAATTAAAAAGGGAAACATTTTCAAATTATGTGCTTCAATGTCTTACTTCTCTTCTTACGTGACACTTAAATCTGTCTTGGTTACCAGGGACAGGTGTCCCAAGTTCCAGGAACCACTGATATGGGATAATTTTATTTTTTTAAAAGATTTTATTTATTTATTTGACAGACAGAGATCACAAGTAGGCAGAGAGGCAGGCAGAGAAAGAGGAAGGGAAGCAGGCTCCCTGCTGAGCAGAGAGCCCAAAGGGGGGCTCGATCCCAGGACCCTGGGATCATGACCTGAGCCGAAGGCAGAGGCTTTAATCCACTGAGCCACCCAGGTGCCCCATGGGATAATTTTAATAGGACATAAATTTTGAGGGTGAGGCTATTTTGAACGTCCAGTGCACAATGAAACACTACTAAGTGACATTTGACTTTCTTGAGAGTAATCACCAAAGTGATACTTATTTTAGGAAAAAGTCTGAGAGCTCTATCACACTCTCTTGCACTAGCTCTTAATTCTGACTTCATCTTAGAATTCCTTGAATACCAATGTCTTGGTCCCATCCTAGATCAATTACTTCAGTATCTTAAGAGGCAGGCCTTCAGCACTGTTTTTTTTTTTTTTTTTTTAAAGCTCTTGAGGTAATTATAACATGCAGTCAGGGTAAGGGCGACTGGTCTATACAATGCATTGAGCATTTAGTATATGCTCAACATTGTGCATTCCTAGTAAATGATTAGTTATTAGATAAAGGAAGAAATACAAAATATTTCCTTCTTAGAGTATTTCTTGACAGTATAAAATTACAAACTTCTCTGACATTAGCTTACAGTTTACATATTTCTGTGGTTAAAGTTGGTCTTGGATTCCCATGGTCAGAACTTAGCAACTCTGTGTGAACTCCATGTATGTTTCTAGAATGGGGGAAAGCAACCCTCCAAATTGTATTGGTCTAGTATATCATCACTGTGTTGTCACAGTCCAATAATAACATAAGTGCAGTGGCTAAGTTCTGCTACCTCATAGAAAAAAAAAAATGTTTCATGGGACTAACATAGTTATGGCTCCACTTCCCTTTTAAAAATTCCACCTCAATATAGTATGTAAGATGAGTTGTCTCAGTTTCCCAAGATCACTGAGGTTTTGAAGCCATAGCTTCTACCCTTTGGCAAAGTGTATATAAACAAGAAACCAAATGTTACCTTTATTACTTAGTAAAAAAAATCACATAAAAGAACTTTATATATAAAGCAATACATAAAGAATTTGTCAGCTTAATGATCATAATTATCATTATAAATATCATTATTTATACCATAAGAATTCTTGTATCCATTGACATTCTTACAACAATTTAGCATCAACACTTTTATTTCTATTCTATCCAACAGTTACAGACAGTTGCTTTCTGGGGCTAACCTTGGCCTTGTTTTATTTTTAACTCTCAAAAATATCTTCAGTGTATGTAACCTGAGATTTTACACACAAGGAATTATAGCTTAGGTGATGGCAGTCATGTGATGGCATGTTATATAGGCAGCTCATTTTAATATTAGCTATAATTGTTACACATGTACACCTTTAAAGAGTGAATTTTTCCATGTAAATTTCCACAAACACTACATTTTTAAAAATAACCCATACTCTCATTGATTCACCCAGTATTTCAGAAAGTAGTCACTGTGTGTCTTGGTATGTGCCAGACACTTGGCAAATTTTCAGAAAATGATACTGTTGGAGACAGAAATATTTCTTGTTCTTAGGAACCTAATGTTCTACTGGTAACGCTCACACCTAAACCTAATTTTTTATAGTGCTTTGTTGTTGTTGTGAAGTAAAACATAGAAAAGTACAAAAGACCTAAATATGGCTCAATGATTCATCACAAAATCCATATAACCTCAAACCACAACTGTAAATAAAACATGGCTAGCACACTAGTAAACCTCCTCCCTTCCTTCCTCATTTTCTTTTTTCTCTTCCCCCAAAGAAACCATTGTCCTGACTTTCAGCTGTATAGTTTAATTTTGCCTTTTATTAAATTTTATATAAGCAGAAACATAGCATGTATGTGTGCATGTGGGTGTATGCGTAGCATCTTTTGCTCAATTTTTTTTTCAGATTCATGTTGCTGAATTTAGCAGTAGCTCACCAGTTTGTATTCTGTGATATTTAAATTTGTGAATATACCATCTTTTATTAATCTATTGTACTGGGTTATGTTCACATCTGTTTGTGTTATGTTTTATTTTATGCTTATATCTATTACTAATAATACTAATAAAGCAACTAAACATTCTTATACATGTGTTAGAGTAGAAATGCACATGTGTTTCTTTTTGAAATCTAAAGATGGACTTTTTGGGATATGAAATAGAGGATCGTGATTATCATTACCAGATAATACCAAAATGTTTTCCTTCCAGCAGTGAATGAGTCCTAGATGCTCCTCATTCTCCCACTTTTATTTAAGAAAGATAAAATAAACAACACAAGTATGTTGAGGTGGATAATCCAAGGAAAATGGACTTCAGGGATAATCCTAGACCTCACACTGATGGATTTTTTCTGTGTAAAGCGCTTGACCCCAGTGAATATTGTGGTTGCCTTTTCCACAACTCCCCTCCTGCTTTATTAATTATCCCAGTTTTCATTGTGTGTCTGTGAAGTCCAGATGCTTTTGGTGAAGCTGTTCCATCTTGGATACTAATGGTAGGATAGATAATCAGATGAAAATAGTTAACATAATCTCATCCTCTAGCCATAGATTTCAGTTTTATTTGTATGAATTCGTATGTATTTGGCTAATGATGAACAAAATTAGACTCTCTGAGGACTTTTCTTTATGGAGAGAACTTCTGGAAGAATTTATCTCTGTGTTCATAGATGTAAATAAGGAGGCATAGAGGTGTAAGGAGTTGTTAGCATCTCTTGACTGCATAGTCAAGCCATGTTTGGGTTGAAGTTGACACTGTGAAGGATAGAAGGGTGAGCTGGAAAGAATCTGAGTTTTCAAATACATAGTTGTGAAGCCATCTAGAGCACTGTGAAGCTGATCCTACATTAAGCTTTGTGATTATTTATGTCAGTGCCTCCCAATTTGGTTTGAATGTTCTGATACTTGCCATGAAACTTGGGTTAATAAAACCGCACAGACAGTTATTTGATATGGGTCATTGGTGGCTGCTAATAAAATAAACAGTTTGCATTTACACATTGGATATATGTGTCTCATAACTGACTTGGTCAAATAAACATATTTACCAATAACCGTGAACCTAATATTAAAAAATTGACCTGGTAAGAACTAAGGAAGTCATCATAAGTAGGACCATTCATAATCAGAACTGATGCTTGGGGATTTATTTCCTTGCTGTATCTCTCCTCTTTCTGAATATTCATACTCACATGTACATACACAGGCAGAGAGCACCTTTCCCAACAGGTTCTGCATTGGTTACTTACATGTCCTTACTGGGAGGTAGAGAATCCCAGAGGCCTCTGAAGACCCTGTGTGAAAGAGTAATTGGCGCTCCAGTGTTTTTGTTCACAGAATACCACAGTATCCTTCAAGAGCTCCCAGTCCTCGGATGATAGAGTGGAGTCCCCTCCTCCCATGGTCGGATTATGAGTTCCCTGTGTCTTTTGAGACATATACTCACTTTTCATACCTGTTTTGACACTTTCTACCAAAATCTGCTTTTTGCGGTGGCTAGAGGACGTCCTTTAAAATTAACTGGTTGATCTGTATGCCTTGCCCCTGAAGTGTACATTGCTCTCCAAGGTGAGAAAGACTGTGAGACAGTTTATCACATGCGTGAAGTTAAACTGTGAGCTCTGCTTTTATTCCTCAGTACGGAGAGATCAAATTATTGGTATCTGTAACAGAAAGCTTACGATATTCGAATGTTTCTAACTTTGTGCTGAAGGTGCCATACTTTTATTGAGCTCGGACATAAACGAATTTATTGCCCTAAAGGAAAATGAGCTTGAGCAATATTTATTTTGGATGATATTATTTTTTGATGAATGTACAGTAGCAGATTCTTTGGACCCAATTTCTTTTTCAAAACCTTGCAGCATGATGGTTAAACATTTTGGTTTTGGCAAACTGAAGTGACTGTTGGTTAGTATCATTGTTTTTCTCCATTGGCAAAATGCAGATAATTACGGGAATATCAGTGTTTTAAGGACTGAGTGGGAGAATGTATGTGAAGTCCTTAAAGCTATTCCTAGGACATAGTGAATATTGAAAAGTATCTATCATTGGTATTATTATTTACCTTAGGAAAACTGGTTAGCAAGAACACTTATTCTCAATTAAGCATGCACTCGTGGAATTGATAGTCTAGGAATGGAGACATACAATAAACCAATCAATACATGGACATGGTAACAAATGCTATGAAGCTATCAAGGGACTGGCCAGAGCCAATATGAAAGATGGGTGGGTGACAAAGTTAGATAAAACAGTAAGGGGTGACCTCTATGTGAAGGTGATATTTGTGTTCAGATGTAAGAAGAAGACATGCCAAATATTGGTGTGGAAGGTGAAGCGAAGAAAAAATTGTAGTCAGGAAGGACAAGCCATGAAATTAGACTGGAGTTTGGCCAAGTTTCTGGAACTTAGCAAACTTAGGTAACATGACAACATAAGGGACAACACATTCTTCTCTTACTGATGCTTTTGAAGTGTGAGGATTCTCACTGGAATCTGTGGTCTGATGAGAATGTGGGGTAGAAGGGTAGCTCTGTGAAAGCAGTAAAAGGAAGGAATAGAGATTTAGGTCATATAAGCAGTGGAGATTCAAAGTAGAGGTAATACTAACAAAGCAGAAAATCTAATGCATAGGAATTTTTAATAGAAAAGATCCAAAAGCTTTCATTTTACTGACCTATATATCTTGATTTATTTTGACATATACAGTGCCTTGCATTTAACTCATTGCTCCTATAAAATAAAAATAAAACTTGTACCAACAAAATATTACTAAAACTATGAAAGAATGAAACACTAATTATTTAAAAAGTTTAAAGATAAATAATTTTTTCTTTTTTTAATTCTACTTACCTATGTCAGAGAAAGAAAAAAAAATATATATATAAATATATATTCTGTCTTTATGATGCCAAGTACTAATGGATTCTAAAATACCTGAACGAAAAGACAAATGTTTTTATATCTCACCCAAATGTTTGCTGTTATACTATTCTGAGATGGTAAGGTGGCTAGCTTTTTCCCGCCAACAAAACTTTGATCTTTATCGAATTTGTGGGAATCTGAGATACATGGAATAAAACTTAAAATTCTATAAACTGCATGATTAGTCTTCAGTGTCAAACATACAAAATATGTATCGAAATTCAAATATTTAGACTCTTTTATGTAATTGAGAACAACATCTCTCTGAGCAACTATCAAATTTTTTTTTGTTTTTCTGAGCCATTTTTTTCTAAATAAAATCAGCTTTTGTTTCTGATTTTGAACATGAGCTTATTACATGTTGTAATCATGCATAAATTCAAATCATGCTTGAAAGTGGAAACATGAAAGTAAAAATCTAATTTACAACATGGAGACACAGGATTTAAAGCGGGAACCTGGGAATATGTATTTTCAAAAACCTACTCCCTCCTCCCCACCCCCACACTCACCTCCACCTGCTCTGCCACATACACACAGACAGCACTGGTTTAAACACTTTGTGACTGAGATTCTCAAATGTTAATATGCATATGAATCACTTGAAGATTTGTTAAAGATTTTGATTCAGATGTCTCAGGGGGCCCAAAGTTCTGCATTTCTAGTAATATCCTAGCAGTGCTCATGCTGCAGGTCCAAGGATCCCAGGCATATGTCTTTCTAGCATTTCTAAAAAAGCTTTCAAAGATTAAAACTTTACAATCTTTTCTGGTACTGTCTTTGACAACTTTTCACTCAGACTATGAAAACATGTTTTTCATTATGGTAAGGTATTTTAAGATCAATTTCAGTTTTAGTTCTTTTTTTAGAAGATTACTTTGTTAAACGAAAGGGCACAAGAAATAACTATTTGTAAAGGCTGTTAAATTCAGATAGGTGGCTATAGCTAGAAATTCAACTTTATGTTTGCACTTGGTGCACTCAACTGTCCGTTTTCTTGCATCATTATCAATCTGTTTCTGCCCAGGCCTTCTTGTGGGGTTGACAATGCCACAGAATGCTTTGTCTAATGATCAGACTTCATTATTCCTAAACAGTCTACCTACAAATGAGGAGGTCTTGACTCCAAGGAATTCTAGAGAAAACAGCCAGCGTTAAATGAGAGAGGCTTTTTTTTTTCTTTTTAAGACAAATTTGGAAACAATCCCAGATTATGCATCACCCCATTAATTTAGAACTCAGCTGGGAAAACTCCAGAGAATAAAAACTTCACTTATTTATAATGTAGGGCTTCATTATTTTTCTTTCTGGAAAATATCTGTTTTTAGTTTTTCTCAGCACGTATTAGATAAAAGCCTGAAAGCAGAATCTGTAGATTCAGGTTTTAGTTGCACGGTTGGAGCTGTTATAAATCTAGCAGTGGTCACTTTATAACAATAATTATAATGGACCTATTTTCAGAGCTATGTGTCAGGCATTGTGTGAAGCACTTAGCAACCATTATCTTAACCATACACAAAAGTAAGATTAAAAAAATAACCATACACACACACACAAATATAACCATACACAAAAATTTAAAAAAACAAACAAACTAGCATTAACTCTATTTTAAAGATGAAAACTTTGTGAAGTTTGGCAAGGCTAAATAACTTGCCCCAGGTCATAAAATAGTAGATGATAGAGATACGACATGATGAATCCAGAAAGCAAACCTAGTATTTTTTAACTCCAAAGTATATACTCTTAATTTCTCAACTCTTTTTTTTTTAACTATTTTTTTTTTTTTTTTTTTACCTCTCTCAGGCTAAGTAGGCAACCCCAATTATGACAAAATCTACCACGGATACTTTTATATGAAATAATCCATTTGTTTATTATTTTGGCCTCTAATAGATGATGATTCTTAAAGATTTATTGATGCAGTTCTGGAAAGTAGTATTACTTCTATGCAAGTATCTCTTCTATTTTCACTTAATGTATTTTTCCTCCTACTCTGCCAGATGATGGTAACAACAGTAAAACAGAACCATCATGCTGGGATGATTTACTTGGTAGTATGAGGAGTTGCTATAAGTGTGAACCAAATGATTTAATATCTATCCCATTCCCTTGAAGAAACTTTAATAGGGTGCATTTGTCTGAGGGAGAGAGAGAAAGACAGATACAGAGAGAGACACAGAGGAGGGGAGGGAATGGAAGAGGGAAAGATTTTTTTTAAAGACACTTTTGCATGAACAAATTAAATGGTGGTAAAATTCTGTAATGATGCTATCCAGTGGGCCAACCACATTCTTTTCTCAGTTATTGGAGGGATTTGAAAATCTCTTGGTCAGAGAGCTGTTTTTTTTTTCCCCCTTCTTAAACTAGTGAGATTTAGGTCACAGAATGAAAATTCTATTAGGCAGTGTTCAGCAACGCTCTAGAGAAACCATGAATTGAGGCCCAAGAAGGATTTTCCTAGAAGAGAACTGGCCTCTGCCAATACCAGCGCCTTTCTCTTGGAGAGCTTCTTGAAGTTTTGTCCGGCCCATTATACCCTGTATGGGTGGTTTATGAAATTTAAATGCTGTTTAAAGTCATTCTGCTAAGTGAAGTGCCAGACGTTAGACTGGCTCTGTGAGGTTTGATGCAGATGTGTGGCTCAGTTTTTATAATGGTTCTTCTGTATAAAGCTTTAAAGGAATAAAAGAGATTACTTGCTTACTAAATTGATCCATGCCAGTGATTACTCTTAAAATTTCATCTCCTGTGCTCATTCTCAAGCCAGATTAACCATGCAATCGGCTTTCTTCTACCATATGGAGTCATCTACTTATCTATATATGCACACATTTATGTACATATACTTTATATATATAAACTGAATGAGTGTGATTGAAGAAAGATGATAAATATGGCTTGTGCATGTGTGTGTGTGTGTGTGTGTATTTAGGGTAATATGGCAGTGGTTTCATTTTTGATAAGATCCATTCTGTAGCATGTATTTATGTAAATAAACTGAAATGGGGATGGGAAACTTCATATTTTAAGTTTTTTTTTTTTTAAATTTTACCATAAGCCACAGAAGTAACCAATATTCACTGAATGCTGATAAAAATGGCAGCTGTTGCAAGGTTTGCATTGCCCCTAGATCTGGAAAATATAATCCTATAATCCTCTTGAGTGGGGGTGGGGTGGGAAGAGGGGAGATGGAATTTGGAGCAAGGGGGAGAGGCAAGATACAGAAATTCCAGTATCTTTCCAAAGTCAGCCTTAACTTCTGGCCCTAATTGTGGGAGTTTTCAGACAGGTTTGGGTATGGAAAACTGAGTCACAGGATATTAGGCAGTTTTTCAATAACTCAAAGTAGGCGATTTCAATTACACAATGATAGTATATTAACTATTAGCATGAGTTTCTGGGTTAGGAACTTTTTGCTATAATAAAGAGTGGTTTAAAGTCTACAACTACATTTTTCTTCATAGTACCAGGTTCTTAACAATCAAAGATAAATGAACCGCCCTTGCTTTCAGCGCAAGTGAGGGGGAAAAATACACATACACACACCCTGGGGGAAGAAAAAGCAGCAAGACTAAGTTCTTAGTAGTTCAATTGAGAGGGGAAAGGCTTGTCTGGCGGTTTGTGGGAGTGAATCTAATTATCAGTCTCTTACTTTCATTAATAGGTTGAAGCAAGTTAAGTTCTTAAGGGAGGAAGAAGTAGACATTATGTCTGAATTCTGAGACTACATTATGATAATTTAAGCAACATTTCACAAAAATGTTTTTTTCTTAATAAGTCCTTCATGAGATTGGCTAGGTGGACAGGAAGAACATCAACAATGGAAAAGGCAAAAATCACTTGTAAAACATAGTATACTGACAGATGGGAAGACAGAGCATTCTGGAAAACTGTAGAGTACACTTTAATAAATTTAAATCTACATCTGTGAGGTTTAATTAGCTAGATGGAGCCTCAGTGAAAAATTTCACTGTCATCCATTGTAATACATTCCTGTAATCCTATTTCATTTCTCCTTTCTCCCTGGTGGTCTGTGAGTAAAAAATCCTTTTGGATGTAGTCTATTTGTTTCCTGACCAACATTTTTGTTTTCTTAGCCTCACTAGCCAAAAATCTGATGATGACTATGAAGATTATGCTTCTAACAAAACATGGGTCTTGACTCCAAAAGTTCCTGAAGGTGATGTCACTGTCATTTTAAATAATCTCCTGGAAGGATATGACAATAAACTTCGGCCTGATATAGGAGGTATGTTCAAGTAATTTGTGATATAGTAGAGATAGAAACAAACATGTCTACCACACTAGAAGAAAACATTAGTATGTTTTCAATAACCAGAAATACTTAAAATGATCGTTATATGCTGTAAAAATAAAGAATGTGTAAATAGCATTCAGGCGTGGGGGTGGGAGGGGCCTTGATAAATGCAAAATGAGGAAAGAGGATCCATAATCTTCAAGTGAGGTGTGAGAGTTGGAAATTCAAATTCTCCTAGATATCTTAGACATAGGCTGTGGAAGGAATGTGACAACTTCTTTATGAAGTCACATCAAAAGCAACCAAATAATGGTAAAGAAAGGATATATTAGTTACCTACTTCGGTGTCACAAAACATCACAAATCTCAGTGGCATATAATAATATGCATTTATTTAACACTTTGCCAGGAGCAGTTCATCTAAATTAAGCCAGGTTTGGGCTGCTCATTTAAGAAACCTGTATTTTCATTCTACTTCTGGGACCAGGAGACTATCTAGGAGTATCCTTCTCATGAAAATAACAAAGAGCAAGACAGAAAGTGGAGGCTCATACGTAAGAGTTAATGTTTGGGATTAGAACTACCATACTCACTTGTGCATGTTAGTCAACACAAGTTAGATGGTCCAGCCTGAAGTTCAGAGGCAGTGAAGCAGCCTCACTGGGGTAAAGGCAGAGGCATAGATGCCCGGACTAGTGAAGAATTCAATCCAACAGAGAAAATTGCAGCATGGCACTTTAAGGGAGAGTGAATAAAGACGAGAAAAACATACTTGTTGAGTTGAAGCACAGAATGGTGTTAGGAATTCTTGTTCATTAAATCTTAAATGAAAATGGAGAACGTACATTTGGTCATGGATGGCATACTACATGATTTTTAATATCAGTCCTCTTTGACAAATAGGTGTGTATTGGGTTTCCATATGGTTTCCTCATATTATTTGATGAGTCACACAATTGAGTAAGTCATTGAGGAAGATTGATTTTGTGTGGGCTGAGGTGTATGCAGATAAAGTGGTCATGACAGGAATCAACAGAGGGCAATGTTTCAAAAACAACTCATAATAGTTGTTGCTCTTCATGTTTGTAATGAATATTTTTTCTAGATCACTAAATAGTTTTTTTTTTTCTACATGGGTCAATTCAGATTACCATGCTCAAATAGATTCTAGGGCTTAAAGATCTATCTGAGATATCTGAGAGAAGGTGGAAGAAAATCTGAGCAGTGTTTTCTTATTTGTTCATTTTAATGCAATTGTAAAGAATAATCAGTTTCAAACTCTAATATGCTTAGTTACTGCATTTATGTGCTTAAAAGGAGATTTTTTTGGAAAACAAATTGTTATTTATAGGTAGTGAATTAGTTACTGACACCAAATTAGTTGTGAGTAAATCACTTCTAATGTAACAAAATAAATTTATTTCTTGAGTAACACAGACTAAAACATTAAGATGTTGTGCTTCTCCACATGCATGTATCTGTCATTCTCTTCACAGTGAAACCAACATTAATTCATACAGACATGTACGTGAATAGCATCGGTCCAGTGAATGCTATCAATATGGTAAGTTTCTAATAGTCTGTCTATTTTATTAACATATTAGAAGATGTGGCATCATAAAAATAGCAAAGAATATGTCAATAAGAAAATTCATAAGGGAGAAATAATCTTTCAGTTTCTTTTTTCTCTATTGTAATATGAAGATAATTATTTTTTATTATTTGTTATGAGAATTAAATGTGATCATATGTATACTATTTTTTGAAAAATGCTATACTTTTAAAATTCAACAATCATTGCTTACTTGGTAAGTATAGCTTATTAGAAAATAAAATACAATAATCCACTAATTTTTAGAATTTGATGGTGTGATGAGGGCATAGTTTGTTTCAAACTGGAATTATTTATCAGGGGAAATAGTGGATTAGATGTAACAAATGTAGCTTTGTTCTTGTTCTTGTTCTTGTTCTTATGGCTCTTTCTGTCTAAATCTGAAATAAGAAACTAGAATGGAGTCTAGAATAGAGTAGAACATACTATAACATAACCACATTAACAAACATAACATAGTCATAGTATAATTTTGAAATAGTGTTTATGAAGCTAGCAGTAAGGATGCTCTGTTGAGTCTGGGAGATGAGAAACTTTTTCTTCTTGCGCAATGTAGATCAGAATCAGAAGTTACTTAGTAACTTTATCTACTGGCACATCACTAACTAACTGACAAAGAATTTCATAAAATAGCTTCCCTTCTTACTGTTTGTAGACTATAAATACGGAACTAAGTGGTGAACAAAGTGATAAGGCTTACCCTAGTGAAAATGTAGTTAGTTATAATAAGATAACACAGCAGGAGGTGCCAAGAAATAATGCAGAGCAATGCAAATGAGGAAGAGGAAGAAGATTCTGGTCTGATCCTGTGACAGGCTGTATATTCTGGATGTGTAATATGTGTAATATGGATGATTCCCATTGCCCAGATCCCATATTCTAAGTACACGGAGTTTTTTCTTCAATTTTCTCATTTATAGACATCATTAAAATCAAGTTACAAAATAATGTTAAATAATACCTAAATATAACAAATCAGAACTTGGCTATTCTGACTCCATATATAATGGTCTGAATTCACATCACACTTACTTCTCTTTAATTAAAGTCAGTCACTCACCATTGTAGTGATATATATTTGAAGGTTATCATTACAAAGTCATTTCTCATCACAGTATGTTGTGAATGTGCTTTGTGATGCAGTTAGTACAGTATTAAAGATTATTTTTTAATGGGTTCATTTCCTCTTATTTGGAGAAAAGGAAAACTATAATAGTAACAAATTTTGAAAACTTAGCTTACATTTGGTGTTTGCTATCTGCCAGACATAGCACACACTATTTGATGTGTGTTCTCCTTCTTATCCATCTTCACACTACCTAACAAGACAGGTCCTTTTTTTTTTTTTTAATTCTATTGTCAGAGAGAGAGAATTCAAGCAGGGGGAGGAGCAGGCAAAGGGAGAAGCAGGCTTCCTGCTGAGCAAGGAGCCCAATGAGGGGCTTGATTGCAGGACCCTGGGATCATGACCTGAGCTAAAGACAGACCCTTAACTTACTGAGCCACCGAGGCATCCCAACAAGACAGGTTCTTCAAGATCCCAATTTTATTATGACACAACTGAGCCTCCAGAGCTCCAGTTCAGGACTTTGTTCACATTTTAGCAGTGAATTCTGAACCTGGGTGATTGTTTCCCTAGAGATACGTGTGGCAATGTCTGGAGACATTTTTAGCTGGCACAATGTGCCGGGACTTGGAGCTGGTGGTGGAGGTGTTGGTGCTACTGGCATCTAGTGGGTAGAAGCTAAGAATGCTATTAAGCATTCTAAAGTACACAACACAGCCCCCACAACAGAGAATGAGCTGGCCCAAAGTAACAGGAGAAACTGCTCTAGAGACACTGGATGCAAATGATGCTATCACAACTATGGCCTTTTGCTAGAATTCATCTAAACGGGTCTATTTTTTCATAAAAATATAAATTTGTCTAGAAAAGGTGGGTGTGTCTCCTTAGCAAAGTTTTCGCTTTCTTTTAGATTGTTCAAAACTAAAGTAGCTTTGCTTTGTGTTGGCAGTGAGAATACAAATGATAAATAGAAACAAATGCTCTGTAATACAATAATACAATTGTGTTAAAAATGTTCTATTTCCCCCCTTTTTTTAATAAAAACAGGAATACACAATTGACATATTTTTTGCTCAAACATGGTATGACAGACGTCTGAAATTTAACAGCACCATTAAAGTCCTCAGATTGAATAGCAACATGGTAGGGAAAATCTGGATTCCAGACACTTTCTTCAGAAATTCCAAAAAGGCTGATGCACACTGGATAACCACCCCTAATAGGATGCTGAGAATTTGGAACGATGGTCGAGTGCTCTACACCTTAAGGTATGCTTTTGAAAAAGGCAAGTTTTGTTCTCTGGGAATAAACCAAAGTTCAACTATATGCCCTTAAAACAAGAGGAATGAAAGCAATTTCAAACCTACATCAGGGTGGGCATGTGTGATCAAAATAGTATGTGATCGTACAAAATTAGTTTTCTTTCTCTTAACAATGAGCTTTTTCAAAGCCATAGGTAGAACTTTATTTTCTGTGACGGCTGTGAGAATGCTGTTTTCTCACAGGGATGTGAAATTCCACTTGCCTTTATAAGGCTACCTGATATTTGCACCAGCCTTGGTGTTTGCATGTGTCTCCTGCTACTTTAAAATAAGGAAATGAAAACACAGTCAGTTATCCTTGGGACCACTGGTTGTTAAGCTTGGAAATGTCTCTGTTTCCAAGGAAACCATTGCTAAAGGAGAAATTTTGGTGTGGAGGTCTCCTGTACCTCCTTTTCTTTTAGCTGCACAATAGCAAGTACAATGATTTCTATCTCCCAGCACCCACTCTACACTACATTGATAGGCCATTTGACTTAATTTACTGGCTATTTTGGGAATAGACTTCTTTAGGGATAATTTGAAGGAATTTATCTTTTATTTTATTAGCTTAAATGATAGGTAACATTTGGGAGATTTTCTACTTACTGTATGCCATTATCTTAGCACTTAATAATACTTACATGCATTTAAAATATTTTGATGTTGAGGTTTCTCATGGGTGAGAGTATATTATTAAACAACATAGTAGATAAGTACAAAGTCTTAAGAACCAGACAAATCTGGCTTTGGTTCTTAGACCTGTATCTTACTATCTACATGAATTAGGGCAATTTTCAAGAATTTGTATATAGAGGACTTAGGGGCAGCTATCTGGTTGCAGGGATCTTGGTGCTAGATGTATCTCAGAGTTTTATTAGTAAGTTTGATGTTTTTACTCAGTTACATCTTTATTTAAAGAAATTAGGTAGGCATTGATGGAGATTATTGGAAAGGAGGCACCCACCACACCCCATGGTTCATGCCCCCACCCAAGAGAGTCTGAGCAAACTCTTTTCATTTCTTTAATATCTATAAAAAATAAAATCAAATAGAGATAGTGATTCTTACAGTATTATTATAAGGACCAAATGGGCAGGTATATAAAGTGCTTCACATGCAGCCTGATATATAGAATGTGCAACAGATATTAAAATTATTTATATGTATTTTCAGTAAAAATTATGGATAATATGATTCTTCTAGATCTTAGTATCTTGGAACTTCTAGCTTCAAAATGATTCCTTTTAAAAACTCTTGTGGTATATACTTTATTCCTTATATAACATTTGGCATGCAAAATAAAATACTTTAAAATGGCTCCAAAACCTTTATCAGAGTTATGCCAGTAACTAGGAAAAATGGCCATAATTACAAAAGAATTTCATGGCCTATAGTTTGTATTCATCATGGATTTCATTAACTGTGAGAGATAAGGTAATGACTGAAATTAGAATCTAGTGGAAATCAAAGTTTGATAAATCAGAGCCAGTCTTGCTTTTGAAATATTAAGTCACTCACACTATCCCAAGTTCCTTGATTGTTCTCATAACTACACTCATGTTTTCATTTCTATTAATTTGTAGAATCTCTATATAATATTTAATTAGAGAAACCACCTCAAAAATGCCAGTCATGAGACTCAAAGTTTAAATGAGTTGCAAACCTATACAGAGTGAAGATTTTATTCTTGTTGCTAATCTATAATAAGTTATGAATAGTTGTGTGTACAGAGATAATATCTATGTGTATCTGTCTTTGTATCTGTAATCTCTTTAAATTATTTTCAATTTAATAGTTCCAGTTTAATTTGAAAAAATAAAGTATTTAATTATAATTTCACTTATGAATAGAACTAACCTTTTCTTTGGAAGAGCATATAATTATTGAGTGACACTGATTAAAACCTTTGGCTTTGGAGACAAATAATCTTGGGTTCAAACTCAACTGTGCTGTTAGCTTTGTGACTTTGGATAAGTTCAAGTACAATAAAGTCATAATAATGCTTATATATAAGCGTTATATATAACGTTTTATATATATATATATATATATATATATATATATATATATATATATATATAACAATTTACCATACCCAGTACCACATGGATGATTTTTTTTTAATTTTTTATAAACATATAATATATTCTTATCCCCAGGGGTATAGGGTATAGGTCTGTGAATCGCCAGGTTTACACACTTCACAGCACTCACCATAGCACATACCCTCCCCAATGTCCCACATGGATGATTAAAGGCTCAATATTATCACTTAAATTTAAGATCAGTGATTATCCTATTATACCATAGGAAAATGACATCTCTCCCATTAAAAATTATGCTGAATTGTAAAATCTTTTAAAATAAATGTTTATAAGATAGTTTTTTATTTCAAGATTAATACTTATAAGGTATATAGCTAACAAATAAGAAATCTTAAAAATCATTGGCCCATCCCCATTATAATTTTAGAATATATTTATACTTCTCCAAAGATGGTCAAAACATCTGGAACTCCATTAAATTTCTCCCTCCTAGAGTCCTAGGCCATACTGAGATCCAGAAAATCTGTATCTTTAATAAGCACCCAGATGCAAACTAATTGAGATTCACTGGCAAACATTTTTCTAATATGCCTGTGTATGTGTATTTAACATTTCTTCTTTGCCATTAAATATTCTTTTACTCCATAACATCCTATTTATGGCTTCATAGTGTTCCATTATAAGAATGCATAATACTCCGTTGTGGAAATATAAGTATTTTAAGTCACATATAGTAATTTACATCTAACAGCTAACAAATACTTACAAACAGAAGGTTCTGCTTTAATTAGCAGATAAGGTCTGAGAATGTATCAGTATTCATTTACATGCAAACAGTAGATGAACTTAAGTTCTTAAAACTGTTCTATTAAGTTAAATATACTCACCAAATGATCTCATGTGTGCAATTAATTTGCCAAAAAAATTACATGATCATAAATTTTGGAAAAAATGCAATTGTCATCCATGAGATCCTATTGCTTGGTCTGTGAAAATGGTCTACATTAAGCCTTAAGTAATTTTCTTCTGGACTTGGTGGGTTTCTTCAGGGAGAATCATCTTGTGTTATCAATAAGAATATGAGATGTTTTCTCCAGGAACAAAGATGAAGAATAGTCATTAAAATTTTACTAATGTATATTCTTAAAACTATGTCTAAAGGATTTCTATTTTGGTTTCGTATCTTTCTATTTAGGTTGACAATTGATGCAGAGTGCCAACTGCAGTTACACAATTTTCCGATGGATGAACATTCCTGCCCCTTGGAGTTCTCCAGCTGTAAGTAATCTCATTCTGTATTCTGTATCCTCTCTCACCAACAGTTTTCTAATTGCAGTGCCAACTAATTGGGAGACTCCGAGAATGCAGAATCAAGCAACTTTGTTGACTTTGAAGATTTTGACAGTTACTGTCGTTTATCTGTATTAGAGTGATTCCTGCAAAAAGGATCTATTTTATCAGAAATTACAAGTAGGTTTCACTAGTGTTTAAATGTTTAAAAAATTCACAGTGGCTGCCTGAAGACATTTTTCAAGAAGGGTTGTAAAACCAGGTCTGGCCACAATGGAAAGGTATAAAGTGGATTTTACATCCTTATTCCCTGCCCCTATCCACCTCCCACCCCAGTACCCCCATCGGCGTAGGAAAAGAGAGTAGCAAAATGTTTGCTACTTATTTTCTCCCTTACACACCAGGAGGTACATAGAATCAACAGTGTCATTTGCTTATTTCAATTTTGGTATACCTGTTAAAGATAGCAACATCGAAACTTACCTTCTCCATCTGGAGTTCAAGCAATATCTAGAACAAATTGTTTACCAGTGAGTAAAAGACCAATTTTTGGTGCCTTATGGGTCTAGTTCAAATCCCCACTTCATCACTGTGGACTTGAACAAATTACTAAATCTTGCAGTTAGTCCACATTCTCAGATAGAGATGACAAGACCTGCCTCACCACAATATTGCTTTGTTGATGTAATATATGTAAAATGCTTGGTATGCTACCTTACACACAATAAGATTTAGTAAAAAGCTCTATTATTTTTATTAATTATTATTATTACCAGATAATAGACTATATACCAAGATGATCCATGATGATTTTGAAACAAATTAAGCTTTAGTAACTTTTGTAGATATTTCCTTCCTGAACCAAAGCCAAGCTTTAGTTTCCCCCAGGTGTGTGCCTCACTGTTTGTTCAGCACTCATGTTAGGTTGCTCACCTCTTCCTTATTTTTGATCTGCCAACCCTGCATACTAGGCAGAATGAAAAACTGATTATGAGTTTTAAGTTTATATTTCTATAAATAGAATTTCTCAAGCAGGGCATGACAGAGACTCTTAAGAGCCAAGTAAGTCATAATAACTATACTTAAAAAAACAATGATGAGAGAAACAATCATCTGTTCATCATTACATCAATTCCAGAATGCACTAGAGGAAAAATATCAATGTATATCATTTCTGTTTACAAAAGTTCCCATTATAAATCTTATTTCATATGTTTTACTTTATCCAAGAATAGAATATTTTTAAGTAAAATCTTTCCTAAGCTTTAGGAGATTAGATTTACTTTCTTTTAATATCCAGCTGGGACTACTCCATTTCTGAGTCTGCTAAAATTTAAGCACTGGTGATTTCTGTCTTGTTAGGTCACTGATGGACAAATGCCTTCTGAACTCAAACACAACTTAATGTTACTTATTGCTCTCAAAAAAGTTAAATCACCGAACATGTTCTCCATAGGAAGTTCCCTAACATCATCATTCTTTTTCTCAGTTTTCAGCACATTCTGCCGCCTTACTCCTGGGCCATGCCAATCTGGAGATTATGCTTTCTTTTTTTCTTTCACCTTTGTTAATAAACATGTAACACAACTACTTGGACCAAAAGAAAAGAAAAGGGAGACACATAGGGATTTTATTCCAAGTAGTCAATCAGCCCTCCATGATTAAGACTTAGGTTTATATAACATTATTAGTAGATACATTGTTGAGATGGTGTTTAGTTTTGTCTGTCTGTCTGTCTATCTATCTATTATTGACCTATTTTTACTTGAGCTTATTTTTTTTTAAGATTTTATTTTTAAATAATCTCTACCCACAATGTGGGGCTTGAATTTACAATCCCAAGATCAAAAGTCACATGCTCTACTGACTGAGCCAGCCTTGTACCCATATTTGAGTTTATTCTACAATTAACTTAATATTTATCTGTTCACAAATATACATTGACCATCAGTTCATGAAATAAGTACTACCATGATCCTCATAAGGAAACAAATAATTTAGGGGAAAAAAAGAAGACACTTTTCTATAGTATTATGGCCAGCAAATGGTACTGATAATCACTACATTGTCAGTATAATACCTCTTTCATGAAGACTTTCTGTTCTCTTGGCTGAACATGATTGACTTCTTCAGACTCTATGTAGTGCTCATGGGTATCTTCCTCTGGGCATTTCTACTTACTATACTAGTCTTAATTGTAGTAAGTAAAATTTCTGCATATATTAAAATGAAGTCCTAACAAATTGAGAAAGGGAGAATAACATAAGTAGTTGAGGTTATTTTTCCCAGGCACCTTCCACTCCAAGTGCATGCCCTGGAGAGGCATTTGAGTCTGCTTCTCTCTAATTATTTTCTATTTCTTCATGACTCTCAATACCTTGCCCTGTTAACTCCCCTTCATCATGAAATAATACCTTGCATATGTACTGTTGCTTTTAGACTGGCTACTTTTTATGTTTACCCTAGACAATGTGGAGTATGCATTTAGCATACATAAAACCATGTCTAGTATAACTTCTATGCAAATTGAGTGACTTTCAAGGGTAATTTTGACCTCATTGTTTTTAAACTTCTGTTGGGAGAAGATGTCATTGTATTTATTTCTTCTGTTGTGATGCTCTTTAGTTCAGGATCTTCTTCTAATAACTCAGTCTCTCTCGCACCTACTTCAGTGTCTTGTTCATAGAAAGTGGTTGCTACATATGTTCATTTATAAATAATTTTAAATGTGTGCTTTCCTATCTTACGGCAGATGGCTATCCACGTGAAGAAATTGTCTACCAATGGAAGCGTAGTTCTGTTGAAGTGGGTGACACAAGGTCTTGGAGGCTTTATCAATTTTCATTTGTTGGACTGAGAAATACCACGGAAGTAGTGAAGACGACTTCTGGTAAGATGTGCTTGAATTTTAAGTGACCCCTTCCAGAGTTAAAATTCTAGGATATATATAATGCAGAAGGCTTTTGGATACCTGTCTACAAATGATATGCAGAAAATTAAGTGTTTTAATTTATCAGAGAAAATTATAATTGGTATTTTAGCATAATAGATAAATATAAATGGATTCTACCAATTTGAAGCAAAATGGATTAAAATTGGATTAGGACATTATTTGTGTAATTTCCTTAAGCAAAAATGAGTGGCAATTATTTTAAAAACAGAAAATATTTATGAGATGTAGGTGTAATGTTTCTTTTAGGAAATAGGTTTCATGGTATATTGAAATAGCAACATTTAAAGTAATCACACAGGGAAAATTAGCTTTCTACAAATACAGAAATGTGATCATAATGGATATACTGATTCACCATTCAGTAATTTAATATTTTGAATTACCTACATCATGGATATGGTACAGGCCTTGTTTCAAATACCAACTCTATCTGTTACCACCTATAGATATTGAGAAAATTACTGTATTTCTCAGGGATCAACACTCCCAGATATCTAATGTGGACAAAAAGACCTGTATCACAGGCATACTATGTGTATGAAGGGGAAAAAAAAAAAAAACAAAGAAAATGCGTAGGATGATACCTGGCACTTCATGAGCATTCAATAAATAGTAGCTTTTATTAGTATTAGTTATAATTCTTAGATGTGCATGGGACTTAATGTGGTAAGGACTTCAGATTTCTTAAAAGAAGCTAAAAAAATGTGTTTTTTTTTGAGTTTTTATTTATTGTTGGGGGGGAGGGTCAGAGAGAGAAGCAGACCTCCCGCTGAGCAGGGAGCCTGATGTGGTACTCCATCCTAGGACTCCAGGATGATGACCTAAGCTGAAGGCAGTGGCTTAACCAACTGAGCCACCCAGGCACCCAAGAAGCTAAAAATCTTTATTTTTATATCAAATATCATGATTTTTAATAGTATTAATTGAATTGATTAAAAAAAAATGTGGTGTAATTTAAACATATTTCCAAACCTGATCTGTGTTATGGGTGGTCAGTATAAACCCTCTGCAAAACCCTCCATACAGATTATTCCAGCTACCCCTTTTAAAATTATGTGACTCTAATTATGTCCCTGTTTCAAACATAAACATTGTGCTCTCAGCTTACTATCAAGACATCTATTTTGATGATGTATTTCTGTGAGTTGAGCTGTTTTCTGTTGACTTATTTGCACATACCTGATTTTTTTCCCTGAAATTCATAGGACATATTTTTATGTTGACTGATTTAGAATAAGGCCTTGGTCTACTGTACATAAGAGAAGCAAATTAAGGATCGACACAAAAATAGAAATTTAAGATTATCTTTTCATAACCATCATCCTTCAAATCAGACCTATCTGATCCTAACACTGAGGGTTTCTCAGCTCTCTTAATTTGCAAAAAGAATGTAAAAGAAGGTCAAATAAATGCTTGAGTATATTTTTGAAAAGTGGCCTTCTGTTCCCTTATTCGCTGCAAATCCTGAACATCAAGTACTAGAACAGTCTTTTATTTGGTCCCCAAAAAAGATGCAGGATTGCCTTAGAACTGGTTTTCCATCTGTGAAAGGAAGAACATGTGTAAAAATAATCTCTAAGTCTGTATGCTTCCAGAAAGAGAAATTGGCCATTAAATTGTGTGGTATATTCATATTTTTGTAATTATTCCAGCACCCTAAAACAGAACCCAAAAATTGATGACTAGCTGGTCTTTTTAGTCATTTGAGCCCTGAGCGGCCATAAAATCAAATGGCAGTGAGGGATGGGTTGGCTTTATATTACAGGACTTAAAGTCATTCCCTCCCCAATAACTCATACTGAGAATGATCTAGAATATTTACTGTCTATTAAGAGATATTTCCAGAAGAAAATGATTTACTTACTTAAAGCATGGCAAGAAAAATTGCCAAGGTGTCGTGAAGCTATTAATCTTCTGAGGAAATCAAAGCAAAACTTCACTGATATCAGATTTGATATTGAGTAGCATCTTTTAATTGATTGCATCAATTCTTTGTGAATGTTAATATGATGGTTAACCTCCCTGTTGGTCTTCTTGGGCACTCCCTGCTCTTGCTGTTTTTTTTTTTTGTTGTTGTTGTTTTTAATTTTTGTGTGTGTGCAGTACCATTTTAATTGTATCTGTGAAAAGAAAAGACTGAATGGAAACTTAACACCAATGCTAAGTAAGAGGCAGCCTGATTATTGTGATAGTTGATTTTGTAATAACTGGGAAGAGTTTCTCCATGACTTTTTGTTTAATTTCTGATGGCATTCTTACCTTCAAAGCGGAGCTCCATAACTAGTTATTACCTACTAGGAAGTTACTAAAACAACTTTCTTGGGAAATTATCAAAAGATCAAATTTATACTCCTTTTAAATCTTAGTCTTATTACAATGGGATTTTTCTCATAGACTTACAGTAAATGTGTAACCTTTTAAAAAGCCTTGGTCAAAACTGAGTGAGAATATTGCCTAAAATCTGACCTGGATTACTGCAGGGATTTCTAACCTCCATTCATTTAAGCCTACCTCTTAGGACTTTCGTTAGATCCAAGTGGTGACTCTACTGCTGGTTCCTTATCTTAGGACCATAATTAGAAAAGCAGAAGCATCTGACACAATAGAAGTTGATACAAAAATATAATGAAAAGCAAACAAATGTTCTTAAATTTTAAGTGCATGTATTTGTGCTCTACAGATGGAATATATTGAAAAAGAGCGAAAGAAAGGTATTAAGAGAAATGGGACAGTGCAGCTGCCACCAAAGCAAAACAGTTCACTAATGTAAACAGAAGAGTAGAATGATAATTTCACAGGGAAGAATCTTCTCACCATGTAAATCAGTGCTGTTTGACAATCTTTGCATCCACCCCCTGAACCATCTTGTTTACCACTAGTCATATCTGTATCATATTTGAGAAAAATATTGCCTTGAGGGTATACTGATAAGACTTGAAGAATACCTTTAGTTCAAAATCGATTCTTTTTTTTTTAAGAATTTATTTATTTATTTGACAGAGATCACAAGTAGGCAGAGAGGCAGGCAGAGAGAGAGGTGGAGGCAGGCTCCCTGCTGAGCAGAGAGCCCAATGCGGGGCTCGATCCCAGGACCCTGGGATCATGACCTGAGCTGAAGGCAGAGGCTTAACCCACTGAGCCACCCAGGCGCCCCAATACCTTTCATTCATAGTCAATATCCAAACAAATTCTGGATCCATGATTTCTCCTCCAAACCATCGTGTCTTTATAATTGGTCAGTATCTGGGAATAGCACCATCATTGTCTTGGTGAGCCAGGCATGAACACTCAGAGTCATGTCTCTACCTCCCACCTCTAATGAATCACAAAGGCGCTCATGCCTCTGAAGCATCTTGCGTAACTGTCCTCTTTTCACTTGCCGTCGCCTCTGTCCTAGTTGAGGGTTTTGTCTGTTCTCATCTGGACTGAGCTGGTAGCCTATTAAGGTTATATGCCTGCTGTCAGTCTCTCTCTTCCACAGTCTGATTTTACACATTAATCATAAAGGCTAGCGCTTACTGATCACTAACTGCACACACTGTAGCAAACCTTTTATCTAAACAACCGACTTGAATTCTCGTAGCCCTGGTCCTGTTTACTACACATCAATACCCAATGTGTCATTGTGGATGAGGAAACAGATTTCTGGAGGCTCATTTATTGCAGGGATCAGTTACCAAAGCTAGGCTGTAGGTTCACATGCCTTGTTCCTAGACTTGTGCTCTTAATTATTACACTATTTTGTTCCCACCGTGGCCCAGTGGGTCTTCTGAGCACACAGCTTTCACCATGTTTCAAGAATTTATTAGGTCAGTTACCACATTGTTCCTAAAATGCAAGCACCTGACCTCAGGAACTTTCCAGCTTTGTTTTCCATAATTTCCCACCTGGTGACAGAACTAATCCATCTATGTTTTCCTGAATGTAACAAGCCAATCCTAGTCTTTCTCTTTTGAATGGCTTCTCAACTGATCCCTACATTCTTTATGACTTTAAGGCTTAAAAGCACAGCACTTCTTCAACAAGGCCATTACTTACCTTACCACTGAAATATTTGGAGCAATTTTTCTATTATGTGTACTCTTGGAGTCAGGCTGCTCGAGTTTGAATTTTGGCTTGTATTTATTTGATATATCTAAGTTCAATATCACCAGTATTGCAGGGTTTCTCTGAGGACTAAGTAAAATACTCCATTAAAAATACTTAAGATTTTACCTGTCACATAGAAAGGACCCTGTAATTGGAAAGCATTATTATTAATAATAATAATTATCATCATCACCATTTTATTAATTCTCCCTCAGAGCATTTTCACCCACCTTATAAAAACATAATTTCTGCCTTGTGTTGCTTAGGCATTTTTTTTTAATTTCTGCCCCCTCATTCCAATAAATCACAAATTTCATAACAGAAGCCTTGTTTTAATCATATTTGTATCCATGACATTAGAATGGTGGCTTGCTTGAAGTTGTTGATTAGTAGCAATTATAGAATTGATTACTTGTGATAATTATATTGCTAGAACTGTAAAATTTCTCTCAATTTAATAAGCAATGCAGAATTCTATTACATATATTCCCATTACTCATTGTTTCCCCTCAAGTAGAAGATTGTTCTTTCTGATCATGTTGCCATTGCCAGTTCACCAAATATTCTACATGATTTTTAGTACAGGAACTTTGTTGCTTCATGTTCTCATCCTGAAATGTGGGCTAGAAAAGTGGCAAGTAAATTTTGTACGGGGCCTCTGATCCAATGCCATCATCTTGCATCGAAAAGAATAGATCACATTCTTCTTCTGTCAGGATACTTGTAAAGCTTCCATATTTTCTTTTGGAGTGTAAATATCAGTGTTTCATGAAATATCTCCATAAGTTTTTGGTAAACCCGTGAACTTTAAAAATTATTTACTTTTTTTGTCTTTAACTTATCTTTTAGTCTAGGATTCCATATGCTAGTTACATTTTTCTGATTTTTATTATAAGAAATACACAAATATTAAAATAAAAAGTCCACATACCACTGAATTTGCCTTAATTTCCAATAGTACTGGGCAGACTGCTGTTTTAGAAATACTAGGTCTGTGGGATCAAGTCCATGTTCCTTGCTTCATTTCTAAAGTATTTGTAATCTACCTTGTATCTTTAAACCTTGTCCATGGTTCTCTCACCATACTCCTTACCCCCTTGAGGTTTTCTGGGTACAGTGTACCAATTCATGGTTTTGTATCCTATATTCCTTATTTGATACCAAGCTCAACTCCAACTTTCTCTATGTGTATCTGTGTATATGTACTGGTCAAATAACTCTCCAAATAGAAAAAAGAAATAGCTCCTACCTTCTAGGCTGTGTTTTAATTTAGATGTCTTTGGCAAACCAGGGAGACTCTTTAAAACCTTCCTCGTCATAGAGGTGAACTCTTTTAAGGGCAAGAAAAGGGAAAATAATTTTTTTAAAAAGATACAAGCTAACAATATATATATATATATTTTTCACTGAAGAGGGTGAAACAAAAAATACTAAGGAGGGACGCCTGGGTGGCTCAGTTGGTTAAGCAGCTGCCTTCGGCTCAGGTCATGATCCCAGCGTCCTGGGATCGAGTCCCACATCGGGCTCCTTGCTCAGCGGGGAGCCTGCTTCTCCCTCTGCCTCTGCCTACCACTCTGTCTGCCTGTGCTCATGCTCGCTCCCTCTCTCTCTCTAACAAATAAATAAATAAAATCTTTAAAAAAAAATACTAAGGAAACTAGGTGTGAGGAGAGAAATAAGCAACTGGGCACTCATCCCACAGTCTCCTGTGACTTTGGAGTCACAGTAAGTAAGTTGTGAGCTCATTTTCATCAATAAATTTCCAAACTACTTGAAGCAATGCAGTGTCTTTAAATAAATCAGTGGATGACTTTATAGTAATTGATTTTTATTTTATTTTTAAAATTCAATTCAGAAAAACAATTAAGTTTGGTTTCAAGAGAAGAAAATGTAGGAACAACTTAAGAGTGCTTGGCCAGGAGTAGTCATGGGGAAGTCATTTGCCTTCTCTGGAATGAAAGTTCCTTGTTTATAAAATGAAAATGAATGCACTTGAGTAGATGCTTCTTTGAAGTCCTTTTTCTTAGACCTGTCCAGAACCTCTGATGTAACCACAGTTATACCACAGATGTCCTAATGTACAGATGTAGGAGTGGCCTTCTTGGTAATGTTTTCCTTCATCAGGTTTTCAATATGTTTCCAAAGAAAGTCAAATGCAAAAACAAACTCCTTTAGATTTTTAATTTTAAGGGGAATGATCGTCCCACCCATATATTTGTTTTTAGTGACACATGATGTTATATGTAATGTTAACCCAAGATTTTATGTGTTATTTTCTTTCAGTTGTGGTACTAGAATATTTATATATTACAATTAAAAATCTCACATCAGGGGTGCCTAGGTGGCTTAGTGGGTTAAAGCCTCTGCCTTTGGCTCAGGTCATGATGCCAGGGTCCTGGGATCAGGCCTCACATCCGGCTCTCTGCTCAGCAGGGAGCCTGCTTCCCCCTCCCTCTCTCTCTGCCTGCCTCTCTGCTTACTTGTGATCTCTGTCAAATAAATAAATAAAATCTTTAAAAATAAAATAAAATAAAAATCCCACATCAGAATTTTAAATTCCAAAGTTGCTCTGACATTACCTAGTAGGGAGATAGGGCTAGAGACACAGAGTGATCGCATAGAGAAGTCATATGAAATGTAAGGAAAATTGTTTGGCTTTAAGGTGACATGCTTTGTTTCTGCTTATATTCCATTGGCAAAAATGTTGTATGTTCCCATGGAGATAAAATGAAACTGGGAAATATAGCTCAGTTGTGTGCTAGGAAGGGACAGTGGGTTTTATGACTTTCTAGGGTCTGTGCAACATGCATGATCTCATTTTATTTCTCACAACAAGTCTATGAGAAATACATTCTTTTGCTATTTGACAGATGAAGCAACTTAAGTTTAGAGGGGCTAAGTAATTTGTTCAAGGATAGTCAATAAAGTAGAGTTGTTTATCCAAATACCAAATTTATACCCTATTGCTTCTCATAAACATATTAGGTAAAGAAATGAATTAATTAGAAGTAAAAGTTAATTCTTAAGCTTCATAATAAGTAATATTACACAATGCAATGAAGTAATATCACTTAATATAACCCTATACATGCATCAACAAAATGTTAACATATAGGAATAGCAATTATATGTAGTAATAACAAGTGAAAAACAATTTAACAATGATATCCCTTTCCTTTTTCAAAAACATACTTACTGTCTATGAGATAGTACTATTCACTTGCTAAGTGGACCTATCGGTCACCCTCCAAATATGGCCTTAATTAAGAAACGGTCAGATCCAGTGCATTTGCATAAATTGGTTCCTCACACAAAACTCTCATCAGAAAGAAAACCAAATAAAAGGTTAGCATGACTACTATTTACAGTAATTTTGGAGATTAATACCTTATTTTGACAATCTATCAAAACCAACCAGGTCAAGATGTTAATTTTTATCCAAGTCTTTGGTGTTTCCTAATTCAATTGAAAATCCTATTTTGCTGTATTTAAAAGACATGTTCATCCATGTGACTGATATGACTAATGGAGCCCTCCTGTAGAGCTGCTGCCCCAAATAAATGTAAAACGTCAAATAATTTTTAAAAATAAAAAAAGGTGAGATAATAGAGACTGAGTCAACAGACATCATGCTCTAAACACAAGCTCATTGACAGTTCCTTTCACTTTGATGCAATTGAATAATTTCTTCACCTTGTTTTTGCATTTTCAGAAAATAATGCTATTCAGTGTGGCAGATATGCAAATTTAAGTTTGTCAGAGACTGAAAAGGGAAACAAACAGCAATGAGGAAAATGATTTCTTTTAATTATTTAACTTTCCTTCCCCCCCCCCTCCAAATGAAGTTATTATGAAGGTCACAGCACATGGCAGTGCATCACAGCCCAGAAAAGAATTTGCTGGGCAGACGAGCTGGGGCTGACCAGAATTTGTTTACCATTCTCACCTGTATCTCATATAATCTAATTCATTTAGAAAAAAATCAAGAACAGGGGCACCTGGGTGGCTCAGTGGGTTAAAGCCTCTGCCTTCGGCTCAGGTCATGATCCCAGGGTCCTGGGATTGAGCCCCACATCAGGCTCTCTGCTCCGCGGGGAGCCTGCTTTCTCCTCTCTCTCTCTCTGCCTGCCTCTCTGCCTACTTGTGATCTCTATCTGTCAAGTAAATAAATAAAATCTTAAAAAAAAAAAAAAAAGAAAGAAAAAAATCAAGAACAGCTAGTGTTACTAGTCCATTCCAAAAGGGCAGAAAAGCCCAAGGAAAAGAGAATTGACAAATAGGTTAAATATGACTTAGTTTTTGTTTACTTTTATATATGGATATCTCTGCTGTTTAAGAAATTGACAGTGCTTCTCATTAGCATGAGTCACATCATAAATGTTTAATTTTTCATATTTGTCTTCCAATTTGTCTACCCCTAAATTAACTTCTCCTTGTTATGTCTTATCTCTCAGAATGACAAAAAGAAATAATAAAAAAATAGTATTTCTTAAAATTAAATTACAGTTGTTCTCCCATCCCCATCACAAACCTAATTGTATTGCCCGTAAATGCTTCTCTCTCAGCTCTGTAAGAACACTGAAGTACAGTAAGTGACATTGCTTTAGCTGAGACAACTGAGTTTATTGGAATAGTTCCCAAACATGACTTCTGATATGCTTATACTCACATGACTTACAGCACCATGCACCTTGCTTTTGAGCACTAAGTGGTGAAAAGCTATGTAATATAAGAGCCAGTGTGTAATTCATGAGCTGTGTAATAGCTCCTTGTTAAAGAGACAATGCAATCATGGATATGAATTATAACCACCTAAGGATTACATTTTCTCAGCTGGTAATTTCTTGTTACCAGTATCAGTGCCTGAGAGTGAAAATAGATTGAGAGAAAAATAAAATTTTAGGGCTAAATCTTGAAGATCAAGCCCAATTGTAATTTTACTGATAGGGAAATTACTCTGAAGAGGTGAAGTCAGTGGTTGTAACTTGGTAGCCAGTAGAGCATGGGGCATTAGACATGGATGAGTCTAATTCTATTTATTTTAGTCAGTACCGAACAATTGAAAATTTCCATATGCAAATCTTAAATATCTTAACATCGTGAACATCTGGGTCTTCATTCATATTTGAAAATGATTGGGTAAATCTGAATTACGGGGGGCACCTGGGTGGCTCAATGGGTTAAGCCTCTGCCTTTGGCTCAGGTCATGATCTCAGGGTCCTGGGATCGAGCCCCGCATCAGGGTCTCTGCCTACCTCTCTGTGATCTCTCTCTGCCAAATAAATAAATAAAATCTTTTATAATAAAAAAAATCTGAATTACGATATTACTGAATAGGTGAGGCACATCATCTACAGTTTACCAAAGTCCCTACCACTTCCTGTTTTTTTTTGGGAGGGGGGACTATATGTCTTTCTTTGTGAATTACTGTTTCCTTATTTTGAAAAACTAAGTACACCTATATCTTTGCAGAATATATATATATATATATATGTATATGTATATATGTATGTGTGGAAATGAATGTATTTATTTTTTTTTACTTTTTTATAGGCAAAAAGCAATGAATGTGAATATTACTCAACCAACGTTTGTTTGAAAAACAAACAATCGAGGTTTTGTTTGAAAACAGATAATGAGTTGCAGGGAAGTGCCAGAATGAGGCCAACCTATGCTTCACTTGCATTTTTACGTTCTACAACTGGGTTTATTTGTCATAAATATCTAGCATGTGCAAGGCCAATTGATTTTAAGTTTATTCAGTTTATCTCTATGATCCACTTTCATGGGAGATGGATTTTCAACAACCTTAAAATTATGAATTTATATCTGCAGACATCTGCGCAGCTAGCCTTGTTTGCATTTGTCTTTTCCAGCTCCCATCTAAGCAGGCAAAAGCTTGGTTGCAATTTTCCTGTACTTTACTTATTAGCAGTCTTAAGTAGCCAGTCGACACTTGCCCTGGTGTACTTCTCTGAAGATTGATACAATTCTTGCTCTGCAATAAAGCTCCGCTCTTTATTTTCTTTGATGAGGTGAGACAGCTGGTTATAGAGCAAAAACCGATTCCTACCTAACAGTTCCCTTTGTGGTTATGCTACCCTATAGTTGAATGAACTTGGACAAGTCATATTAGGACTTGACCCTTGATTTCTTTGTCTCAAAAAAGAAAAAAAAAAATCAGACTGGATTGAATTGAAGCTCCTTTCACCTCTAAAATGCTGTGCTATGTTTCCTGATACCTGGGCAAATTGGTTATAAAGCAAACTTCTGGTGGGCATTTAGGTTTCCTATGTCCCCACAAGTTCCCAACAGAAACTTCCTCACGTTACCTTATCCTATAAAATTTAGAAATTAACAGATCTATTTTTTCTGTCATGTATAGAGAACTTCGGTGGCAACTGTGGGGGCAAGAGGCCCAGAGTGTTGCCATAGAGATGGTTGGTTAGTTAGTTAAGGTCTGAGAAAATCTGGCATGGGAAAAATAGGCCCATGGTGGGTGTGAGGAACGAGGGTGGATGCTAACCCCGTTTATACTAAATGAGAAATTAGGAGAGGGCAAAGATAGGACAGTGGCTTTGACATGGCTTTCAGAAAGGAGAAAGGACACACACTCTATATCCTCAAATAGAAAGAACATTTGTAATCAAGAGTGCCTAGTATGACCTCAATTTATTATTTTATTTTTAATAGATTAATTGTATAAATTTAGCTGATGGATAGTGCTGAGAATTGGCAGTCCATTAAAATAGTACTGATCTAGCACCTCTACAATAATAATATGACATACTAGCATTTGAAAACTCTTTATATATGAATCGTCTCATTTACTTTTTACAGTATTTCTATAATGCTATACTCATTTTCCAGGTAAGATGATCATGTACAACCAGTCTTGTAGAAAAGTATCTAGAGAGGGTAAAGGCCTTTTCCAAGATCATGGAGTAAGTCACTTAACAGACACTCATGTGTCCTGACACGCTCATTTTCTAGTGTAGCGGTGACTCAAATACCAGGGCTGTTTTTGAATTTGTGTTTGCAGAAAGACTTGCTCCTGGCCATATTTCTTTATCTCGTATGTAATTTGTTTTCTCTTTAGTGTGATGGCATCTGTCTACTTTGCTGTCTAGCTATCTATCCAGCTATCCTCTATCTATCTAAAGATAGTTGCGTACTACTATGGCAGAATCAGACCATATTGGTTAATTTAAGCTAGACTGTGCTATGGTGGTAAAGAGCTCTTAAATATCAGTGGCTTAAAACTCAATAAAAATTGTATTGCATTCCATGGCATGTTTATTCTTATGGCTGAAGGAGAAATAGTAGAAGAATAAAATGATTCTTAAAGTTTCTGCTTTGATAGGCATAACTCATTTGGCTCACATTCCATGTGCCAAAGCAAACCACATAGAGAAGCCAGTTGCCCATGGGGCGGGATGCATGCTTCTCTTACACGAAGGGCCACTGGGAAAGGCCTTTGTAGGGATGGACTTGGTAGGAAGAGATTCAAGTATTTGGAACTTCAAAATCATAATCAAAACTTACCATTAATATAATCCTTTATGGTGTACATGGCCCATCTCCTTGGCCAAATAAGTAAGTGTAGCTTGAGATAACAGGTCCGGAAAAACCACCACTAGTAAGAGAAAGGAACGACTTACTCTCAAAGAAAACAGAAACCAGTCATTAAAATGTCTCTGACTCTGAGAATTATTCTCTTTAAAAGCAACTGTTTCGGGGCAAGCTTGCTTGCTTTGTCAATGACCTATAGCCATGATTTCCTATTGGCTTTTTTCTATGTAAAGGTGGCTTCAGAAGGAACAGATGAAAAGACACAATATTAACATGAAAATGATTGTAGGGTGATAGGAACTGTCACATTTTATAAACGTGGGCAAGATTTTCCCTGATATACTTCTGGGACAGCTTTATTAATTACATTGAAAAACAGGTCTGTAAATATTGGTCCCGTACTAAATTGAATTTTACAGATATTAGGCAGTGTAACTTCTAAGAAACAATAAACCAGCATCATCCTCTTGTCACTAGGAGGAAGTAATTGAACATGATTTAATAAAGCAAGCCACAAAATAATGAAAAGGTCAGGCTATCTTGATTGCTGTTACTTATTCATGAGGGAAAAAAAAAGTCTCTAATAGTCTTGTGTAAGAAAAGAGTATAGTTTCCAGTAAAGTTTAAACCCCTTCTTTTAATCTTAATAATAAGCTATAATTTTAACCCTTTCCTCTATGAAACATTCTTAAATTAATTCCATCTCTGTTTTATAGGTGAAGTATATGAAGCATATGGTTACCAATAATTTCAAATATTTTTGCATGGCTAGTTATTAGTAGAATTAGAACTAATCAACAGACATCTGTGTCCCCAGTCTACTGTTCCTTCCTGGCCACTTGCCTATATAAGACTAAGCTAATATAAAAAGGAATTTTCATTCTATTGGCTGAAGCTGAATAAGTTAAGAGTAGGAGATACTTTGGTCCTAAAAATCTGCTCCTGTTAATCTGTACACAGGTAAGTGGTGTTGATAACGATGAGCTGATGGTGATGGTGGTGGTGGTAAGGATGAGGATGATGACAAGATGCTGAAGTCAGGTTTTCTTGGACATTTTATGTATACCAGCCACAATGTTAAATTAAGTATTTTACAAGGTTTATTTCTATAAACCTGCAACAACTTTAAAAGGTAGATAGTATTTTTATTTCCATGATCATGTAGCTGGTAAGGGGCAGAGCCAGGATTTGAACGTGTGCTCCGAGACTAAGCCATAGCATTTTTGTTGGGTCTTATTTGTAGGCAACAGTGATTTTCTTTTCATCAAGGTAAAAGGCTATTCACATGAACAGATATGTGTGTGTGTGTATAGAACACAATAAAGAGCACATGTTTTCAAGAGATTTCATGCCACTAGAAATCTAATACATTGTGTCGTTCAAGTCAATGGCACAATTTAGAGTGTTGATAACTGGATATATCAAGTAGAGTCAGTTTTCTTTTAAAAGAGAAGAATGAGTAAATAACAGAAGTATCTTGAACAAGGCTAACTAACTAAAATGCTTTCTCTTACTGGAAGGATTATCTATGTATGACTCAAAATTTTGGATAAAATTACATGTGTAGTATATTAGTAAGACATGACTTCTGGTAAAATTTGAAAGGATACTTGGCTAGAGGTGAGACAAGCTGGCCTTAAGTCTTAGCGGATCTTATAAAAAGGTGTATACATCTAGGCAAGTCATTTAACCTCTCAGACCTCATGCTACCTGTAAAATGGAAGAATTTTACAATTACCCTACCGGAGTTACTATGAATATCTGAAAATGCTTAGGAAATTGTGAATAACTATGGAAATAGATAGCAATGTGATCATAAAGTAATTGTATTTTCCTTTCTTTCTCATTCCTTTCCCTAACCCTTGAAATTAACACACACACACACACACACACACACACACACACACACACACACACACACACGCATACACACAGACACAGTAGATTTCGGGCATATTTAATGACTCTAAGAAAAGAGAAGTGATTTATAATTGATTGAAAGTTCATAGAAGATAGTAACTGATTCTGCTTGCTTTGTAACCTTACATTTAGACTAAAAAGGGAGAAGAAACCTGAAATTAGTTCAAAAAGGGCAGATGTGTGCGTGGGAACACTCTTTTAATAGCTGTCCCATAAAGTGACTTTAGGAAGAATTTGAGAAAAGGGTATTAAGTTGACTTGTTGATTGACCATGACCAGCTCGGGGTCTCTAACACACACACACACACACACATACACACACTTGCTAGATGTGTCAGAACAATTACTTCTCTATTCTATACTACTAACAATACTCAATGCAGCAGTTATGTAATAAAGACAAAAACTTGCAAGTCAAAGAGACTTCAGACTTGCCTAGTCAAGGGCCTTTATTTCCCAGATTAAAAAATAATAATAAAGCCCAAGGAAGTGAAATGACTAGTGTAAGCTCTCCTAACTAGTTTTGCAGGAAATGAAGCATCTAATAATGAGTTTCCAGATTGCATTGCAACAGACCTCTCTCAAGCCTCTCTGTAAAGTTCTATAACTCAAAGTTTAGACAGTTCCTTTCCTTTTTATCAGATCCTGAAGTAAAATAAAATGAAGAAAAATAAAAATGAAGAGGGAGAGAATACTGAGTTGACCAGATGAGCGATTTCTACTTCTATGTTGGCTAGAAGATGTTGCAGTCAGTGCTGAGGAGCAAGTCATATGTGGCTTAGCATTGCTGAGAGTGGTTATACCTGTACCTTATTAGTTGGAGTATCATGGAGTGGAGACAGAAAAAATGAGAATAAGAACCTTAAAACCCAGGTTCCACTTGCAGGCTTGCCTCTAACTTGCTGCATGCCTGTGATCAAATCCTTTTATCCCTTTGTGCTCTAGTTGCTGTCAGTAAGGAGTGCATGGCTTTATCAGGAGTCCTTCCTCAGAGAGGTGTGGGGAGAATCAAATGAGATAATGGATGTGGAAATGCTTTGTAACTTGTGGGAGTGCAGCACAGATCCAAAGCATCATTGTCGTTATTTTAACAATTACCCCTAAGGCTCCCTTTAGATCTGAAGTTCCAAAGTCATGGCTTGAAGGCAAGGCTTAAAGGCATATAAAATCTCAGTGCCAGTAAAGAAACTGAAACATTAAAAAAAAAAAAAAAAAAAAAAAAAAAGAATCATTGATCTCAGCTCCACATGGAGCAAGCCTGGGAGTGTGACTCAAGTTCTCCCTCACTCCTAGGTCCCTGTGATCAGATTTTGTCATCAGGACTTAATGAGGATGATAAGATGATAAAAAAATAAGGGTATTGTTGAAGCAACACAAAAGGCAAAATTCTGACTTTTTTGCGGGGGGCTACTCTTGGAGGGAACCTGCTATTAAAAGATCAAGGCTAAATGTAGAAATGAAAGGATAATGAAAGTTATACTCACTGGAAGACCCAGGAAAATGGAATTTGGCTGTTGCCTAGGATTAATGTATTTTCACCTGAAGTCAGTAAGAGACCTGCTGCATTTGACAATCTTGGGAGTTGCTGGGGGTTTGCCAAGAGGACTGAGCGGATTAAGTTCAGTGTTTTCACTTTTCTGGGGATTAAAAGTTAAACTTCTAGATAGGGAATGTAGGATGGGAAACATTTTGAAGTTAAAATGCATGTAGAAATTTAGAAACATATTTCAAAAGAATTACCTTTTCATTTCAAAACGTTCCATGCAGTCTCTTGACTCTTAAGAGCGGGTGCAAGAAAAATGATGAAGTCAGCAGTAGAGCTCGTCTCCATTCTGTTTGGGACTCAAAAACAGAAACTTATTTCTTCTTAACAGCTAGTATCCTCACTGAACACTTCTCTTGGGATAATTGCTGTTTATGTTAAGACATCACAGTTATCCAGTGTGATAATTAATAACATGATTTATTTATTGAAAACATACTATGTACAACAAATTGCCCGTGGCAATTTTTGTGAGATTTCTGTTTTAATCTCCATAAAAACCTCCAAGTAGCTGTGATTACTACCATGCTTTCAGAGAGAGGAAACCTGTAACTCAAGGAAGTTAAGTAACTAGTCCAAGCCCTCAGCCAGTAAGAGAAATAGGGGATTTGAAATCAGATTCAAAAGGCCACATATCCCAGGTTCTTAAACATTCTGCTCTGTAGAATTCCTTAGAAGGTTACTTTTTGAGAGTGGTAGGGGATAGAAAAAGGAAAACTAATTCCGTAGTTAAAATTTACTTTAGAAATCAGTGTAAATTGAGATCAGCATGCCTCTGGGGCACTTGCCAAAAAAATGCTAGTAGAATTTGCCAAAGGCAACTTCAACAGTGCAACAGTGCTGCTTTAGTTTCTCAGTAGCATAGCTCATCCTGTCATAATGGATGAAAAGAAAAAAGGTTAAAGGTCACCAGACAGCCCCCCCCATATGTTAGCTTCCTTTTTTCTTAAATGCTCTTTACTAATGAGTTTCACCAACACTAGGAATAGTCAGAAACTCAATGTAGATGAGGGATTCATGGAAATTAGTGGGAAAACCCACTCAAGACATATTGCCTAGAAAGGTAGCTTCTTTACTGTTTTGTTTTGTTTTGAATTGGCCCAGAATGTTCAAACCTGTATAGAAACTGTACCTCATGTTTTTGGGAAAATTTTTTAAAAATCTAAAAAGACTTTTTTTTTTTTTTTTTTTTTTGGCTATTGAAATAATTGATTCCTAGTACCAGTGTTATTTAGCTCTCAATTACCAAATGCAGTGGATACATTAATAAAGCCATAAAGCCATTTTATGAATGGAAAAATTGAGGCTCAGAAAGGATAAGTAACTTAAAGTGGTCACCCAGGTAGTAAGTGGAAGAGCTGGCATTCAGACTCAGTTGAGACCGTACAGCCTGCCCATGTACATCTGTGTGATGCTGCTTACATCTACAAGAGGTCGCTCCCTGTTAGCTCTGTCTGGTTAGTGCCTCTCTTTGAGGTCAGCTAAGTTCTGTGTATTGGTTATTTATTGAGGACCTCCTATGTTCCCAGCACCATTAATAGGGTTCAAAATGATAAATTAGGCATGGTCCTTGCCCTTGGGGAGCCCACAGTCCAATGGACTGACAATGAGCTGAATCTAGCTGAATTTTAAGTATTTTTACATGAAATTCTATGTGACAAGACTAATGAAATATCACACACAACAATCCATACTTTTTAATACATCAGAGCACATTAATGCATACATGCTTCAATACCATGTCAACCTTAGTCCCCACCCCACCCCCACGAATAAAGAAACCATTATCCTAAAAATATTTCAAATTCTTAAAATACCTTAGTATATGTTTGGAATATAATTTGAAAGTACCAGTAGTCATTATCTCGTTTAAGAGCTATTGTAGTTCTTAATTGTGACTGCTCCAGGGGCTTAATTTAGCGAGCTCCTTATTTCCACCCACCGCTCTTTCTGGCGGTGGGAATGCTTGCCCCCATGCCTACGATGCTCAGTGCCTCCCAGACAAAGGCTGGTGGGAGAGAGGTGTCTGCAGAAGCTAGCTGTCAGCCTTGCGCTATTGAGAGCTGGAGTTTTCTTGGGGAGCCATTGCTAACACATCAGCCAGTCTGGTATTTCAATAACTATGCTGGCTTAAGGCTGAGTGAAATGCTGTTTGGTTTTATTTGCTTTTCTTTGTCTTTTACGTTCAGTTTTTGACCCACGTGAGTACCAGTCATTAACTTTGCAACCAGAAAAGTCTGATCTGTCTGCAGCTCCAGATATGATAGTCATTTAATGTTGTATCTAACCTTTCAATCCACATTCAGTCCCTCAGGATTCCTTTTTGTGGCTGAGGAGAATATAATAGATCTTAGCAAGACTGTATCAAGCTCTCTTTGAGACCCATAGCCCTAACATTGCAATTTCATGTCTAAACATGATATCATCTGTACTAGAATTCTCTGTACGGTCGTGATATATGTTAGGAAGTTGCAGTTAGCACTTCAGATTGTAGCTTTCACGTGAATAATGCATCTTTCTAGTGCATTACTAGTGCATTTGGTTGGATGAATTCTGGACGAGAAGTCAGATAACCTGAGCTCTGGCACTGTCTCTGCAGGCTGCATGGGACTTGGGCAAGTTTCTAGCCTATCTGAGCCACAGCTTCCATGCCCGTAAAAAAGGATTAAGATACGCTATTTAGTCAACCATGCAGAATCTCTCTAATAATTAAATGAGATTAAAGTATATAAAAATGACTTTGTAATTCAAAGCACTGTGTACTTGTATAGGGTCATTTGTACAGTATGTTACAAATTCACTTAGTTACTTTGTTCATTATTCATTTGGTATTTCCTGAGCACATATGTAAACAAAACATTTTACTGAGGGATACTAGGTTCAAAATTACATGAGGCATTGATCTCACTGTCAAGCAGCTTAAAATCTAGTTATTTTAGTTATTCTAATAATTCTAAAACTATAGAGGAACTTTTTACTCTCGTTGAAGTCACTTCAAACTAGTCCTCAGAGCTTTTTCTTTTTTCTTTTTAAAATTTAATTTAATTTAATTTTTTTTCAGTGTTCCAGAATTCATTGTTTATGCACCACACCCAGTTAGAGCTACTTTTTCTATTCCCTCTTGTCCTTAGCAACTTGAATGCTTGAGGCTCACGGATTGCTCTACGACATGTCCCTATAATTCTTCTGAATTTAATATTTACCCATAGTTTTGTTCTGCCACAATCTGTTTATGAATGTCAAACTACTATTTTCATGATATATTAGACATTATATGAAGTCATATTTAGGGGTGGGCTAATTGTGAAAGATTATAAAAATAAGAGACACTAAAACAAATTTTACACTTCAAATTTTTAAAGTAAAGGAATTTAGATTTATGACCTATAAATTTAGAGTTTATTTATGTGTGAAAAGTGACACATGGATAAACAATTGGCAGAATCTTGTTGAAAGAAAAAAGAGGCTTGGGTCTATTTTTTTTTAAGTGGTGGATGAAGTGTACTTTTTGGAGATTTTTAGGTTAAAATGCATTTTAAGACAACCTACCATAAGCTTTTTATATTTGATGAGATGGCTTCTTCTTTATAAGCATGAATACAGGGGTGCCTGGATGGCTCAGCTGGTTAAGCATCTGCCTTCATCTTAAGTCATGATCCTGATGTCGAGGGATCTGCCCCTCCCCCAGTACGTGCTCTCTGTCTTCCTTTCACTCTGCACTCTGTCTCTCAAATAAATAAATCTTTAAAAAAAGGAGTGAATACAGATAAAATGTCATGAAAGTCCGACTTCATTGTCATCTTCTTAACAACTAGCCCTGAGCCTGACATAGACTAGATTCTTCATAAATGTTGTACAATTGAAGGAAGACAGCTAGAAGAATGAATCATGGAGACAGAGCATTTGAACTGAAACTTGAAAACAGGAAGAAATTAGGTTTGACAAAGATGTGGACAGAACAGAAAGACTAAAAATGTATCTTCTTGAGAGTAAAGGATTGTGGTTTAATGTAATTTAAGATTTATAGGCACATTTTAGAAAATGATTCAGAATTCTGGGCTTGTACTCAGAATTATTGGTCTTCAACAGAGACTGAGAGTATGACATCAGGAAAATTAATTCCTATTTTTGCTGAAAGATCTTGGTTTGGCATTTGAATGTCTGTGTTTGAAAATGTGGAAGAGCTAGAAATCAAAGGGTCATGTAGAAACATGCATGCTTGCATGGATAAATTAATGTTCTCGCTAACTTTACAGTATCTTAGTGTTACCGAAGGCAAAAGTCAGATTTTAAAAAGTTTTAAAATTATGTAAAGAAGCATAATAGAATTTGTGGAGTTGAATGGGTTGAGTTTAATATGCATCTTTCCTTATTCCACTAGATTAGAGCTTGAAGTATTCTGACTTTATAAGGAACATAAAGACACAATCACACTGATGTGTGTGCTTATTTTAAAATCTGACAAAGTATGTACTTACATATTTTGAAGTAATTTTGAATTATTCAGAGTTAAGAGAAAGTTGAACTGGTTAAAATTAAGGGGGAGGTTGAATATTTAAGTGTAATTCACAAACCCTATATTCTAATAACTACAAGTTAGATCTCTGCTACAGTATGCCTCTAAGAATCAAGACAAACCAAACCCAAACTAAACTAACTGCACAACTCTTCTATAAAATGGAGCTAATATTGTCTACATCGCATGATTATCATAAGATGCAAAGGGCTATGCTACAGGAAATGGGCCTTGCCCCATAACTGACTGAGCAAATGATGAGGAGTATCTGTTTTTTTCCACTCTCCTTCCACAACAATCCTAGTCCCTTTCTTGAAATACTGAGCCCCTTTCTCTATGGCCAAACCACTACAACCTTCAAACCCAACACCTAGTGATACTTTTGTGCATGATGTTTTTCCCTGATTATTGCTGCACATACTGCTATATTCAATAATTTTATCGTACTTACCACCATGCAGCCAAGCACTTTATGTTTAATTATTACACACATTTCCTGGCTCTCCAAAAGGATTATAAATCCATGGAAAACACAGATATATTAAATGACCTCCTTTTGTGGCACAATTTTCAGGGGATATTTGGGGAATGTCTAAAGTCTGGTTGGATACTGGTTCTATTCAAGAAAGAGCAATCCATATTTCCAAGTTATGTAATGACACCCCTGTTTCCTTTGTCTCAACATAGTCTAAGTAAAATTTACTTTTATAGCCCAAATACATGTCATGCAGGATTATTTAAATCATGAGTATCAAATACAGTTACTCAAAAAAAAAAAAAAGTTTGCCAAAGATCTGGGTTATTTTCATGTCTTCTATCTTCTATCCATGGCCATTGGCTTTATCCTCAGACTTAACTAGTGCCATGATGGAGATCTGACTCTTCACTTTGTACTAGTAAATGGCTGCATTGAGACCAGACTTCATATCTTTCTACCATTGTCAAAGACAGAATCTCTCCTTGGAATTCCTGATATTTTTCTTCTACTGACTTTAAATTTGATCAAGCTAACATCGCTGAACCAATTGCTCTAGCCATGAGGATAGGATCATCACACTAATCCCCACCTAAGGATCCAGAATGGGATGAGTACCACCCAAATTCAGAGGCTGAAAAAGAAGAGCAAATTCCCAAAAGGAAAGTAAGGTACTTTGGTCAAAGAAGAAAGGAGGGAGGAGATAGTTAGTAAAAGATTAGTAAACATCCATTACAATGATGTTCTTTTTCTTAAACCTAGATAATATTAAAATAAAATCCCAGTCATAAGAAAAATGGGTGAAAAGAAAAATCAGTTTAAAAATGTGTTAACATCAAATTTATTAATTCTCATTTAATGTTAAACCTTGAGGTTAAGAACAATCTTTGGTATCAAATCTTAAACAGAATGTATTTGCTTGTATTCCTTCAAAAATGCATTGTTGGTGGAATGGTCCAAGGTGGGAAAGAGTGGTATTATCAGTAGCAAAATTATTACATAGCATTATCAATGTTTACTTTGGTCCTTGTCTAAAGAAGGAATGACAACTGAAGCCAATAATATAGATACAAAGCAATAAAGCTGGATAAGAGCAGGTTCTGAGTGCTGTATCAATCCAGAGAGGTTAGATTATACTACAGTAAAAATCACATGGCTATGTCTAGTTTCAAAGCAGGTGAATGAGTGGTTTTCTATCCTGGTTCAGAAGGAAAGGAGAATGGGAATATTTGGAAACTACATAAAAACTATGCAAACACATAACAGACACTTAGTAAATCATTCTAGGAATTAATGAAAAAGGATTTCAAAGTTGTATTTATATAGCCACTGAAGCACATTTGTCTTTTTTAATTTAGTTGTGAATGAGAGAATTTTTGAGAAAAGCAATTTAGGATGGCATAAAGAATAGTATCATTAGCATGTCAACCGTGTTCCTCTCCTGGCTCTGCTGCTCATTAGTCTGTCTTTGAGCTGATCATATTAATCCTCTGGGCCTCAGTTTCCTCACCATTACAATAAGACGACTAAGATGTTTTTCATAGGAAAATAGTGAAAACAACAACAAAATCATATGTAATATACTAGGTACAATGGCAGGCAAATATTAAGTATTCAATGAAGTCTAGCTTTTAAAGTTCACAGGGTCTTATTCACAGTATTTGATCTTAAGTTCTGGTATTAATTTGACAGTCGAAGTTTTCATTTCATTATCACGAAAGTAATACAACTTGATCTCAACTCATTTGGCTTGAAAGAACTGACTAGAAAAGACATGGAGCTTGATATAGACCAAGTTCCATTTAGCATGAATATTCGTACATTTTCCTGCAGAAACATGAACATGTCTGATCCTGGCTACTACCCCAGTCCCTTCTGAATTGTTGCACAACCCACGTCATCTGCGTAGTGTTCGTTTTGTAAAATCTTTTCAGAAAATGGCTTCAGAAATACATTTCTCCCCAAGAGGTATGGAGGATTTTATGTCTTTACTTAAATCTCTCCAGTTGATCCAGATGATTGTGTTTCTCATATGTCAGTCATTAAAATGACTTACAAAGACAACTGGCTCTTACCCCCTTTACAGCAAAGAAAGGGCTCTGAAATAAAACAAAGTAGAATTGTCTTGTTAACTTGTCCTTCACCCCTCTGATCTTTTTAGAGCATGATTTCTCACACCACATTATCGGTATCCCAGCATTGCTCCTCACTCAAAAAGAAACAGAAATAGAAATAGAAATAGAAATACTCACTCAAAATACAAACTTCCAGACTCCCTCCCCACATTTGAGGAACTAGAATCTCCAGAGGTGTGGACCTAGACTCAGCATTGTAAACAGAATCCCAAGTTGATTCCTGGGCATAGTAAAGTTTGAGAAGAGCTGCCTCAGATGTGAAGGATGAGTTGCCCCCCCCTTTTTTTTTTCCTATTGCATAAGTGATTCATTCCAACCCTAACACATTTCTTCCCATATTACATTGATTGTGTAATGCATTCTGTATTTCTACCTCCCATTTGCTATCATTTGAAGTCCCTTCTATTATATTTGATGAGCCCTTTAGTCCCCTGGCATACTTAGCTGTACCTTTATTATTGCCTATGGTTGCCACCAGGGCTTTCTAAGTACAGGTCTTGGAACAGCTCCTAGAAAAGGAGAATACATGGACCTTCTTCAGAAAATTAAGCCAAAGAGAGAAAGGATGCTGGGGAAACTCTTGTTCCTTTTTTTTAGAAATGGTAGGAATGTAACAAAAGGTATGGCTTCTTTCTCACTACAACATCTGACTGAAGTTATTAAGAGCTTTGTGATGATGTGGGAATCCCAATGGTCAAATAATACTATAAAGCTTCAAGTATTTTAAAGATCAATATCTAGGGAGACATTAATTTAACTTAGAATTATAACTTCAAACTGGCCTTGCTTCTTCAGACAAGCATGGGGAAAATATGGTCTCAATAGTTGGATAAATGGAGGTTTAAGCCTAAAACCCACAGTTGGTGGTTTACTGAATCACTCATGTTGGCGATTTTAAATGGCCATTTCTTCATCTATAAAATGGAAAAAAATATTTACCTCAAAGTTTATTTGGGCAAAATGAGTAATAGGGCAAACTATAGTGTTTGGCATTTTGTATTTCATTTAATAGAAAACTCTCTTCAACCCATTCTAGGATTGGGTTATTTTCTTAGGAAAATAGCTGCAGATAGGAAACAAGGATACACTCGTGAACATTGTCATATACAGCTCAAGGGGAAATTTCTACCCCAAGAGTGAAATTCTTGAACAATTTATGAGTAACCTCTGTGGGTGTCAGTGACAGCATGAAATGTGGAGTGGAGATGAATGTGGGCCAAAGAAGAAGGAAACTGTCTATCCAACCGGTTATTCATAAACTGTTGAAATCAGCAACATGAATGATAAAATACAAACGTCAAAATGTTGAAAATAGAACTACCCTATGACCCAGCAATTGCACTACTGGGTATTTACCCTAAAGATACAAATGTAGTGATCCGAAGGGGCACGTGCACCCGAATGTTTATAGCAGCAATGTCTACAATAGCCAAACTATGGAAAGAACCTAGATGTCCATCAACAGACGAATGGATAAAGAAGATGTGGTATATATACACAATGGAATACTATGCAGCCATCAAAAGAAATGAAATCTTGCCATTTGCGATGACGTGGATGGAACTAGAGGGTATCATGCTTAGCGAAATAAGTCAATCGGAGAAAGACAACTATCATATGATCTCCCTGATATGAGGGAGAGGAGATGCAACATGGGGGGTTAAGGGGGTAGGAGAAGAGTAAATGAAACAAGATGGGATTGGGAGGAGACAAACCATAAGTGACTCTTAATCTCACAAAACAAACTGAGGGTTGATGGGGGGAGGGGGATTGGGAGGGGGGGTGGGGTTATGGACATTGGGGAGGGTATGTGCTATGGTGAGTGCTGTGAAGTGTGTAAACCTGGCGATTCACAGACCTGTACCCCTGGGGATAAAAATATATTATATGTTAATAAAAAATAAAATTAAAAACAAATACCTGATCAATACTCATCAGAACTGTTAAGGTCATCATCAACTAGGCAAGTATGAGAAAATTTCACAGCTCAAACAATGCTATAGAGCCATAACAATGCTATAGATCTCAGTGGGTGGGATCCTGTAAGAGAAGAAGGCTCTTAGGAAAAAACGAAGGAAATCTTAATAAAAAACAAAATTTAGTTAATAATAATAAATTAATATTGTTTCATCATTTGTAACAACTATACCATACTAATATAAGATATGGGAAATTAGGTTTGGGGAGCATGGGAACTCTATACAATCTGCCATTTCCTTGTAAATCTAAATTATTAGAAATAAAAAATTTGGAAAGGAAAAAAAAAATTAAAAGAGTAAATTAAAACTGACCAAAGCATCCTCTTCATTACTGGCAAAGCTGTTCTTGAAAATCTCGGTTATACCTGTGTGAGAGTGAGCTTTACAATACTAAATCCCAGAACTAGAATTACCCATTTAGAAGAATTAAGATTACCATGTGCAGAATAACAGCGTGAAACATGTATGTCCTTTAAGCACTTGCTCCTAAGAAGAACAGGAAGGAACTGGGCAGTTAATGTCCAGTTTCTCTTAAAGCTCATCACTCATCTAAGCAAGTTCATCTTCCCTGGGGTGGACTTAAAGGAAGTAGAGTGGCCAATAGAGAGTTATTCTAATTAAGTTCCTTCACAGGTCAGGAAACACTGGGAGTGGAGATGAAGCATACCACCAACTTGGCCAAACTTGAAAATCTATATCTAAAAATCATAAGAATTGACTCCTTTTTAAAATTTTCTACCTGGCACACAATGCTAGAGTTCCAGGCCTTCATTCCTAGTTTCCCGTAAATATTCCCAAAAGCAATGAAATAGAACTGAAATACTCCTGTACAAAGTAGCTCAAGGGAGATATCATAAGTCACGCAGAAAAGGCATGTTTAAAATGTAAGAACAATCTTGGAATAAATAAGGTACACTGTTCTCAGTTCCTTTTGGAATGGAGGGACACATTCTTTTTGGAATGGAGGGACATGTCTCCTAAGCATATGAAAAACTGAATGGAAGACAAGGTTTCTCAGATTGGATCATGGTATCTTTTTAACTGTACCTCATATGTGTTCAATAGTTGAAATAATTAAATCTGAAAAAAATAAGACCTTGGGATAAATATGCTATATCCTAAGACTTTTACTTTCTGGTAAAGAAACAACTAGAGGAATCTATTGATTATATGTATTTTTTTTAAGTCCTAGAATTTATATATATTTTTTGTTTCCATTTGAATCTTTGCCCAACTCTGGTGCTAGAATGCTTTTTAATCATCTGATATCCAGTATTATCTCATTGTCTTTTCATGTATCCTTTCTATCATTAACTTATGATTTTATGAACAAATATAAATTTTATTATTTAGGTAAAATAATAGGCATCTGGGTTCTAGTAATCACCATTTCACACCAAGATTGTGGGTGATATAGGCATTTAAGTGCAAAAGTACATAGCAACTACACTTTAAGACCTGATATATAAGGTTCATTGGGGTCCTATACACCATTCTGGAGTTAGGATTCTCAGGTTTCTAGATACTACTACCTAATAACTACAAACTTACTAAGGCAAGAAGATGCTTGGACTGTCTCAAACATCAAGATCAGTTAAACTGGAAATAGGCATAAAGAACAGGAATTTGAGTTTCACCAAGGTGGTGGTTTTGACAGCTGAATGTGATGAATGGCAACAAAGCTGAGAGAGTATGAGTGGCCCAAGAATTTATAGAGAGGAAGGGAGAGAGAGGATATGAGGGGGCAGGGGAAAATAAAATGCTTGTAGGAACAATAGATTGAAGGTCCCTGTTGAGTCAAAAGATTTTGGAGACCACAGTACCAGAGGAAGTTAGCTAGAAACAAGAGATGTTAGTCACATAGTAAGATTCGTAAAATAGAAATTATGAAAGGGTTGAAGTTAATTTTAAAGAAGTAATGTTGCATATACCACACAAGTGGGTGCATAAAGTAATGATGAAATCAATGTCAGCAATGTCAGCCGACTAGAGGAATTCAAGGAACCCGCAGAACCGAGTTTTGTGAAGATCATGCAATGATTCCTGAAAATTCTGAGAATTTATATAAGGGATGTCAGAGAGTGTGATAGTGAACCAAGAGTTAACATTTTTAATTAGCGGACAATGATCTGAGCACATGGATTCAAAATGCAACATTCTAGGCACAGCTACTGCTGGGGTTGTTGAGAGTATGACTGGGGAGGAGGATAGGTTGAGGGTATCTGTGGCTCTATCTTCACCCTCATAGATGAGAAAAACCATTCTGCAGAATCAGATGTTTACCCAGTCTGTGATCCAGGCCCCTTCCCAGTTGCTCCCTGATGACTGGAAAAGCCTAGGGAAATTATTGTCTTAGACTAGTATGTGGATTCACTGTTGACCTCTGTTATGGGTAGATGAGATTATACCAGTGTGAAACTTTACCTGACACCTTTAAATAAAGTTGAAACTTCGGAGGAAGGCAAATGTTATCATGAGGTTTCCTTATTCACTCTGATAATCATGGTAGAATGCCTAGGGAATGCTTTGCATTGCTCCCAGGTTGCATCCCAAATTCCTTAGCATTATATGTTACTTCTCCAAGCATGCCTTCTCTATCTTTTCCTTCACTTAGTCCTGACACTCTACGGTATACCCACAGAACTGTTTGTAATTTCCCAAATATTTCAGGCTCTTACATGCCTCAGGGAATTTGTACCTGCTGTTTCTTCTACATATCATTTACTTTCATTCTTCACCTGATAACTCTTTCTGTCCTTCATGATTCAGTTGAGATGAAGCAACCTCTGAGAATGTTTGCATCTCTCTTCCTTTCTTCTCTTTCATGGCACTTGTAAGAGTGCTATGAATTGCCTATTTAGCTCTCTTTGTACATGAGTGGCACTTCGTGAGCTGAGAATTTCTCATTTACCCTTGTATCTTCAGTTCCACTGGGAGTGGCTTATAGCAGATGATCAATAAACATTGGTTACTATAAATCTATTTAGTTTTTTATAGTAATCAATCTTCCTTAACTTTTTTAAAACTTACAATTCTAAAATTTCAGAGGAAATTCCCAGATATCATTACCTCTGCAAACCTGCTGTCATTAGAATTCAACAGTTGCACTATTAAGGGATGATAAGAGAGAGAGAAAAAAAAAGTTAAGTACAGACACATAAATAATAGAGATTAAGAGACCATGATTGCCTGAAGCTCCTTGATTGGTGTTAAGGATTATTTTTAACAGTAATCAAATCTCCAACAGTGACAAAGTGTGTATTTTAAATAGAAATCGTTTCTTTTGGTATGAAAATCTTCACTATTGCCTGCACATTAGATATTTGGGGGTAAATGGATTTTCCTCTAAAATTAAAACTATGCTCAAAAAAATTAAGACTATTCTAGGTTGGTATTAGCATGTTTTAGTCTCTCTTCTCTATCTTATCATCTGTATGATCTGCTGTAGGGTTTACGACTTTATCTAAAATTTTTGTAAGAGTATAGGATTGGGAGTACCCTTATTTTCATGTAATCCAATTCTAATCCATTGGAAGCTCACATCACCAAACATGAGCAATACTGAAGTTTGGCCTTAATGGTAGATTAGACCATCCGTCTTCTCAGTGTAGTTTTAGTTTATGATGCTAGACTCATAAATGCCACAACACCAGAAATCACAATATTGAGAATCTTGTCCACTGAATTAAAGTAGTAACTACAGGATTTCCCTATATAATGCAATGCTGTTAGGAAAGATAATCATTAGATTCCTGGTCTATCATGTTGTCTTCCTTTCCACCAGATCAGTCAGAAGGGAGGAAATGTGACACAAAGACAATTGAGGGTAGATGTAGAAATATATCCCAATGAGTTAAGTAGCTTGCCTTAAATTGACTACCTAGTAAGAACTAAAGTTAAGGTGGAGGTCCAGACTGAATCTCAAAGCTCACACCATGTTCATTGCATAAACTTGTTTAGAGCAAAGAGTGTTGTTGCTCAGGACAAGCAGGTAAGGCAGGGGCTCTATGTGAAGTTGGGCAGGGGGTAGGAAGGAGATCTCTGGTCACATAGGACAGAGAGCCTCAGGAGGAAAAAACCAGAGAAATGGAAAACATGAGGTGTAATTTCAGCCTTTACCATGCTTTTGCTTAGATCCTCATAATTAATGAGAAAAAGGGGGAGGGAATTGTGTTTTCCTAGTACTGCTGGTCCAGCTTTCTGAAAGTTCTTCCTTTCCTGGGTATTAGAGAACATGGCTACATGCCAAGCCAACTATCTCTCCTGCTTAGTTATCCCAAGTTTTCTTCCCTGGCAGAGATACAGTGAGGTGGTGTATTGATTTCACCTCAGATTTTCATCTCGGTCATTCAACCTACGTTCAGGAAGTGGCATTATCTTACTCCTGGAGGCAGAGAGACACTGTCAGTCTCTCCCTGGAGGACAGTCGACTAAGTTCAGAGAGACTGTTTGTTGGCATCCCTTCCCTTGTCTGCGTTTGTTTTACATAACAGCATGCCACAACTCTTCAAGGAACAAAGCTAGGCACTACCCTGGTTTCCCTTCTCGTGACATGTAGGGAGGAAACATCAGTACTTGCAAAATGCTGTTGCTCCAAGCTTAGCTCCCAGCTGGCAGATAATCAATTTTCTCTAATGCACAGTTACTTTCTCTCCTCTCCTCTCCCTCTTAGACCATATTACACATGGTAATGTGTGCGGATAGCTTTCAGTTCTCTGGGAGGAAGACTGAGGAGTAAGGGCTACATTTTCTTCATTTCTAAGATGCAGGTATTGGACAAGCTGATATTTAGAATTGAAAATTTCTGTGGTTTTGGTTCTTGCATTACTATGTCAGTGCATGTAGCAAAAAATATGTATAAAACTTTTAGTGAAAATTTACCATGAGAGAATTTCAAATTGAGACTCAAACTACTGGAATTCTCTATTTTAGATCCATGCTAACTAATTGTGTGACCCTGGATGTATCATTTTGACTCTGAACTTCAGTTACAGCTGGATTAGATGACCCTTGAGATTTCTTCTAAATCTAAAGTCTAAACTATATGCATTCTCTTTTTCTAGCAATACACCTTTCACTTACTTTAACGTGATAGTTGTTTAAAGGAATTAGTTTAGAACCAGGAGCAAAGGGAATCTGTTTGTAGTCTATTCTTTATCACTGTCTTTTCTTAATAAGAATAATGGTCAAACTACATAGAGGAGTGATGAGGGAATGTGGGAAGGTTTATGTCACCACAGTTAAGGTCTTTCTACAAAAGATGAGCTATAGAAGACACCTTTGGAACTGTAGTAATCTGTTATTTTCTTTCAGAAATATTAATTTGGTAACTTTGTGTTAACAGCTAAAAATAAGTAAAGGAATAGCCCTAAATGCCTAAAAGACCTTTAAAGTGTAGTCATAGACAAATTTTCACTTTGTCTCTGTATTGCCCAATAATTAAAATCCTTTCCTACTAGAAATGTTCTAGGTTCACTGGATAGTGAAGTCAATGTGCAACAGGATTTTCAGGCAGTCATTGAGCTCCTCTCGTCTACATATCCAGGTCCAGCCAACTGGGGTCTCTTTTAGTGCAGGTCTTTGGTAGCTCATTTTGGCCAAAGTCATTTTAGGATTGCTATTCTGTACCAGAATTTTTAGGGTGCTCATAAAATCTTGAACAGCTTTTAAGTTCATATATGCTCATATATGCCACTGGGAAATCAAGGCTCTTAGGCCCTTTAGACATATCCCATACCAGGCTCTACTTCATTTTTAACTTCAGTTTTGAAAGTTAAATGTCAACATTTCCTTTATAAGTATCCATGTTCTTTGAAAACAGATCTTCCCCTATCTTTCATTTCAAGCAATGTTTTCTTCCGCTTTTGCAGAGATGGGTCATACGGCTAATCTTTGAGCACTGTGTGTGCTTATAGGGCACTGAACTCTTCACACTCATTGTGGATTTCTCACATGGGTTATTTTGGTCTTCAAAACAATCAAATCAACCTTGATTGAGTGACTGTTAGGGCATGATGCTTCCTATTTTCAGTCTGCTCTAGTTCCTTGTGCTTGATTATTCTACTCCCATAATGAGCCCCAGTGACACCAAATTTAGCTTTTTTCATCCCCTCATTGGAGCTGTCTGTGTTAACAGGGGCTGCCTCACGTAGTCCCTAAATGGGGCTCATCGCATCATATTGCATTTTTATGATCTTACATGAAGAGAATCTATACTGGAAGTAAAACATACCCACTAAAACTTTTTGGCTTCATTAAATGGTAGAATCCATGTTCATGAAAAAAAAAATGGCTGGGGATATTTGCTTTCCTCACTTTACATTCAGTCAGGATAGCTTTCAGATCATTCTTTATTCAAGTAGATTAAAGTCAATCAATCTGTAATGAAGTAGCTATGAAAATAAATGGATATGTCTACCAAGTACAGTTTAATGCTTTATTTTGTTAAAATGCCTGGTATAATGTATTTGATATAATTTAGTATGTTTGAGAAGTTTAACCAGTTTTTCTCACTTGTTTTATTTTGCCAATTTTTATCTGGTTTTTGTGGGCCTAAACTTATCTTATACATACAGGGTTTTAAAAAACAGAAAAGCAAAAAACAAACAAACAAAAAAAACAAACAAAAAATACTTCTAACTTGTCTGGCATTTTTTAAAAAAAATTTTTAAATTATTTTTTTATTTTTTATTTTTTTGCTTCTAACTTGTCTGACATTTTTCTCTTAAGAAGAATTGGGGAGGGGCGCCTGGGTGGCTCAGTGGGTTAAGCCGCTGCCTTCGGCTCAGGTCATGATCCCAGGTCCTGGGTTCACGCCCCACATCGGGCTTTCTGCTCAGCAGGGAGCCTGCTTCCTCCTCTCTCTCTGCCTGCCTCTCTGCTTACTTGTGATTTCTCTCTGTCAAATAAATAAATAAAATCTTTAAAAAAAAATAAAAAGAAGAATTGGGAAATAATTGCCATTGATGTTGATGTATAATACAGATGTGTTCGTCCAGCAGACTAGTTCCTGTTCCCTATTAACTGTATGACTACAACAGGAGTATGTCTTAAATCATTAAGTGTATTTGAGATATACATATTCGTATACCCTTAATTATCAATAAAAGTAAAATCCTTTAACTTAAAAAAAAAAAAAGATGAGCTATGCAGGGTTGGTGAATTTGACATCGGGGTAGATTGCAAATGGTTCACCAAAGACACACAAGTGTTAAAACACGATGGAGTTTCTTCCCTAGCATTGTGAAGATTAGATATGCTAAATATTGAGCTTAAAGCAGCTATTTTCAGTTCTTTAATGTCACTGAAAATTTATAACCTTGAAAACCAGGTTTTTCCTGGTTTTTATATATACATTTTTCCAATTACTCTTTCATGCCACCAAATCCAATATGTTATCAAAGAACTGGTTGGGCCACAGGGGCTATAGATTCATGTTAACAACTTCTGCAAAGTGCATGTCTTTTAGAAATGGCTTGGAACAAAAAAAAAAAGTGAGTTTTTTTTTTTTCTTCCCGCCAAGAAGGCTGTAGAGGAGAAGCAAGGCACTTCAATTTACCATTATTTAAACACCAGATTCCAAGTGGCTTTAATTTTAATGATGTTAACATCAAATTCTCCTTGAGAGATCTCTTGTGATCAGCTGCTAAGAGGCTGTTGCCTCAATGCTGAGAGAACAATAGTGCTTAGCAAATAACAGCTCTCTACAGTTAGTGTAATTTTTCCCTTCTTATTTGCTAATCTAAATGCAGTTATTCTGCAAAGAATTGGTTAACTCAAGTTTATTTAGGAACTCAAGGATGGGAAAGGAGACAGAACATCTAATTAAATCTTTAATGCATAAAACCATACTTCAATTTTATAACTCACAGTTTAGTTATTCAAATGACAGTATTAATGAAAACAAAAAAGCTCTCAGGGGTAAATTGAGAGACCTAGCTTCTGGTGAAGGTTCTGTGGTGTGACCTTTGGCAAGCTCCAGTTTTCCTCAGAGCTTTACTCTCTCATCAGGAAAATGAAGAAACTGGCCTGATCTCTGAATTCTCTTTCAGCTATGACACCCTAGGATCAAATCCAAATTCAGCAGTGAAAGTACTGAAAATTCCCTATATAATGAGGCCAAAGACACTTTCAGTTTTGGTGAGCAGAGCATTAAACCATTGTTCTTGATGCTGATTAGACATGGAATACCATCTGTGAAAATAAAGCAAGTGCCAATTAAAAAAAAAAAAAAGAAAAGAAAAAAGAAAAGGATTTGGAGGGCCTTTAATAATCTCCTATATCAATCATGCAATAGCAGAGCCAGATATGAGGCAGATACCTACATACCTTGGTTCATATGATCCTTCTCCCAGAACGCTTATTCCAAGAAGTCTGTTTAGCTCAAAAGCACAAGTCCTTATCTTCCCTGTGGGCAGAGAATGCTGAGCGTCAGCCTCCGATCTAGACTGTCCTTTATAAATGAAAGAGAAACAAGACTCCATGTGGCAGACAGATTAATGCTAGAACTCATTCTCTGATATAGAAATCGAAAAGCCTTGAGGTGTGAATCCCGAACATAATGAGCAAATGGATGTGGTTGCATGCTTTTCTCAAATCTTTATATTATTTTCTTTTACTACTCAAGTCACAGCTAGGGCTTTTTGGTGGGTAAAAAGAGGTGTTTGTGTCTAATAGTTGAGTAGAGGCAGGACACATGTCACCTCACAAGCCCTGAGGTGTTCTTGAGTGGGCAGTATCATGTATTGAGTAAAAGGCCTGCTGACCCCCAGGATGGGACATTCTTAACATGTTTTGTTTGTTTGTTTTTTAAGATTTTATTTATTTATTTGAGAGAGACAGTGAGAGAGAGCATGAGAAGGGAGAAGGTCAGAGAGAGAAGCAGACTCCCCATGGAGCAAGGAGCCCGATGGGGGACTCGATCCTAGGACTCCGGGATCATGACCTGAGCCGAAGGCAGTCGTCCAACCAACTGAACCACCCAGATGCCCGGGAGGGGGCATTCTTAAATCCCCCCGATGCTGTGGTCTTCTCATGTTTTCATATCTGTAATGGAGTCTTGTCAGGGGAAGGAAAAGGATAGATTGTTGTGCTCTCTTGTCTTTGACTGCAGGGCCATTCCAGTACAATAAAAGAGGTTCTGTCAGGTGTACAGCTATAGAATTCTTAGTCTTAAAACCAAGGAGAAAGGAATGGTGCTAAGCTCTGACTTCCTGACAGGTGGAGAAAAATGGATGTTTATTGTAGATACAAATCAAAATGAACAAGCTCTGATATAAACTAGATTCTCAAGGTCACAAGAGCCTCTGAGTTATATGGAAACATTAGGAAAAGGAAAAAATAATGGTAATAATTTTCAGTGACATTTATTAAGCACCTACTATGTCTCAGTCCCTGTTCTAAACACTCAACAGGAATTCTTCCACTTCACCAGAATTCTAGTAAGGAGGGATGACTATTATTCCTCTTTTTCTATGTGCTAAAACTGAGACTAGACAAATTAAGCAAGCTGCTTAAGGTCATAGAGCAAATTAATGACAAACTAAGAAATTTCCATGTTTTTTGGTCATATATCTCATTTCTTCATTTTTCATAAGTTTTAGAGCTGTTGGCAAAATTTGGACGTGTTTCAAATATGCAGGTTTAAGTAATATCACTAATAATAAATTTAATATTAAAATCATATTTAACATTTTGTGTAGGGTCCCCACAAAATGCACTAAGTGAAGTAGTTTTGTTTTATAAAAAAGACAAAAAGAACCAGAAAAGAAATAGGATTTACCCAAGATTACACAAGAAGATCATAAACAGGCAGGAATTAGAGCACAGGTCTGCTGACTTTGAGTCCAGTGCTTTCCCTACCAAAAGATATAGCTTCCTTTTTCAGAGAAGTCGAGCTTTTTAGAGCAAACTCTATGTAGTTTGATATAATTTGCGGAGTTTAAAAAAAATACATTAGTAACAATTTTTAACAGACATGTTAAAAATTATCTTGAATACCACAAAGTGCAAAACTTCCTGGGTGAGAGAATTCCAGCAGGGGAAGAAAGCTTTAAAATTGAGTGGTTGGGCATAGAGCAAAGAGCAAGTGAGGTCAAGATTTTAAGTTTATAATTTTGCAGAGTATCCCCAGGAGTGATTTGACGTCGTGGGGAACATTTTGTGATTTGACCTTTTCCAACCATGCCCTGCAGTTGCCTGAATTTGGATGTTCTTTTTCCAGCTGCTTTCAAAAGCTGTTTTAGAAAGCTTGGTATTCTGATAACATTAGGTTTCTCAACTTCTGTGGAGTCTTTTCTTTCAGAAAATGTCAGTGCCTGGGTTAGATTAATCAGGTCTGGCTTCAAACACAAAATTATGCCAGGCCCGTCAAATGAATAAAATAAGAAATTACAGTGTTTCTACTGACATGGTTATTTCTCTAGGAAAGTTTTCTGGGTTTGAATTAAAATCACTAATAACATTTTTCTCTTTGCCTCCTGATTTGGAAAACCATCTGTAAGATACATTCATAAATTCAACAGCTAGAATTCAAATACCGTCTTTATTGCTGATAGCAGTGATTTGGAAGATTGGTACTATTTCTCATCAAAATCTAATTTTTGGTATTACCCAACTCATGAGAAGTTGGTGTACAAGACCATCTAGTTGCTTGGAATAGCAGGCTGGCAACAATCAACTACCTAAAGTAGGGACTGAGTGAGACAAACTTCTAGATTAACCTCTAAAATCAGTCCATGGCTTGATGTTACCAAGTGGAGAACAGATGTAAGAGATTATTAGATCTGTCCAGTAAGTAAACACATAAGTGGGCAAGCATCCAATTTTGCCCATCAGATAACAGAATGAAGTGGGAGAAAGTCAGAGTGGAATCTCCTTTTTCAGGTACTTATAAAAGGGTGGAAATTCCTGTATAATAGGTGAGGGAAAATAGAGGGAACCATGGCTGCCCATGGCCAAAGACTCCATTTTCATGGACACAACTATGGACATGTCGTTTCATGCTGGGAAGTCTGGTTTCTTTCTACAAGTCTCAAATAGGATTTCTATTCTTTTCCTCTGGCAAGGGCAATCTCATCATGTGTATGTCAGAATGGCAAAAATGTAACATTGACCCATTTTCTGTGGCTCTGGGATTACAACTGTGACAAATCAGTTATAATCTGTAATTACAAAGAGCAAAAATAAATAAATAAATACTTCCTTATCTAGCACTTACCTATGGTTGACTGGACGTAAAAAACTACTATTTTTCTTTGGATTTCTCAAATATACAGCCATACCTCTATTAAGCCAGTTTAGCTTTCTTATCAAAGGTGACAGATTTAACTATACTATGGTATGTGCTTCTTATTGGTCTCCCTCTCCTGAGCTGTTGAAAATACTTCAACAACTTAGAGCCAAGAGAGCAAAGAGTGGAATATGAATTCACATTTTAAAATACCCCTGAAATGGGACTTCTCAAAGAGATAAATTGGAAGATCTGGTGGTGGTGTAGTAATACTCTACACAAGGAGTAACCATACATAAAAGGATATTTTGTTACCTTTGACTACCAAGCCATGTTGATATGTAATAGCCCATGCTTCAGGGTCATGTTGAAAAGAAGAGATGATTTTTGTGACACACATCTGTGAACTATGCTAAAATGATGGTATTAATGATGTTCATGGATATACTGATGTTCATGAATGCTTGACTATTGTTCCTGATAGTTGCAGGTAGCCTTTTAACAAAGGATAAAAACATTTCACTGGAAAGGAAGCTTACTTACCAATACCATAGAATACCAATACCAATCTTCTTTGATGGGTCTTTAAGAGGATAAAATTGGTTGATAGGGATAAATTCTAGGACTTTCTATCCAATTCTCTTTTGGATGTGGGGTACTATTTCTTCTATGCTTATATGGGCCAGAATAGAGTTAATAATATTGCAAAGAACCATGCTATTTTGTAATAATATATTACATGTATACATTCTCTCTGAAAAAATAAAACACTTTTTCTACCGTTAGCAAATGTGGTTTTCACAGCAACCTTAGTAATAAGTGTGTTTATCCCTATTTTCCTGGAAGAACTTAAACAACTTACCCTACTTGCTGGACCTTGTTTGTGTCATTACTAGTACTTGAATTCTGGAACTGCAGTCTGTGTATTTTCTGCTACTACAATCTATTCTGCACTGATATAAAACATGTTTGGTATCTAGTCAGATGTTTGTAGGAGTTAGATTTAATTATGCTGAGAAATTGCATTCCTTTTGGATGGATCAAAGTGGCAAATGCGTTCATTTGTATCTTCAGCTTTAGATTTCTGAGACAGAGTTGTTTTGCTTATATAAATCTCAAGGTGAAGTTATTTGGACACTGTTGGAATTTGGTAATGAACCTAAAATAATGAATTGTATTACAAAAGGTCACAATAAGCTATGAAACTTGTTTCTAAAGCAAGGGGAAAAGAGAAGTGATTTACACTAGTAAATCTAGTAAGAGAATTTTCTAGTACAGAAATGCAGAAAACTAAAATATTAGCAAACAGTTAGGTTCACTGTGTAAACCTAGAGGAAACCACTAATCTCTGGAGGCTTTACAAATATTAAGCTTCCTTCTATCTAAAGCTATTCTCCAGGAGGACAACTCTAGTAGAGTTGAGTTTCCATCTTCCTAAAAGTAATACGCTTATCACATAAGGTTCAAGAGCAAATGAAAAGAATTTTTCTCTTTATGGTTGGGGCCCCCAGTTATCCAAACCAGCTTTCTGTGTTAATTATATTCAGTAATTGCTCAACTTTCTGCTTTCCTTACCCCACCCTCGCCCCCACCTTTATTTCCATGATCCTAACCACTGGCTTAAAATGAACAGGGTATTTACTACAAAAGGAGTACTGCTTTGGGAGGCAAGAGTCAGGGGTCTGCCACTAGATAGCTCTGTGTCCTTCGATAAAATACCAATAATCTTTGATGGTCTTTAAGAGGATAAAATTGGTTGGTATGGATAAATTCTAAGACCCTTCTAATGGATTCTCCTTTGGATGTGGAGTACTATTTCTTCCATGGTTATATATGCCAGAATGGTGTTAATAATATTACAAAGATATGCTACTTTTTAATAATATATGACATTAATGGGCCTTTTATTAAGGGCCAGGAATTATACTACGCACTTCACATATATTAATTCTTTTTAGTTTAGTTTCACAATAACCCTGTGAGGTGGGGTTTTTTTATTATTCCTATTACAGATAGGGAAGTTGAGACTCAGAGAATTAAACATTTTCCCCAAATCACACAACCCATTAGTGATAGAAGTAAGACTTTTGAACCTAGCTAGTCTGACATCACAGTCCTTATAGTGGACATTTTTCTTTTAAGATTTATTTATTTGTCAGAGCGAGCACACACAAGCAAGGGAAGTGACTGGCAAAGCAGTCAGAGGGAGAAGCAGGCTCCCTGTAGAGCAAGGAGCCTGGGGACCCCATCCCAGGACCCTGGGATCATGACCTGAGCAGAAGGCAGATGCTTAACCACCCAGGCATTCCTGTAGTGGACATTTTTGATGACCCCACCTTCCCGTCTTCTCTGAGCTGGAGTACCCATCCTCCAGGTGCTATAAGAGGTGGCTGCTGACAGCCCACCACTGTCTCCTTCTCTACAGATTGGCTTTGACCAAAATAGAACCATCACAACTAAGAGATTAAGATCACTCACCACAGCCTACAGAGCGCAACTGACTGCTGCTCTTGCCTCAAGGTGGCACTTACTCTGTGGTACGATTTGTTCCAGAACCTCCTAGAAGTTCCCCTACTTTTGCTTAGCTTTTTTTCCACTGCTGGTTCTTGCTTCCTTCCCTCACTCCCTTTCTTCTAACAGTTTAAACCCAATAAGTCACTCACCCTTGCAGGATTCTTTTTTTTTTTTTTAAGATTTTATTATTTATTTGACAGAGATCACAAGCAGGCAGAGAAGCAGGCAGAGAGAGAGAAGGAAGCAGGCTCCCTGCTGAGCAGAGAGCCCGATGCAGGACTCGATTCCAAGACCCTGGGATCATGACCTGAGCCGAAAGCAAAGGCATTAACCCACTGAGCCACCAGTCGCCCACCCTTGCAGGAATTCTTAACTCCACCTCTACTTCTAGGGAACCTAACTAACTGCAGCTCCTGGTCTTCACCACAATTCTATGCTCTCTTTGCTCAGTGGAGAAGTCAGAGGAAATCTTTAAAAGATAGATTTGGCCTAGAAAAAAATTATAAATTACACTTTTAACTTTCCATTGTAATTTTTCCACTTGCTATTTTTTCAACCTATGAGCTTAAAGAAATAACAGATGAAATAAAAATGGTGGTTTTGAAACAAAATCACACCTACCTATTAGACATAAGATGAAAGACTGATTGATCTCTTTCAGCAGCCAAGCCCCTTTGTTTTATCCTCTCATTAATTGGATCTGGCTGAGAAACTCAAATTACCAATCGATTCTTTAATAAGCATAATGGATCACTCTGATATGGCTGATTTCCCTTCCCTTTTTTTTTTTTCCCCTTGGCAAGCAGTTAAGATTGCTAACAGCTCACTGTGACCTTATAGTCACACCTCTGGGGATTAAGTTCAGCAAGGTATCCAATAAAAATATTTCCAGAAGCAATAATTTCTAAAGCGAAGTTTTAATATTTCATAAACTCATGTTGCTCTCTGCCTTGGTCTTAAATGTTTTTAGTATAGGGTTCTCCCAGGGTTTTCTTCATTGCTTTTTAAGCTAAAACATTTATTCATTTAACAAATAATTGCTGGACTCCTCCTGCATACCAGGCACTGTCCTAGATGCTGAGAGTAAATTAGCTAACTAAGTATAGCTACTTCCCTCATGGAACTCATGAACTAATTGTAGATTGTAATCTAATATTCACACCAGTCGTATTCTTTAAACTGTGATCAGCTCTCTAATTGTCATACCATATACTATGAGGTTTTACTGAAGACATTAGGTCTACTCAAGGACTTCTTTGATGATGGAATAAATTGATATCTGAAAAAAGATGGAGTTAAAAGTAAAGATGAGGGTATTAGATTTTCAGCCAAGGAAATCGCATGTGAAATGATCCTAATGCAAGAAGCAACAGGGACTATTAAAGAACCGGAAGAATACCAGTTGGAGTGTGAGGAAATACTATTTAAGATGAGGCTAGAGATGTAATTAGGAGAGACTGTACAAAATCTTAAAGGAAAAGTTAAAGGGTTTTAGTGTATCCCTATATCAATGGACACTTATTGAAGGGTTTGGAGCAGTGTATATGTGTGTGGCACGAACATAGGAACAGAGGATATTCCTAAAATTGGAGATAACATGGCAAATGAAGACAAAAGAATGAGCAGTACCCCTTAGGAGAATAGAGAGTAAATCAGGTTGGATGGGCATTAAAGGGGGGAGATCATAAACAGTGTGAGATAGAGCGGGGATGGATCAAGGTAAAATGGACCAGAAAAAACATGGTAAGCAGTACGGATTTTATACTGAGAAACTTGAAGGGAATGGCATGAGCAGAAGTGCACTTCAGAAAGATTGGTCTAAACTAGCACTGTCCAATTGAGCTTTCTATGGTGAAGTAACTTTTCTGTAATCTGTACTATCACAATATAGTACTCACTAGCCATATGTGGATACTGAGCACTTGAAGTGCTCTTGATGAACTGGAGGGATAGATTTTTTTTTTTTTTATTATTAAAGATTTTATTTATTTATTTGTCATAGAGAGAGAAGCGAGAGTGAGCACAGGCAGACAGAGTGGCAGGCAGAGGCAGAGGGAGAAGCAGGCTCGCTGCCAAGCAAGGAGCCCGATGTGGGACTCGATCCCAGGACGCTGGGATCATGACCTGAGCCGAAGGCAGCCGCTTAACCAACTGAGCCACCTAGGCGTCCCTGGAGGGATAGATTTTTAAATCTTATTTAATTTTGTATTTTACTTAAGGTAACTATCATCTTAGCGCAAATCTAGTAATAGTACAGAGTATGTATGTGTGATAGTGTGGTGGTGCTGGGACATTTGGAAGTTGGAATGAGGAAAAGGAGATGAGCTAGGAATCTGGGAGAGAGAGGTCAGGAAGAATAAAGACAGAAAAATCATACAAGTGAAAATATTTAATTTACTTTGTCTACATGAAAGGAATAATGAGAAAGGTCTAGTTTAAATTCAGATTATAGACCACCTCCCATGCCAGACTAAGGGGCTTGGACTTTTTGTGAAGAGGAACATGGATCCCTTTAAGATTTGCAAAGATTGGAATTATTTAAGCAGAATTTTCAGAAATGTGCTTGTCAGAAACTTCATTTAATTATGGTATATAAGATAAATTAGCATCTATATTTTTTGTTAGAGCCCTTGTGCCATTGAGTAATGATGCTATAGCCTTGTGTTTTTCTTAGTTTGAGAACACCTTGATGACAAGAATTAGAGTTTGGCTGTTTTCCCTTCTGACGTCCCAGGACCTAGTTGTTGGAACAATGTTGAATGTAATTTTAGAAAAGTTAATAGGAGCCTCAGACACTGTTGGGAATGGTGGGCAGGTGACTGGTGCAGAAACACATGGGAGTGGCATGTATAGAAGTTAGCAACTGATTAAACTTGAAAGTCATTACTTACCCATATCTCTAGACTCCATAAACTCAGAAACTGTGATTCTGCCCAAGGACTAGGTATTCTATGCATTCTTTTGGGAACACAGCAAATTTGGAGAAAAGTGTGGTGCCAATTAAAAGGTTGTATTTACAAAGCATTTTGGGGGCAGTGTTTATTCCAGATATCTTGAAGTTAAATATATCTTTAAAAAGATATTTCCAAAAAAAATAAATAAATAAAATAAAATAAAATAAAAAGATATTTCCAAGGGCAGCTGGGGGGCTCCATTGGTTAAGTGTCTGCCTTCAGCTCAGGTCATGATCCCAGGACCCTGGGATCAAGTCCCATACTGGGCTCCCTACTCAGTGGTGAGCCTGCTCCCCGCTCTCCTTCTCCTGCTCCCCCTGTGTACTTCCTCGCTCTCAAATAAATAAAATCTTAAAAAAAAAAAAAAAACAAAATAGAGAGATTTCCAGATTATCTTTCAAAAAGTCAGTGTATGTCCCTACCAAGAGTGTATAGCTCTTCATTCACATCTTGTCTGTACTAATTATTTATAATGATTTTTATGTATTTTGTAGATATTTGTATTTTCCTTTTAAAATTATCTAAAGCAGTCTCTTTCTTTCAACATTTTAAAAAGCTGTATGTTTATTTATTTATTTATTTAGTAAACTCTTTTCCCAATATGGGGCTTGAATTCACAACCCCAAGATCAAGAGTTGCATGCTCTACCAAGGAGTTCTAAGTTTTCCATTGCTAAATGTGTAAATAATTTTCCTTTATGCTTTTTATGTTCCCCCAAATGAAGATGGAGCCAGTCAACTCTTCTACTTTCCTGTGGTCCAAAGCAACCTCATAGAAGTATACCACAGATTCAAGTATTTCTAATAAGTGTTGACAGAGTTAGATCTAATGGATTGTCTCAACACATGTCTCTGTCTGAATTGTAGTCAGAAAATTATCTTGTTCCCTCTTAATCTATTTAATCTAGAATCAATTATGAGATTCCATAGGTCTTAATATCCATACTCCCTAAACGAGAGGGCTGTACGCAGAGCAGTGATTCAGAATATTTGTTGACTTAAACAAAGAAACTAGACAAATGTAAAGAAGGGCACAACACTAACACTATTATGAGCATGAGGAGAGCATAAACAATATTTTGCCTTCAAGTCAACCTAGTAGAATAATACATCCTCTAGTTTATAGTTAAGTAGAATAAGAATCATGAGTGAGGAACAAAGTGAAATCTGTTTTCTTTCTTTCTTTTTTTTTTTCCACCAACCTGACAGGTATTGATGATAAGGGGTAATATATGCATACATCCATTCAGCCCTAGTCTCTGTATATAGTAGTTCTCATTCTAGGTAACCAGAAAATTCTTCTTGTCATTATGTCAGGTGTTCACAGGGTAGAAGACTTTTCTACCATTGGAAATTTTTAGGAAATAGTTTCACACCACAGTTTAAAAAAATTGGAATTCATTGGTCATTAATATTGGCAGTGTGTTTCTTCTGAAAACCACACATGAGAAGCTTATAAAAGATAAGAAAAATGGACATTAGTGGGTGTTATTCAAATTATATGTCTTCTCTTTTTAATCATAACCTGTGACCATGACATTCTAAATTAAAACACAAAAAGGGACCCAACTAATTTATTAAATGCTATGACTTTAAATATCATATGTTAGACTAAATCAATAGAAGGAATATATTTGAAGTGACTGGAATAACCCCTTTTGACTTGGTTGGCATTTAAACCTTTTGGACTTAGGAATCACTGATGTGGTACTTTCAGGGGATTTGATTTTATAGGTTCGTTGGCCCAGAGTTTTTAAAAATACAAAAAAGGATGTGGCCTTAGAGATAAGACAGGCATCAGGCTGTCACAGTGAAGCTGCTTTGCTTTTAAATGGCCTTTCCAAGTTTGAATTCATAATCTAGTGGTAGAAAAGCTTTGGATTTGCTGGCAAAGATGAAAGATGCTTGGAAGCTATTACCTTAAAATAGAAATTGATGGGTAAATAGGCTATGGAAGTTTAGAATCTGACCTGAAAGGAAGTGGAGTATTGAATTGAGATAATTATCTTGTTAACTTGAGAGAAAATTCAAGTTCACCTTTAAAAGAGATCATTAATGCCAAAGTGTAGATTCTCATTCACTTATGTGATAAGAAGTAAAAAGAAGTTACTAAAATTATCTAGATAGAAAATATTATAACTTGTAAAGTCTCAAACACATGTTAAAAATATGCAGAAAACTCTCAAGGACTCTGAAAATAGGGAGAAAAAGTGCACTGAATATTATTATTTAAAAAGAAACCTCTCATTTTTCCCTATCTAGAATTTGAGACCTTGAATTTGTCTGTAGTATTCTGTTCAAAGAAACAGGAAAGAAACAGACAGACATTAATAGGGATCATCTCAAATTAAATGTCTTTATTCTATAATTATAGCCTGTGCCTATTCTAAACTAGAAGAAAAGCAGAGACCAAACTAATTTATGAACTGCCATGATTTTAAGTAGCTTAAGTCCAACTAAATCAACACAGAGAAGCATAATATCAGAGAACCAATCAAAATCTACTTAATCCCAGCAAGCAATTCCCACCTTTAAATTTTCAGGGGTTGTTGCTCAATAATAGGTACTTACTGTCACATTAAATTGTTCTCATGCATAGCCATATGGTTATTCTTTATTCACTTTCCTATCAGGGGTTATTTACATAAACTCCTTTTTTAACCCGGTGTTCTAGAACACCTCTTCTTGATTTTTTTGTGTTTTTTTCCCCCATGTTTAAATTTATAAATGCATTCTTTCTTCTGATCATTTTTTTAACAAATATTACTGAATACTTATTGGGAGTCAAAGAGGATGTTAAGTACTAGTTGTGGAATGGGATGCTAAAATAGGCACTGTTTGTGAACTCATGTAGATAAATCCTAATGGGAGAGAGTTTATGAAAATAGCCACACAAATAAGAAATTAAGAATCGTAGTTAAGTGCCATGAAGGAAAACTGTATGATTCAATGAAAACATTAGAAAAATATCTCAGCATAGGAATTTGGTTATAAATGGAGTAAAAGAGGAATTTACTAGTGTTAGGCACCAGTATATTCCTCTGTGGCTTGTATGGAGAAAGGTCCTGAGAACAGGAGGAAATTGTTACAAACTTTAGGGTCATTGCAGGTAAGAGAGGCACAGTGTAGACACACTGTCTCCCTCTATTCCCACCAGACAAAAAGTTTTATATTGTGTATATTAAGCAGGCAAAGAAGGCACCCTCCAGAACATTTGAAAGAAGAAAATATTATCAATATACTCAAAATGTTTCCTCCCATCTGATAGTCACATTACTTATAAAAGGATCAGAATTCAGTTTAGTTTGGGTTTTGTTTTTTTTTTTTAACCCAAAGGGGTAGAAGATAGCTTTCAACATATTCCTTGTATGAACTCTCAATTTAAATGTGTGAACATGAGAACTGAATATATGCTTATTTTCAAGTGCTTTGCAGTTTTTATTGAAGTATAATTGACATATTGAAGCATAAACCTATTGTTTTTAGGCATATGTCAGGTAATTTGATACTTTTATACATTATAAAACGATCCCCACAATGTCTAGTACCATCTGTTACCATACAAAATTATTATGATATTATTGACTACATCCCTATGGCTTATTTATAACTAGAAGTTTGTACCTCTTAATCACCTTTAATATTTCACCTATCCTCAGCCCTTTCCCCCTCTGGTAATCAGTAGTTTGTTTCCATGTATCTATGAGTCTGTTCCATTTTGTTTTTTGGTTTGCACATGTTAAGTGAAGACAGTATTTGTCTTTCTCTGTTTTACTTAGCATATACCCTCTGTGTCACCCATGCTGTCACAAGTGGCAAGATTTCATTCTTTGTTTTATAGCAGAGTAATATTTCTTTTTTTAAAGACTTTATTATTTATTTGACAGACAGAGATCACAAGTAGGCAGAGAGGTAAGCAGAGAGAGAGAGAGTGGGAAGCAGGCTCCCCGCTGAGCAGAAAGCCTGATGCGGGGCTTGATTCCAGGATCCCAGGATCCCATGGATCATGACCTGAGCTGAAGGCCGAGGCTTTACCCACTGAGCAACCCAGATGCCCCAAGTAATATTTCATTTTATGTATATTACATCTTTATCTATGGGTGGATGCCTAGGTTGCTTCCGTATCTTAGCTATTGTAAGTAATCCTGTAATGAACACAGGATGCATACATCTCGTCAAACTGGTCTTTTTATTTTCTCAGGTAAACATCTTCAAGTAGAATTGCTGGATTGTATGGTATTTCTACTAATAATTTTTGAGGAATCTCCATAGTGTTTCCCATAGTGGTTATGCCAGTTTACTTTCTCAGCAACAGAGCTTGTGGATGATATCTTTTTTCCATATCCTTGTCAACACTTGTTATTTTTTTGTGTTTTTGATAATAGAAAAATGTGACCAGGTATAAGGTGATATATTACCGTGGTTTTAATTTGCATTTACCTGATGATTAATGATGTTGACCATCTTTTCTTGTGCTTGTTGGCCATATGTATGTCTTTTGGAAATGTCTTTTCAGTTCTCTGTTCATTTTTTTTTTTTAATTTTATTTATTTATTCAGAGAGAGAGAGAGACAACACAAGCAGGGGGAGAGGCAGGCAGAGAGAGAAGCAGATTGCCCACTGAGAAGTGAGCCCAATGGAGGTCTAGATCCCAGGACCCTGGGATTGTGACTTGAGCTGAACACAGATGCTTAACCTACCAAGCCATCCCGGCGGCCTCCCTCTGTTCATTTTAATGGATTTTTAAATATTAAGTTATACAAGTTCTTTATATATATTTTGGATATTAACCCTTTATCAAAGACATCATTTGCAAATATCTTCTCCTATTTCAGTAGGTTGCCTTTTCATTTTGTAATGGTTTCCATCACTATGCAAAAGCTTTTCTGTTTGATATAAATGCCATTTGTTTATTTTAGCTTTTGTTCCCCTTGCCTGACACAGGTCCAAAAATATATTACTAAGACTGATGTCGAAGAGGCTTACTGCTATATTTTCTTCTAGGAGTTCCTGGTTTCAGGTCTTTCGTTCAAGTCTTTAATAGATTTGAATTTATTTTTGTATATAGTTTAGTCATCCAGTTTCATTCTTTTGCATATGGCTGTCGAACTTTTCCAACACCATTATTGGAGACTGTCTCTTCCTCATTGTATATTCTTGCATCCTTGTCATTGATTGACCATATAAACATGTGTTTATATTCTGGGCTCCCTATTCTAAATGCTTTCCAGGTTGATAAGGGTACGTATGGTGCTATCTTTGTTCGTTCCAGGAGATTATAGTGGTCATGTCTGTCTACTTTGACCTGAGCAGAAGGATGGGATACTTCACGATCCAGACCTACATCCCCTGCACGCTCATTGTTGTCCTATCCTGGGTATCTTTCTGGATCAATAAGGATGCTGTTCCAGCCAGAACTTCTTTAGGTAAGACACATTTCTTTTTGTTTAAGTATTCCAAGATAAGTATCCAGTATCAGGAATCTTCATTCCTCTTTCTAAGTTGATTTGTTTTTAATTCAGTCAGCAATTATGTAGAATGTCATTATTTCATTTTAAAGAAACTAGCATATTAAAAAAGTGTTTAAAAAGTTTCCAGTTCTAGTTCTCCTTAATTACCTCAATTTGCTTTCTTTAGTAAATTCTTTAATAAATTTTAAGTTTGACTAAGGAGGAAAAAAACCAAACTTCTAATTCAGTAGATTTTGTGTTTGGTCTCTGGGTAGTTATATGCAGGAGCAGCTCACACAAGCTCATGAGAGCTATTGTTGTTTATACTTTCCAATATATTGAGAGATGTCACATTGATAGATTGAAGTCCGCCAAGGTGAAAGTATTAAACATCATGAAAATAGGCAAACACTAGAAAACCAAGAGACTGCCTTTCTTTCCCTAGAGTCAACTGTTACACATTTACCAGCACATGACTAGCTGTTGATTAATTCCAACATCCGTAATTATTCATAATGACATTTGAAGATGTACATACACAGCAATTGGCTCTAACCATTGAAAATATTTTTGGAAAAATACCCGTGATGCTCTGGAAACACCAGCCCTCTCCACCACAAACATATAACTTTTAAGATTATTTGCATCTTTCTTGATGTATACAGAGACACTTATCTTAGATTTTCACAACTTTTTCCTCATGTGAGGAAGAATATCCCCAGAAAGTATTAAAAAGTTATAGACTCAGAGGGACATGGGAGTCTAGGTCCATGAATGTTAAATACTTAAAACAAAGCTGTTGAAAGATGAATTATATAATCACAGTCCTCTTTTATCAGCTATGTGAAAAACTAGAACACCATCTCTTGCTCGCTCTTTGGCTAATGAGTAAATATAATGCAGTAGTGAAGAGCTCAGGTTTTGAAATCCAATAAATCTAGATTTCATCCTCCATGTATAGTATGGCCTTGGAAATGCTCTTTAATTTATGTAAATCATATTTTCCTCAAAATGTGAAACATAGCATTTTCCTGTAAAATGCTTTATGAGTTAAGTATAGAAAATACTTAAGAAAAAAGGTATTCCATGCAACATGCATGAAAACATAGTAAAGCATTAGAAATGTTAGCAACTGCAGTTGACCCTTGAAATATGTGGGGCTTAGGGGCTCTAACTCCACCTGAGCAGTCAAAAATCCACATAAAACTTTGAACTCCCCCAAACTAATAGCCACTGTTGACCGGAAGCCTTACTAGTAACATATATATTGTATGTCACATGCATTATGTACTGTATTCTTACAATAAAGTAAGGTAGAGAAAAGCAAATGTTATTAAAAAACTCATAAGGAAGAGAAAATACATTTATTGTACTGTGCTTTATTTATTGAAAAAATTTGCATATAAGTGGACCCATGTAATTCAAACCCATGTAGTTCAAGGGTCAACTATATATCATTTTCTGACAAAATGCTTTGAACCAGGTTATTAAAACTGAGGGCAAAGAGATTGCTGGGAATAAGGCATCATTTGCATGTTTGTCCTCTTCCAAACCTAATTTAGTCTCCCATCTGTTTCAAAATAATTTTGTTTGGATTTTTCTATTATTTGCAGTACATTGTTACAAGTCCTATTCAACAATTAGAATATCTAGTTTAATGCTACCAGCTGAAACAAACCCAAAGTATGTCGAGCTTATTACTTTAGGACAATTGTCACTGTGAGTAGAATGTATTGCATTATAAGCTTATATGTCTGTCTCTCACATCATAATGTAGATTTTTTTTTCATTCCCAGTATAGTGCCTGGCACATAGCTGGTACCTCATTGATTATTCAAGTAATGTATGCTCTTACGAATGGGTGGAACAAATGCATTAATACATTCCAATCTACCCATACCAAAAATATTTCAAGGAAAAGATTTCAAGTCAGTCTTCTCTTGAAGTCCAGAATTCTGCTGGTCAAAACCCCTCTTAAGGCTACTTTGGTAATTCATTTCAACCAGTTGAGGGCACTGCAAGAGACCGCTGTAGGAGAGAGGATCAAGGTGAGTGAGCTAGAGAATGAGGAATGAGGGAGAGGCCCCTGAACAAGTAACAGGTAGGTGCTCCTGTTTGTTGATCTTTTACTATACGTCACACATGTTTAATATAGTCCCCATGCCTTTTCTACTCTTTACAACTACATGTAGAAGTTGTAGTGATAATAAAAAATATTACCACATTCTTTTTGTAGGGCTAAGGAAGCAGAGGTGCTACAAGGTTAAATGACATTTGCAAGGTCACACACCCAACGGGTAGTCCATCTGCACCTTGGTTAATGGGGCCTAGATTTGCTGTGTGTGTGAGGCCTTGTTGAAGGCCAGTTGTGGGGAAAGGTAGGCGCTGAGATTGCTTCTCTGTGTTAACTTTGTTGTCTCCCTTCTCTAGATCAGTGCGTCTTAAATTCAACTGCACATTTATATAGCTGCCTCAGTCCAATCCCAGAAGATGTTTATTTAAATTTTGAGAGCTTGGCTTGCATGTCAGGTTTAAAAAAAAAAATCCCCAGATGATTCTAATGTGTGATCACATTACCTTTTCCAGTGTTTACAATCGAGAGTTAAACCAGATGACCCTAGGGGTGCCTGGGTGGCTCAGTGGGTTAAGCCGCTGCCTTCGGCTCAGGTCATGATCCCAGGTCCTGGGTTCAAGCCCCACATCGGGCTTTCTGCTCAGCAGGGAGCCTGCTTCCTCCTCTCTCTCTGCCTGCCTCTCTGCCTACTTGTGATTTCTCTCTGTCAAATAAATAAATAAAATCTTTAAAAAAAAAAAACCAGATGACCCTAAACACCTGTGGACCTAAAGTTTCTTGTCACAGAATAAAGCCAAGTTGTTAGATGAGTGAAATAAATATACCTATATGGCTCAGACTTTGCTTTCTGAGCTCAGACCACAAGAGCATGGGAAGCAGTCATCGTGGGGCTTCTAACGCTTGAATGTAGTTTGGCACACAGGTGGTAGCTGATAAGCTTTAATCATGGTTCAATGTTGATGGATGAAACAATAAAAACACCAGTTGGTATTTTTCACCTGAGTAATCTGAGTAAAAGCTAGCATGCCTGAAAGCTTACTTGATGCTAAGACTGGAGGAATTGATAAAACCTATGCATATTTTTCATCTACCCCAGGTAAGTCTAATTCTTTCCTTAGCAAAACTGGACTTAAAAACCACCCCCAGCTATCATGTTGTTGGTGGGTGGATCAGTTATAACTATCACTTGTCTGCCACCCACTTTTCACTCCCTGCGGCTCCAACCAGAAACCTGAAAATACCATGAAGCGGTTTTTCATGAGTTTTCTTTTACACGGCTGTGATGAACTTCCATCGTCCCAACTTGCTAGATAAATGTTTAAGTTACATGTTAGATATGTCAGATTTTCTTAAGTAAACTTGTCTATGGTATCTACCGTAAATGATGACATTTTCACTCCTCCATAGGTCAAGTGTGGTTTGAGGCCTGAATGTGAAGTGAAGGCCAAGGGCCAGTTTAGTTTTTAAATTCTCCCCCCAAAATATTATCAAGTATAATTACAAATAGTTATAACTGTTCATGAATTATTGCATGGACAACTTGAGTGAAGTTTTTTTAGTTCAAGAAACAGACTGTTCTTCTCTAAATATCTTACATTTATTGATATTTTACTAGGAAATGATACTTAATGAACATTACATATTTTAATCTTCATAAGAACCTGCTGAGGTATGCCCCTCCCCACACCACTCCCAGTTTGTAGGTGAGAAACTTGACCATTGCTAAGGTTCTACAATGACAATATGGAAGACCCACAGTCCTTATTATGCTGAATCAGGAAAATACACTAGCTTCCAAGTGGCTGGTGCTTCATGCTGCATATTAGGTACATATTCATAGAGAGGGAATATAACAGTGTGGGTCAGAAACGTAGGCATTTAAGTCAGACTTTGTAGGCTTGTATCTCATCTTTTTCACTTTCTATCTTGGACAGACTCCTTATTCATTCTGTGTTCAAGTTTTTTTCACCTGCAAAAAAAGGATAACCGTGATAACCCTCATTGTGAGGACTTTGTGGGATAACATATAAAGTACTTGAGGCAGTACCTGGTCAAAGAAAGAGATCCATAAATGTTAGCTATTGTTACATACAGTTAAAACTCTCTCTCCCACAAGTCACCATAGGGGTTCCTATTTTCAGATCAGGATGAGTCTCTTTGACCTATCATTTATACACTATTCATTGAGTGCTTCATTTCTGCATTCGAAAGGGTATTTGATGGAGTCCCAGCACTATACTTATCTATGAAGTCACAAAGGAATCTAAGATAGAGTCTTTTCCTGTTGTCACAGTTTACAGATTAGAAAGAGAGATGAGCTCTTCCCTAATAATAATATAGGAAGGAGGCTATGATTATAATTTACAGCTGCAGTTTCCTTGATTCTCCCTCTCCTCAATGAAAAGCTACTTTTTTCTGTGAAGTCATTTCAACCAACACCAATCTTTCCTCTCTTGGGAGTTTCATAACAGAAAAAACACTGAGGAAACTTGATAATAAACTAAGATACAACGACCCAAAAAGCCAAATGGTTCTTGGAGCTTGCTTATTCTGTAACTGGAAGTTTGTACCTCTTCATACATACCCTTCACCTATTTTGCCTCTACCCTTAACTGTCTCCCCTCAGGCAAACACCAGTTAGTTCTCAGGAGTCTGTTTCTATTTTTTGTTTGCTCATTTGAACATTTTATTTTTTAGATTCATTTGTCTTTGATCTGTTTTACTTAGCAGAATACCCTCTAGGGCCATCCATGTTGTCACAAAAGGCAAGATTTTTATTTTTTTTCTTATGGCCAAGAAATAGTCCATTGTGTGTGTGTGTGTGTGTGTGTGTGTGTGTGTGTACACCGTATTATCCATTCATCTATCAGTGGACATGTGGGTTCCTTCCATAACCTGGCTATTCTAAATGTTACTTCAGTAACCATAGGGGTGCATATCACTTTTGAATTAGTGTTCTCATTTTCTTCAGGTAAATACTCAGAAGTGAAATGATCATATAGTATTGTATTTTTTAAAAAATATTTATTTATTTGACAGAGAGATCAGAAGCAGGCAGAGAGAGAATGGAAACAGGTTCCCTTGCTGAGCAGAAAGCCTGATGTGGGGCTCGATCCCAGGACCCTGAGATCATGACCTGAGCTAAAGGCAGAGGCGTAACCTACTGAGCCACCCAGGCGCCGCCAGTATTTGTATTTTTTTAAAGATTTTTTTATTGATTTATTTGACAGACAGAGATCACAAGTAGGCAGAGAGGCAGGCAGAAAGAGAGAGGAGGAAACGGGCTCTCTGCTGAGCAGAGAGCCCCATGCATTGCTTGATGCAGGGCTTAATCCCAGGACCCCGAGATCATGACCTGAGCCAAAGGCAGAGGCTTAATGGACTGAGCCACCCAGGCTCCCCTGTATTTTTTGTTTTTGAAGAACCCTCCATACTGTTTTCCAGAGTGCCTACACCCATTTACATTTTTAACAACAGTGTACCAGAGCTCCCTTATCTCCACATCCTTGCCACAACTGTAATTTCTCATCTTTTTGATACTAGCCATTCTGATAGGTGTGAGGTAATATCTTACTGTTGTTTTGATTTGCATTTCCCTAATTTATCAGTGATGCTGAGCATCTTTTCATGAGTCTCTTGGCTATTTTTGTGAGTCTTTGGAAAAATGTCTATTCAGGTGTTCTGCCTATTTTAGTTGAGTTATTTACTTTGGTATTGAGTTGTAGGAGTTCTTTATCTCTTTTGGATACTAACCCCATCAGTTAAGTCATTGGCAAATATCCTATTCATAGGTTGTCTTTTTTGTTGTTGGTAGTGGTCTCCTTTGCTATACAAAAAGCTCTTTAGTTTGATATAGTACCAATTATTTATTTTTGCTTATGTTTTCCTTGTCTGGAAAGACATATTCAGAAAAAATATTGCAAAGGTCAAGGTCCATGAGTTTACTAGCTATGTTTACTTTTAGGAGTTTTATAGTTTCAGGTCTTAAATTTAGGTCTCTAATCCATTTTGAGTTTATTTTTGTATATGATGTAAGAAAGTGATCCGGTTGCATTCTTCCGCATGTAGTTGTCTAGTTTTTCCAACATCCATTTATTGAAGAGACTGTCTTTTTCCCATTGCATATTCTTGCCTCTTTTCTTATAGATTAATTTACCATAAAAGCATGGATTTATTTTGTTTTTTTTTATTCTGTATCCATTGATTTATATGTCTGTTTTAATGCCAGTACCATACGTGTTTTGGTTACTATAGCTTTCTGGTATAGTTTCAAATCTGGGACTGTGATACCTCCAGCTTTGTCCTAAGATTGCTTTGGCAATTAAGGGTCTTTTATGGATCCATACAAATTTTAGGATTGCAATAATGCTATTGGTATTTTGATAGAGACCTGTACCGAATTTGTAGATTGTTTGGATAATATGGATATTTAACAATATTGCTTCCAAATAATATTCATGGAATATATTTCAATTTATTTGTGTTGTCTTCCATTTCTTGTGTTTTCAGAGTATAGGTCTTTACTTCCTTGGTTAAATTTGTGCTAAGTATTTTATTCTTTATGATGAAATTGGAGATTTCACAACAAACTTCTGTATATTAATTTTGCATCCTACAATTTCACTGAATTCATTATTCGTTCCAATAGTTTTTTGGTGAGTCTTAGGTTTTTATATATTAATATCAATCATCTGCAAAATAGCATTTTTACCTAGTGCTTACCAGTTCGATGTCATTTATTTCTTGTGTAATTGCTGCAGCTAGGACCTTTGGATACTATGTTGAACAAAACAGGGTAAGAGTGGACATCCTTGTCTTGTTCTTGATCTGAGAGGAAAAACTTTCTGGCTTTTCACCACTATGATGTTGGCTGTGGGTTTTTCAAAAATGGCCTTTAGTTTGTTGAGGTACGTTCCTTCCGTACCTACTTTGTTGAGAGCTTATATCATGAATGGATTTTGAATTCTGTCTAATGCCTTTTCTGCATCTATAGAGATGTTCATATGAATTTTATCTTTCATTTTGTTAATGTAATGTATTACACTGATTGATTACACATATTGAACCATCCTTGCATCCCTGGAATAAAGCTCACTAAATAGTGTTGAATGATCCTTTTAATGTATTGTTGAACTCAGTTTGCTAATATTGTGTTGAGAATTTTACATCTATATTCATCAGAGATATTGGTCTACAATTCTCTGGTCCCTCTCTTTTAGTATCTTTTTCTGGCTTTGGTATGAGGGTAATGCTGACCTCATAAAATGATTTGGAAGCATTCCTTTCTCTTCCATTTTCTGAATAGTTTGAGAAAGATAGGTAGTACTCTTCTTTCAGTGTTTGGTAGAATTCATCTATGAAATTCATCTGGTCTTGGACTTTTGTTGTTGGTAGATTTTTGAATACCACTTCAATTTTATTACTAGTAATTGGTCTGTTCAGTTTTTAATTTCTTCCTGATTCAGTCTTTGATGATGTATATTTCTAGGAATTTATCCATTTCTTCCTAGGTTGTCCAATTTGTTGCATATAATTTTTATATTATTATATAATTTTATATCATTATTTTTTATATTTGTCTTGTCACTTACAACTTTTTCATTCCTGATTTTGAGTTCTTTTTTATTTTTCCAGATTTTATTATTTATTTGAGAGAAAGAGAGAGAGAGAGAGGAGACCACAAGTAGGCAGAGCAGAAGGCAGAGGGAGAGGGAGAAGCAGGCTCTCTCTTTGCTGAGCAGGATCCCAAAGCAAGTCCCTGGGATCATGACCTGAGCCAAAGGCAGCCGCTTAACCAACTGAGCCACCCAGGCGCCCCCCACTTTATTTTTTTCCTTGATTAGTCTTACCAAAAGATTTGTAATTTTATTTTAAAAGAATAAGGTTTTAGTGTTAATCTTTCTTTTTTAGTCTATTTTCATTGATTTCCAATCTGATCTTTATTATTCCTTCCTTCTACTAACTTTAGGCTTTGTTCTTTTTCTAGTTCCTTGAGGTGTAAGGTTAGATTTAGATTATTAGGTTTGAGATTTTGTTTGTTTCTAAGGTGGACCTATATTGGTTATAAACTTCCTGTATCCCAAAGATTCTGAACCATAATATTTCTATTTTCTTTTGTCTCCACATTTTAAAAAAAAGATTTTATTTATTAGAGAGAAAGAGAAAATGAGGTGGGAGGAGGAAGAAGCAGACTCCCCACTGAGCGGGGAGCCCAATACATGGCTCAGTCCCAGGACCCTGAGATCATGACGTAGCCGAAGGCAGACACTTAAATGACAGAGCCATCCAGGCACCCCACCATGTATTTTTTATTTGCTCTTTGATTTTTTCCTTGACCCATTTGTTCTTAGTAGTATGCCTTTTAGACTCCATATCTGTTTCTTCCAGTTTTTTTTTTTTTCTTGTAATTGATTCCTAGTTTCATACTGTTGTGGTTGGAAATGATGATTTCAGTCTTGTTAAATTTATTGGGACTTCTTTTGTGGCCTAACATGTGCTCTATCCTAGAGAATGTTCCATATGCACTTGAAAAAGGATGTGTATTCTTCTAGTTTTAAATGGAATTTTCTGTATATATCTTTAAGTCCATCTGGTCTAATACGTCATTTAAAGCCACTGTTTCTCTACTGATTTTCTGTCTGGATATTCTATTCATTGATGTAAATGGGCTGATAAAATCCCCTACTATTATTGTATTAGTGACAATTTCTCCCTTTTTGTTTGTTAATATTTGCTTTATATGTTTAGGTGCTCCTATGTTGGGTGTAGAGATATTTACAAATGTTATGTCTTCTTGTTGCAGTGGTCTTTTTATCATTATATAATGCCCTTCTTTGTCTCTTGTTACAGTCTTTGTTTTAAAGTCTATTTCGTCTGATAAAGGTATTGCTACCACAGCTTTTTTTTCTTACTTTCATTTGCATGGAATATATTTTTCCATCCCTTTACTTTCAGTCTGTATGTGTCTTTAGGTCTCAAGTATTATCTTGTAGGATAGCATATAGATGTGTCTTATTTTTTTATTCTATTCACTTTGTCTTTTAATTGAAGCATTTATTCCATTTATGAAGTAATTATAAGTAGATACATACTTATTGCCATTTTTAAAAATTGTTCTCTGGTTGTTTTATAGTTCTTCTTCCTATATTCTTTTGCTCTCTTTGCTTATAGTTTGAGGACTCTCTTTAGTGTCATGCTTCAATTACTCTCACTTTATTTTGGGGCAGGGGGTAATGTATTGGAAGTTTTTGATTTGTGGTTACCAAGAACATTCTAAGTATATAGCAGTCTAGATTAAGTTGGTGGTTGCTTAAGTTCAAACACAGTCTAAAGCACTATATTTTTACTCTCCTTTCCGTGTTTATGTATATGATGTCATGTTTTAATCTTTTTTATTTTATGTATTCCTTGACTAATTTCTGTGGATATAATCAACTATACAATTTTTGTGTTTTGCCCTTTATACTAACTAAATAAGTGATTAATTTGTTAACATTAATGTATGTTTGCTTTTACCATTATTTTTTTCCTGCCATAATTTTCTCATTTCTAGTTATGACCTTTTATTTTCCACTTAAAGAAGTCCCTTTTACATTTCACATTTCTTGTAAGGCCAGTTTAATGGTGATGAACTCCTGTAACTTTTGTTTGTCTGGGAAAGTTTCTCTCTTTCAATTCTGAATGATAGCCTTGCCAGGTGAAGTATTTTTGCTTGTAGGTTTTTTTCCTTTCAGCAGCCAATCCCTTCTGGCCTGCAAACTCTCTGCTACAAAAGAAAAAAAAAATCAACTGATAGCTGTAGAGGCTTTTCCCTTTTATGTAATTGTTGGTACCACTCCTGCTACTTTTAAGATTATTTATTTTTAAATATTTCCATTTTAATTATGTGTCTTAGTGTGGACCTCCTTGGGTTTAACTTGTTGGGGGTTTCCTTTCTCAGATTAGGACATTTCAAACTATCATTTCTTTTTTATTTATTTTTTTTTATTTTTTATTTTTTCAGCATAACAGTATTCATTATTTTTGCACCACACCCAATGCTCCATGCAATCTGTGCCCTCTACAATACCCACCACCTGGTACCCCCAACCTCCCACCCCCCACCCCTTCAAAATTCTCAGATCGTTTTCAGAGTCCATAGTCTCTCATGGTTCACCTCCCTTCCAATTTCCCTCAACTCCCTTCTCCTCTCCATCTCCCCTTGTCCTCCATGCTATTTGTTATGCTCCACAAATAAGTGAAACCATATGATAATTGACTCTCTCTCTGCTTGACTTATTTCACTCAGCATAATCTCTTCCAGTCCCGTCCATGTTGCTACAAAACTTGGGTATTCATCCTTTCTTTTTTTTTTTTTTTTTACAGCTTTGTAAACATATATTTTTATCCCCAGGGGTACAGGTCTGCAAATCGCCAGGTTTACACACTTCACAGCACTCACCATAGCACATACCCTCCCCAATATCCATAACCCCACCCCCCTCTCCCAACCCCCCTCCCCCCAGCAACCCTCAGTTTGTTTTGTGAGATTAAGAGTCACTTATGGTTTGTCTCCCTCCCAATCCCATCTTGTTTCATTACTCTTCTCCTACCCCCTCAACCCCCCATGTTGCATCTCCTCTCCCTCATATCAGGGAGATCATATGATAGTTGTCTTTCTCCGATTGACTTATTTCGCTAAGCATGATACCCTCTAGTTCCATCCACGTCGTCGCAAATGGCAAGATTTCATTTCTTTTGATGGCTGCATAGTATTCCATTGTGTATATATACCACATCTTCTTTATCCATTCGTCTGTAGATGGACATCTAGGTTCTTTCCATAGTTTGGCTATTGTAGACATTGCTGCTATAAACATTCGGGTGCACGTGCCCCTTCGGATCACTACGTTTGTATCTTTAGGGTAAATACCCAGCAGTGCAATTGCAGGGTCATAGGGTAGTTCTATTTTCAACATTTTGAGGAACCTCCATGCTGTTTTCCAGAGTGATTGCACCAGCTTGCATTCCCACCAACAGTGTAGGAGGGTTCCCCTTTCTCCGCATCCTCGCCAGCATCTGTCATTTCCTGACTTGTTAATTTTAGCCATTCTGACTGGTGTGAGGTGATATCTCATGGTGGTTTTGATTTGTAGTTCCCTGATGCCGAGTGATATGGAGCACTTTTTCATGTGTCTGTTGGCCATCTGGATGTCTTCTTTGCAGAAATGTCTGTTCATGTCCTCTGCCCATTTCTTGATTGGATTATTTGTTCTTTGGGTGTTGAGTTTGCTAAGTTCTTTATAGATTTTGGACACTAGCCCTTTATCTGATATGTCATTTGCAAATATCTTCTCCCATTCTGTCAGTTGTCTTTTGGTTTTGTTAACTGTTTCCTTTGCTGTGCAAAAGCTTTTTTTGATCTTGATAAAATCCCAAAAGTTCATTTTTGCCCTTGCTTCCCTTGCCTTTGGTGATGTTCCTAGGAAGATGTTGCTACGGCTGAGGTCGAAGAGGTTGCTGCCAGTGTTCTCCTCGAGGATTTTGATGGATTCCTTTCTCACATTGAGATCCTTCATCCATTTTGAGTCTATTTTCGTGTGTGGTGTAAGGAAATGATCCAATTTCATTTTTCTGCATGTGGCTGTCCAATTTTCCCAACACCATTTATTGAAGAGGCTGTCTTTTTTCCATTGGACATTCTTTCCTGCTTTGTCAAAGATGAGTTGACCATAGAGTTGAGGGTCTATTTCTGGGCTCTCTATTCTGTTCCATTGATCTATGTGTCTGTTTTTGTGCCAGTACCATGCTGTCTTGATGATGACAGCTTTGTAATGGAGCTTGAAGTCCGGAATTGTGATGCCACCAACTTTGGCTTTCTTTTTCAATATTCCTTTGGCTATTCGAGGTCTTTTCTGGTTCCATATAAATTTTAGGATTATTTGTTCCATTTCTTTGAAAAAAATGGATGGTACTTTGATAGGAATTGCATTAAATGTGTAGATTGCTTTAGGTAGCATACACATTTTCACAATATTTATTCTTCCAATCCAGGAGCATGGAACATTTTTTCCATTTCTTTGTGTCTTCCTCAATTTCTTTCATGAGTACTTTATAGTTTTCTGAGTATAGATTCTTAGTCTCTTTGGTTAGGTTTATTCCTAGGTATCTTATAGTTTTGGGTGCAATTGTAAATGGGATGGACTCCTTAATTTCTCTTTCTTCTGTCTTGTTGTTGGTGTAGAGAAATGCAGCTGATTTCTGTGCATTGATTTTATATCCTGACACTTTACTGAATTCCTGTACAAGTTCTAGCAGTTTTGGAGTGGAGTCTTTTGGGTTTTCCACATATAGTATCATATCATCTGCAAAGAGTGATAGTTTGACTTCTACTTTGCCGATTTGGATGCCTTTAATTTCCTTTTGTTGTCTGATTGCTGAGGCTAGGACTTCTAGTACTATGTTGAATAGCAGTGGTGATAACGGACATCCCTGCCGTGTTCCTGACCTTAGCGGAAAAGCTTTCAGTTTTTCTCCATTGAGAATGATATTTGCGGTGGGTTTTTCATAGATGGCTTTGATAATATTGAGGTATGGGCCCTCTATCCCTACACTTTGAAGAGTTTTGATCAGGAAGGGATGCTGTACTTTCTCAAATGCTTTTTCAGCATCTATGGAGAGTATCATATGGTTCTTGTTCTTTCTTTTATTAATGTGTTGTATCACATTGATTGATTTGCGGATGTTGAACCAACCTTGCAGCCCTGGAATAAATCCCACTTGGTCGTGGTGAATAATCCTTTTAATGTACTGTTGAATCCTATTGGCTAGTATTTTGGCGAGAATTTTTGCATCTGTGTTCATCAAGGATATTGGTCCGTAGTTCTCTTTTTTGTTGGGATCCTTGTCTGGTTTTGGGATCAAGGTGATGCTGGCCTCATAAAATGAGTTTGGAAGTTTTCCTTCTATTTCTATTTTTTGGAACAGTTTCAGGAGAATAGGAATTAGTTCTTCTTTAAATGTTTGGTAGAATTCCCCCGGGAAGCCGTCTGGCCCTGGGCTTTTGTTTGTTTGGAGATTTTTGATGACTGTTTCAATCTCCTTACTGGTTATGGGTCTGTTCAGGCTTTCTATTTCTTCCTGGTTCAGTTGTGGTAGTTTATATGTCTCTAGGAATGCATCCATTTCTTCCAGATTGTCAAATTTGTTGGCATAGAGTTGCTCATAGTATGTTCTTATTATTGTCTGTATTTCTTTGGTGTTCGTTGTGATCTCTCCTCTTTCATTCATGATTTTATTTATTTGGGTCCTTTCTCTTTTCTTTTTGATAAGTCTGGCCAGGGGTTTATCAATCTTATTAATTCTTTCAAAGAACCAGCTCCTAGTTTCGTTGATTTGTTCTATTGTTTTTTTGGTGTCTATTTCATTGATTTCTGCTCTGATCTTTATGATTTCTCTTCTCCTGCTGGGTTTAGGCTTTCTTTCTTGTTCTTTCTCCAGCTCTTTTAGGTGTAGGGTTAGGTTGTGTACCTGAGACCTTTCTTGTTTCTTGAGAAAGGCTTGTACCGCTATATATTTTCCTCTCAGGACTGCCTTTGTTGTGTCCCACAGATTCTGAACCGTTGTGTTTTCATTATCATTTGTTTCCATAAATTTTTTCAATTCTTCTTTAATTTCCTGGTTGACCCATTCATTCTTTAGAAGGATGCTGTTTAGTCTCCATGTATTTGGGTTCTTTCCAAATTTCCTCTTGTGATTGAGTTCTAGCTTTAGAGCATTGTGGTCTGAAAATATGCAGGGAATGATCCCAATCTTTTGATACCTGTTGAGACTTGATTTAGGACCAAGAATGTGATCTATTCTGGAGAATGTTCCATGTGCACTAGAGAAGAATGTGTATTCTGTTGCTTTGGGATGAAATGTTCTGAATATATCTGTGATGTCCATCTGGTCCAGTGTGTCATTTAAGGCCTTGATTTCCTTGTTGATCTTTTGCTTGGATGATCTGTCCATTTCAGTGAGGGGAGTGTTAAAATCCCCTACTATTATTGTATTCTTGTCGATGTGTTTCTTTGATTTTGTTATTAATTGGTTTATATAGTTGGCTGCTCCCACGTTAGGGGCATAGATATTTAAAATTGTTAGATCTTCTTGTTGGACAGTTCCTTTGAGTATGATATAGTGTCCTTCCTCATCTCTTATTATAGTCTTTGGCTTAAAATCTAATCTGATATAAGGATTGCCACTCCTGCTTTCTTCTGATGTCCATTAGCATGGTAAATTCTTTTCCACCCCCTCACTTTAAATCTGGAGGTGTCTTCGGGTTTAAGATGAGTTTCTTGTAGGCAACATATAGATGGGTTTTGTTTTTTTATCCATTCTGATACCCTGTGTCTTTTGATTGGGGCATTTAGCCCATTAACATTGAGGGTAAGTACTGAGAGATATGAATTTAGTGCCATTGTATTGCCTGTAAGGTGACTGTTATTGTATATTGTCTCTGTTTCTTTCTGATCTACTACTTTTAGGGTCTCTCTTTGCTTAGAGGACCCCTTTCAATATTTCCTGTAGAGCTGGTTTGGTATTTGCAAATTCTTTCAGTTTTTGTTTGTCCTGGAAGCTTTTAATCTCTCCTTCTATTTTCAATGATAGCCTAGCTGGATATAGTATTCTTGGCTGCATGTTTTTCTCATTTAGTACTCTGAATATATCATGCCAGCTCTTTCTGGCCTGCCAGGTCTCTGTGGATAAGTCTGCTGCCAATCTAATATTTTTACCATTGTACATTACAGACTTCTTTTCCCGGGCTGCTTTCAGGATCTTTTCTTTGTCACTAAGACTTGTAAATTTTACTATTAGGTGACGGGGTGTGGACCTATTCTTATTGATTTTGAGGGGGGTTCTCTGAACCTCTTGAATTTTGATGCTTGTTCCCTTTGCCATATTGGGGAAATTCTCTCCAATAATTCTCTCCAATATACCTTCTGCTCCCCTCTCTGTTTCCTCTTCTTCTGGAATCCCAATTATTCTAATGTCGTTTCGTCTTATGGTGTCACTTATCTCTCAAATTCTCCCCTCGTGGTCCAGTAGCTGTTTGTCCCTCTTTTGCTCAGCTTCTTTATTCTCTGTCATTTGGTCTTCTATATCGCTAATTCTTTCTTCTGCCTCATTTATCCTAGCAGTGAGAGCCTCCATTTTTGATTGCACCTCATTAATAGCTTTTTTGATTTCAACTTGGTTCGATTTTAGTTCTTTTATTTCTCCAGAAGGGGCTTTTATATCTCCCGAGAGTGTTGCTTTAATATCTTCCATTTCTTTTTCAAGCCCGGCTAGAACCTTGAGAATCGTCATTCTGAACTCTATATCTGACATATTACCAATGTCTCTATTGATTAGGTCCCTAGCCTTTGGTACTAGCTCTTGTTCTTTTTTTTGTGGTGAATTTTTCCGCCTTGTCATTTTGTCCAGATAAGAGTTTATGAAGGAGCAAGTAAAATACTAAAAGCGTGGCAACAACCCCAGGAAAATATGCTTTAGCCAAATCAGAAGAGATCCCAAATTGTGAGGGGGGAGAAAGGGGATAAAAAGGGGTTCAAAAGAAAAAAAAAAAGAAACTATTTAAAAAAAGAAAGCTGATAAAGAAAAAATATAAAAAGAGGAAAATATATATATATATATTAGATAAACTATTTTAAAAACGTTAAAAAAGAAAACGGTAAAAGTTAAAAAAATTTAGCAGAAGAAGTGAAAAAGAAAAAAAAATTGAAAAAGAAAAAAAAATTAAATTAACTGCAAGGCTAAAAAATCATGGGGAGAAAGCCATGAGTTCCGTGCTTTGCTTTCTTCTCCTCTGGAATTCCGCCGCTCTCCTTGGTATTGAAACTGTACTCCTGGGTAGGTGAACTTGGTCCTGGCTGGGTTTCCCGTTGATCTTCTGGGGGAGGGGCCTGTTGTAGTGATTCTCAAGTGTCTTTGCCCCAGGCGGAGTTGCACCGCCCTTACCCGGGGCCCGCGCTGAGTAATCCGCTAGGGTTTGCTTTCGGGAGCTTTTGTTCCCTGAGCGCTTTCCATAGAGTCCGGAGGACGGGAATGAAGATGGCGGCCTCCCGGTCTCCGGCCCGGAGGAGCCGAGAGCCCGGGGCCCCACTCGTCAGTGCGCCCTCAGAGAACAGCGCCCAATGACTCCCGTCACCCTGGCCTCAGGCCGCGCTCCAAGCTGACCGAGCCTGCGACCGGTTCAGGGGAACCCCGAGCTGAGAGTCACTCCTCGGCTCTGTCTCTGTAGCCGGCTTCCCCGCTCCAATACCGGTAAGCTCTGCGACACTCAGACACCCCCGATCCTTCTGCGACCCTGCGGGACCTGAGGCCGCGCTGACCCCGCCTGGGCTTCAACCCAGTTAAGCCTCTGGAGCGATGTCCCTCAGCGGAACAGACTTTTAAAAGTCCTGATTTTGCTCCGTTGCTCCGTTGCTCTGCCGCTCGCTGGGAGCCAGCCCCTTCCCCGCGGTCTATCTTCCCATCGCTTTGGATTCACTTTTCCGGCAGTCCTACCTTTCAGATAGTGGTTGATTTTCTGTTTCTAGAATTGCTGTTCTTCTTCTCTTCAATCTCCCGTTGGATTTGTAGGTGTTTGCAATCTTTAGATAAGCTATTTAGCTGATCTCCTCTACCCGAAGTAGTCTCAGCCTGCTACTTCTCCGCCATCTTGACTCCTCTCGCAAATTATCATTTCTTTAAGTAAGTTTCTGCCCTCTTCTTTCTCTCTTCTCCTTCTGGAGATGAAAATATGAATGTCAGTATGCTTGATGTGGTCTCAGAGATCCCTTAACTTATTTTTTAAATTTCTTTTTCTTTTTGCTGTTCAGCATACTTGTTCTCCATTATCCTGTCTTCCAGTTCAGTTATCCATTTTGCATCCTCTAATCTTCTGTTGATTGCCTCTAGTGTAGTTTTAATTTCAGTTTTTGTATTTTGGTTCTGACTGGTTCTTTATTATATTTTCTGTTTCTTTGTTCTGAGTTCATTCACTTACCTCTCAAGTTCTGTGAGTATCTTTCTGACCAGCACTTTCAACTCTTTGTCAGATAATTTGCTTATCTCCATTTTGTTAACTCTTTTTCTGTGGTTTTGTCTTGTTTGTTTGTGGGAACATACTCTTATGTCTCCTCATTTTGTCTCTGTGCTTTTATTTATCAAGTGGATCAACTATATCTCCTGATCTTGAAAGTAGTGGGCTTAAGTTGAAGGCATCCTGTGGTGCCCTATGGCACAATCCACTCCTGGTCACCAGAACCAGGTGCTCTAGGAATGTCCCCCGTGTAGGCTGTGTGCACCCTCCTGTTGTGGCTGTGACTGCTGTGGGCATAGTGATGGGTAGGGTTTGCCCCTAGTGCAGTTAGCTGAGAGGCCTTGTTATATCACCTCTGGGCATGCTGATGTGTGGGGTTATCTCCCCAGTCCCTGTGGCAGGGTTTGCTTTGGAAGGACACTGATTCCAGCAAATGCCACCTGCCAGGTATTGTGGGGGCAGTAGTCTCTTTGAGGGGTTGCTGTTCCCAACTGAGGTAACCTGGCCAATTATAGCAAGACAGGAGTCCTTTGGAGCGTACTGGGTAGGCCAGAATATGTAAGATGGATCTGTTGAAGAATGATGAGGTGAGGCAAGTACTGCTAGCAAGTGGAGAGTTTCAGAACTGGCTTTTGCAAGCATATAGCCATCTAGGCTGAAATAGGGTAAGAAAAAGGGTACCCTTTAGCGCTTCTGTTCCTAGAGAAAGCTTTTGCAGATTCTTGCCCTTCTGACACATGTTCAAAAATCAGTCAACAAATCTCCTTGTATAACCCAGGCACTTACCAAACTGGTTCTTCTGTGCTGGCATACACAGTGAGTAATATAGCATGCTGGCTCTTCAATTAAAAGTGGAGACTTGGTTTCCTATGACCTTCTGGCTCTCCTGGAGTTAGGTCCTGCTGATTTTTAAAGCCAGACATTATGGGAGCTCATCTCAGTGCAGGCACCCAGGGATAGGGTTGCCCACCCCCTTGTGCCTCCATGCTTGTCCTATCCCTCCCACTTCTGGGTAGTTACAGCAGTACTTTGGTTCCTAACCATGCCTCTTCCCTCCTACCCTTCTTGATGTGGCTTTCTTTTTATGACGTTACCTGTTACAGAAGATATGTTCTGCCAATCTTCAGGTCATTTTCAGAGTGAGTTGCAATATATGTAGTTGTTACACCTCGATATAGCTATGGGGGTGGTGAGCTCAGGATCCTTCTACAACACCATCTTCTCTCTTTCTGTAATAGTCTTCAAAAAGTTCATTAACCAGAACATGTCACTTAGCTCATCTCCTCTATTTAATACCCTTAAAAGGATTCTCCTTTTACTTTAAAGTGTAAACTCCTTTGCATGCTCTGCATGATATAACTTCTGTTATCTTAGCATCACCTTGATACCCTGGTCTATCCCCAGATGCTAGGTATTCCAATTTTTTTAAAGAAGATAATGTGTCCCTTCTTCAGTGTCTTCCTTTATATACTCTGGAATTAGTCAGAAGTTGGTGTCTTCTAACTTTTAAACTTCTTAAATATCACCTCCACAAAGATGTCTTCCCTCAGTATTCTAATTAGGTTTCACTGTCCCTGCTGTTCTCCATCACATAAACCATAATTTGTGATTATACTTTTCTTTGCTCACTTGATTTGTAGTGTTCTCTATCACTAAAATATAAGGTATGTAAGGTCAGGGATAGTTTTCAACATACACTCAGTGTTTGTCATAGTAACTGATAGTTGGCAAGCAGGCAATAAATATTTGTGGACAGAGTGAATGGATTACAGTTATGTCTCCTTCATTACTGAGGTTGCTTATCAGAAGTCACAAAATAATGTTGGTTTCAGTAGTGAGTCAGTTATCCAACTTGCTGATGAGGTCTGTTTTACTGTACCTTTCTTCAGGTATCACCACTGTCCTGACAATGACCACCCTCAGCACTATTGCCCGGAAGTCACTCCCCAAGGTCTCCTATGTTACAGCAATGGATCTCTTTGTATCTGTTTGCTTCATCTTTGTCTTCTCTGCTTTGGTGGAATACGGCACCCTGCATTATTTTGTCAGCAACCGGAAACCAAGCAAGGATAAAGACAAAAAGAAGAAAAACCCTGTATGTATCATTTCCCATTGGGACCACTGAAATTTTTATGTAAAAGGGCTCCTGGTTTTGTTTTTGTTTGGTCTTAGCCTGTCTGCAGGCTAAGGCTCAACACTTTGGGCTCCAAAATGAAAACAGTGTATGAGTTTGGCCAGGCCATAAGAATTAATTTTGGTCATTTTTTACTTGGAAGAGGCCTGATTCACTAAGGCAGACTCTTACTCTATTTCATAGGGGTTACAAACACTGTTGAGACATGCATTTATTTTCTAGTTGCTGTTATTTTAGGTTTCATTGATTGTCCTCTTTCTGCTCCCTTACTGTAACATTCTTAAATGATTGATGTTTTAAATTAACGTTTTCATTCAAGGCTTTCCATTAGGCAGCCACAATGTTCTTGAAGTTTCAAAAGATCACCACACTTTTGCAAGTAATTGTGTGTGTGTGTGTGTGTGTGTGTGTGTGTGTTTTACCACCAGAGGACTAAGACTGGTTTCATACTCAAAATGTATTATTTTGTTTTTAAATGAAATGGATCATCTATTGTTTGGGCAAGTTACTTAGCCTCCTTATGTCTTTATGTTCTCATATATAAGACTAGTATTATAAAAAATACATATCTTAAAGGGCTGCTGTGGTAATAAAGGTAAAAAGCATTACCTGGCACCTTACAAATGAAAGTCCTTACCATTAATAGTGATGATGATGGTTGATGTTGATGATTTATACAGTTACCAACTTGGATTGATTTCAGTGATTTGGGAAAAGGTAAGATGACTTCATCTTGCCGCCAAACTTCAAGTAGAGATGCGAAGGCACAAATATACAGGTCTCATGCAATTATCCTTTAAAATGGATGTTGAAGAGAACGAGTAGCTACCCATTTACACACATGAGTGTAGTGGCTGTCTGGCTTCTAGGAAGCTCCATGGAAGTTAAGATCCATTCCTTTCTAACAGAGGGGCAAAGGAAGTCACCCTAGCTTCCTGAATTTATAGACCTTCCTGGTCTGTCATAAAGGCCATGAGGTCCTTGATAGTGGTAGCTCTCTGACCCACCAATTTTGGCGGGGACTATATTTTAACGAGGAAATACAGATGATTCTAGGTTGTATCCTGATGGATCTCCAAGAACCCTGGTGAAATTCTACAAATGGCATATATTTATCTGAATGTAAGAATCTGTAACAGGTAAAGAAAAAAAGCATTAATTTTGATGATTAATACAAAAAGAAATGCTTATCCTTAATTTCCCAAATATTCATTATGCTTTATGCAGTCCTTTCCTTCCCTGTCTGTTTGCCTCTCTATCTTTGCATTTTTTCTATCCTTATTTTATTTTCCTTATTGTGTTTTTAAAAAATTATTATTTCTCCCCATCCTTCACTTTCCATCACATTTTTCCTCAAAAAGAGGGTTCTGTGACACTCAGCGTTATTACATGCCAGTATTAACAAGAATGTGAGGGTGAGCTTTTAAACAAGAGTCCTTTGTAAAAAGCCCTTATGCCCTAATAGCTATATCATTGCCGAGGGGATTAAAGAAACTGAAAAAATCAAATTACCTGAAAATTTTTTGGATTTTCCTCTTGTAAGCCAATTAGATGATTTATCACAACTAGAAAGAGCCTAAGCTATGAATGAGAAGCTGAAATTTCATTTTTCCATTAAATATGCCTATTGGTTCATTGTGTTAAGACTTACCTAGTAAGGCTTCCTTGATGTTAATTAGAAAATAAAATCAAAGTACTTTCATACAGGGCAGTCAGGCAATGGAAAGAAGCTTCCTCACAAATGGACAACACTGGCTTTTGCATTTAGAGAATTGTGGGTTAATTTATTGAAATCTCCAAATTCCATTTTCCAACTTTAGGCACGTACTTTGTTCCAAGCCCAGAATTGTCCTTCTGTGTTTATAATTTCAGTTCATTTTAATATGTTTTTAAACTGTGTTTTTATCTTATTTTGTCTTTTTCTTTTCTTTTTTTCTTCTTTTAATTAAAAAAAAATGCAATTCTCTTTTCTGTCTACAAACCCAAAGCTTCTTCGGATGTTTTCCTTCAAGGTATAATGTTTTTGGAATGAAAATTCACTGCATGCAACTGCTGAATTTAATTATTAACGCTTACATGGTGTTTCAATTTTTTTTGTTGTTGTTTTTTAGTGAGTAGATATTTAAGCATTCTATGAGAGGTAAGATGAAGAAAGTTCTATAGATTTCTAGAGTTGAGTCATCAACCCTACACTAATTCTCAGAGGTTCAATCTTATAAAGCTATAAGCTCTAGGACATGTCATTAGGAAAAACGTCTTCTTTAAACTTCAAAGTCAAAACTTATCCTCCCTTCTCAGATAAAATTCACTGACTGCACCTACCATATATACCATAAATGCTCTTAAAATGTAATTTGGTAAATCCTAATGCAAAACGGGATTGTTTTTTGATAAGTAACTTTAATAATCTCCATTGTTCTGAATTCTGAACCTACCAGTTCTTTAAAAGTAATACTCTCTTTGAAATGCTTTAAGTTAAAATACCCATCCCTCCCTCCTAGGGTAATCCAGGGACCTTTTGGCTCTATCACTCAATAATGCATTGATATTTCTTTTCCCAGTTGAATTGGGATAACTTACTCAGAGACACTGGGGTTCATATTTATAATATCCTAAAATTAACTCTCCCAAATTAATCATTGAGATTTATAGTACTTTCATAATTAATGTGGCAACAAAGATTAAATTATCATTCAATTAATTGGTATTTGTTTCTTCTCACATAGTAAAAAGGTGGTAGCATTTTTTTCTGAATAAACATTGCTGACATTCTGAAGCTTCTAGCTGCTGAATGATAGACAAAACACTATATATCTTTAAAACATAAGCCATACTACTTGTGGTATAAACTCAGAAAACTCCTATATTTATATATATTTTAACATTTTCTTTTAATAGCATTTAGTGCATTTGCTCAGTGTAATGGGGTTTACTATTTGCCTATAGGTAAGCATGACACAAAATTTGAGTTCAAAATTGATGCATTTTATTTCTCTGTTCTACTCACATGCAACACCATTAAATGCCTTCATGTAACCAACCTCACATCTAATATTTACTAGACTAAGATTCCATGTAGTTGTTTGATTTAAATCTTTAAACTTTGAGTTCTTTTGGTGTTCAATCTTCTTGCTATAGCTATTAGCTTATGGTATTATTTTCAGCTGCACCGCTTAAGCTCAAAATTTGAAATCTGCAAATGTGCTCTCCTTCTAAGTTCAATTTTACCATTGTAGATCACGATTTCATAGCAATTCCTGAGTACTCATTTTCAGATTCATCATTCACCTTGGTGACATTGTGGAGACCTAATCTAGGATTTATCAAGTATAACTAACTCTTATTCCCAACCCTTGTCTCAGGCACCTACCATTGATATCCGCCCAAGATCAGCAACCATTCAAATGAACAATGCCACTCACCTTCAAGAGAGAGATGAAGAATATGGGTATGAGTGTCTGGATGGCAAGGACTGTGCCAGTTTCTTCTGCTGTTTTGAAGATTGCCGAACAGGAGCTTGGAGACATGGGAGGATACATATTCGTATCGCCAAAATGGACTCATATGCACGGATCTTCTTCCCCACTGCCTTCTGCTTATTCAATCTGGTTTATTGGGTTTCCTACCTTTACCTGTGAAAGAGGTATGGGTTTTATTGATGTGGGTCTTATTCACTAAATCTCATGGAGAGAAGATGTCCTTTCTAAGTCCACTTAAAGAATCCCCTGTGTGGTTTATGATAATTTGAATTTGTTTCTATGTTCTAACCTGCTAAACTGTATTGATGTCATATTGTTTGCGCCCAACTCTCCTGTGGTAAATGTAATTTGAACTTTAATGTTTGCTGTGTTTCAAACCTATAAGGCAAAGTGAAATTAGAGCAAGAACACTGAAACCCAACAAGATATTTTTCAGCTACAATGATTGAAATCATGGAAACCATGACTACTTACAGTGGTGGTGTCCTTAATCAATTCAAGATACAATTAGACGCAAAAGGTCCAAAACCGTACCCTGTGTTCATTTGGGGGCAGGTTGTAGTAAATTTGGTCCCAGTAGGCTATCTCCCTCATTTGAGAAAAATCACAAGTCACTTTAAATATGAGTCTAGACTAGAAATCTATTACACCTCTATCTCAAGATAGGAAGAAAATTTCCTCCACCTCACATGTACAATGATGTAAATATTTCAGTAACGTAGACTGCTTCAAGTTTAATGCATGCATCTCTTTAGAGCCAAAATAAATGGAATGAAGTTAACATCATAAAGCATTGTCTTTATTCTGTGTCTTTGGGCTATAAAAGAATCATGAATGTAATTATAAGGGTTTGGGTTTGGAATTGGAGGGAGGAATTTTCTCTATCTTCTCCCTCACGCATGAAGATTCGAAGAGCTTATTTTTTTCCATTAGGACATATTAAAACACTTTAAGTAAAATATAGACTGAACAATTGACATTTGCCACCTCTAAATATGCCCAATTTCATAGAATATAATTGTATGTGCTTGCAGCTATTTTTTCTTCCTTTTAGGATGACTGATAGATTATAACAGAATTTATTCTCCATCTCAAGATCTGCTTCTAGTGATTGTGAGTGCCTTGTGGGCAGAATCCTTATCATTTCCTCTTTGGATCCTCAGCACCTTATATAGTGCCTGGCACGTAGTTGGTGCTCAATAGATACGGTTTGAAGCGAACTGGCTTCATATGCTTCTGTGACTCTCTTTGAGCCAGCGAGAACCAGTGATTCATCTTTTCACATAGGCATTGTCAAATGTTATCTGGTCTTGTGAAAATTAACAGAAGGATCCAAAGATCTTGGCCTAAAATAAATTTATGATAATTAACAAAAGTAACCAAAGTCCATACTTCTTTTAAAACAATACTGAAGTCCTATGTTTATGCACAGAAATGGGCCTACTAAGGCATTATTTAGGATTTATATATTTTTTTTCCAGGTTTCGAGATGAGTTAGCTTTGGCCCATCCACAATTCCACTTGAAGACATGATAGGCAAGAGCAGGATTCATACCTGACTGGTGTTCAGAATGTTGTATTCTACACTCTGTTAAAAAAGTACTGAAGATTAATTTTTAAAAATTGAAAGAATAAACAACTTACATGGAGGTTGATCCTATGACTGTGGCCTCATTCAACTATGTGATAATCACATGAAGAGGTTGTCCCGACTTCAAACACAATGAACTGAGCTCCACCTCCATGTACTCATCCTGAATCCTTATTTTTTCTAAAACAGCACCCTTCATCGGTTCTTTCTTATGCCAATCATTTCTCTAAGACCTCAATCATAACCAGTATTAACTAGATAGGTAACCTAAAAAGAGTAGAAAAGAAAGAGTGGCTTTGTTATAAAACTATGTAAGGTCCTCATTGAGTCATCTGGATGAATCTTGAAACACATTTAGCTGCCAATTTTACAAACCTTTAATATATCAGTGCTCTAGTATATAACCTCAAACACATGTAAATAGGATTTTTTCATGTTTTGAATTGTTAACATTTAATGTTGACTCTGGGAGAGTTGTTGGCAAATTTTCAATGGTAAGAAACACATTATTGTCAACTTGAAATGTATTCTGTAATGGGGACACTCAAAAAAAGCTAGCTTTCCAATGTGTGCATAGTACTGGCAATATGAATATATATTATATGTAATCTAATTCTTAATTATTAGCTGCTCCCCATCTATGTATTTGAAAAACCTTTTCACAAAGGGAATTACCTAATATGTGGACTTTTACAATAAAAATGCTGCATTCTATTTGATGGTGGCATGTCAGTGGTCTGGCTGGACTTGTTTGTTGTAAAGATTGTGACTCCACTTTCTTGTAGCATTCCTCAATGCTGCCTTCCCTTTATGTGAGCTTTATTTGTGAGCAGTATGATTGTATTATGCAGTGATGTTCCTCACTTCAAAGAAATTGATATATTTGGGGTATGGAATGGAAATGGAAGGAAGAAATGTCACCAAGTAAGTAAAGCTTAAACCCCAAAACTTGTGGTGTGGTTAAGAACATGGACACTAGTGTCAGACATAATGGGGACTCCAACTCTACCATTTACCTGTTGTTTGACTATTGTCAATTCATCCTTTATAAGCCTCCATTTTACCAGCTAAAAGGTATAATTATGCCACCCCATGTAGTGGCACTCAGCAAGTGGTCAGAAGTGTCTTCCTTCACTTCTAGGGCCTCTAATATTCTGCTGCCATGATCCTCCCACCTCCAACAAATCAGCTTTTCTTTAAAAAATCCAGCAATACTCATATATGTCTTAATGTGATTCCACAGCATGAGGTTTCATTTTAAGGAGTATTTGTATTGCAAATATTCTGTTAAACTATAGGTTGAAGATCTGAGACTCTCTTGTTGAGGAAATCTTACATATTAATTACTTTTAAGGCCAAAAAGAACCTTTATCTGTAACACCTAAACTTAAAGGCATAGGGAGACATGCTCCAGAGACAGTATCATATTTTATTGAAGTCCTTTGAAATTCTCAAAAGAAAGTACCATAATCCTTTACAAGCACAGCTGCCCTAACCTTCCTCTGCCTGTCATTCTCTTGGCTCTTCATGGCTGCCTGCATCCAATTTAAACATCTCTTTCTCACCTTCTAGACATGTTTAAAAAAAATAGCGTTCAGTTAGGTTTTGACTTCTGTCTAACCCAATGCCCTTATCTTTAGCTGAGTGCATATTCATTGTATGGCCTTGGTCCCCCTTTTTAAGGCTCAATATTATTCTGACTAGTAGCAACAATTTTTGTCTGTGATGAAGGTCAAATTAAATTAACCAAATGATGCGGTCTTTGGGGATTATGTCAAAAATTGCTGTCTCTATGCTTTGTCACTATGAATTTTTGTCAAATGTGTAGGAGAAAGGGAGAATGACCTAGACCAAAAGCTCTGCTGTATTTTTTAGTGCTGGTTAAATTGCCCAAAGGTCACAAAGCAAGTTGATGGCACACCTGGGAGAGGCATCTGACCGTTGCTTTTTCTGTTGGGTCTTACAGTGTTCCAGGGTTTGGAAGTAAAATTCTGGAATACTTTTTCTGTTAATGTTTTAGGATCTGCCAAACTTGAAGATGCTTTCTTTCTTTGATCTTGTCCTCACTTTATTTTATCGCAAGGAGACAGAAATTTTAGAATACCCAGGAAAAGAGATTATAAATTTTGCATTTCTTTTATTCTCTATCTAAAGTAATGATCAATCCATAGTCAGTGTTACCTACTGCTTTTAGAATTCTGTTTGAAAAAAGAGATCTCCAGTTGAAAAATTCCAGACCCAGAGTTGGCCTTTGCCCCTTGGGGTTTGAGATAATAGAAAACAAAAGTGTTTCCCATGACTAGTCTCTACACGCTCATTATTTCTACTATACCAAGAAAGTGGTAGGATTTATTATTACTTGTTCTGACCAAATCATAGACCAATTGTAAATTCACTTGTAACTTTCTTCTGCCATATTTGGGATATAAATAAGGGTTTTCCCTTATTATTTGTATAACAAAATGGCAAAGAAGAGGTTCTTGTTCCGGTTTACCTAGGTTCAAATCCAGGCCTTGTCAAGACCTATTATACCTGAGAATGGGAATAATAATGGTTTATAACTCAGTTTTATTATAAGGAGTAACTGTGTTAATACCAAAGAAAGAGTGGATATTAATAATTTTCCTTAGCACATATATGAAAGGTCAGAAAAGAAAAGTCACAGGGTCATAATTTACCTTGCTTAAGAATAATGATTATCAGGACACCTGGGTGGCTCAGTCAGTTAAGCATCTGCCTTTGGCTCAGGTCCTAACCCCAGGGTCCTGGCACTGAGTCCTGCATCAGGCTCCCTGTTCAGCAGGGGAGCCTACTTCTTCCTCTGCCTGCTGCTACCCCTACTTGTGCTCTCTCTGACAAATAAATAATGTTTTTTAAAAAGAATAATAATTATCACTTATGAAGTGAATTACTATATATTCCCACTTTCTGGGAATAAACATAATAAATAAATATATTTTTAAAGATCTCATCTATTTATTTGACAGAGAAAGAGAGGGAGAACACAAACAGGGGAGGGGCAGGCAGGGGGGGAGAGAAGCAGACTTTCTGCTAAACAGAGCCCAACATGGGGCTCGAACCCAGGACCCTGGGATCATGACCTGAGCCTAAGGCAGATGTTTAAGTGACTGCCACCCAGGCATCCCTAAACAATAAATATCTTTACTGATATACCATGCTTGTTTCATGTACATAAAGAAAATTACAGAGGCAAGTATTGGTGAATAACTATTTCCAATTGGAACAGTATCATTTAAATTGCCATAGATGATACATATAAAGATATACATGTAGATATCTTTTAAAAACTGAAAAATAATTTTTGCTTAAAAATATGGAAATGCTTGGGGCGCCTGGGTGGCTCAGTGGGTTGGGCCGCTGCCTTCGGCTCAGGTCATGATCTCGGGGTCCTGGGATCGAGCCCCGCGTCGGGCTCTCTGCTCAGCGGGGAGCCTGCTTCCTCCTCTCTCTCTGCCTGCTTGTGATCTCTCTCTGTCAAATAAATAAATAAAATCTTTAAAAAAAAATGGAAATGCTTAATTGGACTGCTAAATAAATTAAGTGACATTATCAATAGCTGTATAGTTACATTTTAATATAGTATGTTTTTCCAACATAACTAAGGTAATAAATTATTTTGTAGCTAAATTTATAAGATCCTTAATGAAATGAACAGGAGGACTCCCATTCATAATTGAGGGCCCTTCCCATAAAAAAGAAAAAAAATGTCAGGGCCAGGGATAGAAAATTCAAGTCACATCTGGGGATTCTTTTTTTTTTTTTTTTTAAGATTTATTTATTTATTTTAGAAAGAGAAAGAGAGAGAGGGAGGGAGAGAACTTGATGGGGAGGGGTAGTGGGAGAGGGAGAAAGAATCTTAAGTAGACTCTGCACTGAGAGCAGAGCCCTAAGCAGGACTCAATCTCACAAGCCTGGAATCACTACCTAAGCCAAAACCAAGAGTCTAATGGTTAACTTACTGTGCCACCCAGGTCCACATCTGAGGGTTTTCCTGACTATTCCAATTTTGTTCCCTCCTAACTCATCTTAATTCTATTACTCTGCTAATGTTATTGATACCATCTAACATTCAGACTCTCTTAAACTGTGTCATTTCTCCACACAGTTGTCTTGATTCATTTGTCTATTTCCTTCTTGAGTCTTTTCCAAAATAGTGCCATAATACTAGAATGCCTTTCTCTGCTCACACAATGAACAGTTGCTAATTAAAAATTCTACCTAGTCCATGAAGCCTTTCCAATCTGATTAAAGTGTGATAGGCTATTTTATTTCTTGTAGTACTTAATGGGATTGTTGAGTAGCCTAATCCTAATGTTCAGTTCAGCTAACTACTTACATTTATTCAATCCTCTTAGTAAACAAATTTTTTATGAAAAATTCTGTGACAAGAACCTGATACAAATAATTCAGCACCATTTGCATCTCAACTCAGGTTGTTTATCTTCTATCTCCCTGCCATATAAATTTGCCTTTTAGTTTTTTCTGTTACTTGTATTTTTTATGGGTCCCTCATCAAAGAAGTTTTGATTAAGCATCTATAAAATCAATTAAATCAATATAAAGCTTTCAGTAAACACATATCAAGAGCTTCGCAAAGGGGACTGTGAGTATAGGAAGAAATAAATTTTAAGGCATTCTCTGCTTCAAAATGCCCATAATATGATAGGGGAATCAGATAAGAATACAAGTAACTATAATGGAGCTGCACTAAATAGTTACAGGTAGAAGAAATTGTTATTCTAACTGGGTGAAAACTAGAAAAGATTTTCTCTGTAATACAAAGCATTCCACCATATGTGAAGAGGACCTATTACTGCTTTAAAACTTTCTGAACACTAATGAAAATTTTTTAGAAATTCTGAAAAACATGAATAACTGCAAAAAAATAACCTTTATCTACTAGCAAGAGTTAACCACTAAAAGCATCATTTATCTTTTTCTTTATATAATGAGATAGATAATAGAGGTATAAACATGATATGGATATAAGTAATGGATACAGATCTGTTTTATAAATAGCCTAATATTTTCACACAGTCATACATTTATGTATGTACATATGTAACAAACATTTTCTGACATTCTGTTATATCATACAGCTGTACCATAATTTATTTAGCCAGTTCCTATTTGAAAAATTTACATTATCTCTTATTTTTATTGTTACAAATAATGATACAATGAATATCTCTATTTACCTCAGGCACCGTGTATATCTCCCACTATACCGTGTATATCTCCCACTATTTAGAATAACTCTCTAGAAGTGGATTACTACATAAAATAAATGCATTTAATAGAGTCTTGGCACAAATAGATGGTACACTTAAAGAATAAATGAAGAAAAATTAATGAAGGGGTTATTCACAAAGATGCAGGCAATATTAAGGTTCATCAATGAAAGGAGTGTGTAGTACCATGGAAAAACCATTTTTATCTGCTTTCGTTTCCTACTGCCACTGTACCAAATTACCACAAATTCAGTTATTTAGAACAACACAAATTCATGACCATACCTCAAAGTCAGTAATCTCACTGGCTAAACTAAAGATTTTCTCTGGGCTAAGTTTCTTTTGGAGACTTTAAGGGAGAATCTGTTCTCCGCTTTTTCCAGGTTCTAGAAGCTTCCTTCATTCCTTGGCCAGTGGCCCTTTCCCACCTTCAAAGTCAGCGATTAAATCACTCCAACCTCTGCTTCCTGCATGATACCTCTAGTTCTGACTCCTGCCCTCCCACTTATAAGGATATTGTGACTACACTGCGCCCACCTATATAATCCAGGATATCCTCTCATCTCCAGACTCTAAACCTAATCACATCATCAAAGTTCTTCGATGTACTTCTAAGTCCTTTGAAGTAAGGCATCATATTCAAAAGTTCCAGGGATTAGAACATAAACATCTTTGGGGTGTCATTATTCTGCCACTTTAGTCCTGAAAGTGCAAGAGGAAGGAGTATTGGAACATAGAAAATGCCATAGAATGGAAGCCGCCTAACAAGATCTGTGATTTTAGATAGATGATACAGCCACTGCCAAACAGTGACCAGGCAGGGAGGGAGGGTGGGAACAAACACCCAGAATTCTCTCCTCTCTTACCTAAAGCATCCCACTGGTCAAACTAAATGGAAACAAGAGGGCAAGGAAACCCAGACAGTGTGGCTTAGAGAGATTAGCCTCATGGGATATACCTCAAGATAAGGAAGGCTAGAGAACGGGTCTAGAGAAAAAGAAGTTATCCAGCAAATCTCCAAAAACTAATGCATGTAGTGCATGACAAAGCCTCTTTGTTTGCATCACAGTCATCAAAACTCTGATTATAAAGGTTAAATTTAGGTCTTTTCAATTGATACCTAATCCATGAAAAAAAAAGTAGACTCTAAATGGAATCACATTGGAGTACTAAAAACTGATGTGTTTTACATTGTGTATTCTGTTCACCATGAACAATTTTCCAGTTGGCTTTATAACAGTTAAGGAAGTGGCTTTCAGGAAACTGCTTTTGGGGAGTTAATGTGGGCTAATAGCTATGGCCCTCTGGTGAGCCTGATGGCAAATGTCCAAGTCAGTAAGAGATTTATAGGGTAAAGCAGCCTAGAGCTATTTTAACAAAATGTGGACCTTTTGAGGCAATATTTCTCATCTGCTATTGCTCACTTTAAAAAGAGACATGGCTTCTGAGTTAGGGGTATGCCAAGGGTACAATTCTATATTGGATTGAAGCTAAAATTAGCAAACCCAGAGTCCTATTTCTGTAAATAAAATGACTATAGGGATAAGTGAGACTTTATTGGATACAATTTAACTTAAAGTGACTACAAATAAAACCACATGGAAAATGGATCAATTTATAGACTCTCTGAACCCAGTGTCCAACAGGGTACAAGACTACGACTTCCTTAGTGAACAGTGCTCTGGCTCTCTTGAAAATGAGAAGGAACTGAATCCTCATGAAGGCCAGATTTGAACCTTGCTGTATAGTAGTGCCATTAAATTTCGTACTTAAATTTAGTTTTCTCTTTTAAGCCTCTATTGACTCTGTCTCTGCTCTTTTAATCTTTTACTTTTTTCCCCCCAAACACTTGATGCCTTTGTAAAGTAATGCAGACATGATTTGATTCAATACATATGTTGAGTACTTGCCATCCACCAAGCACTGCACTGTGCTTTGGAGATACCATGGTGAAAACTATTGGCAAGGCTTTGTCCTTACAGAGTTTACACTGTATTGCCAAACAAACAAGCAAATAAAACCACTTTATATTTGAAATTCAGTAAGTGTTGAGAATTATTAATGTAAGAGGAAAGAGCTAATCAAAAAATCCCCATATATATATGGGGAGGAGGACTTAAGTTAGTTTCTTTCATTAATTTTAATATACAGTTGACCACTGAAAATTCAGGGGTTTAGGTACTGACTCTCTGTGCAGATAAAAATAAACATATAACTTTGAACCCCCTCAGAATTTAACTATCAATAGCCTACTAATGTTGAATAAGTCTTACGGATAATGTAAACATTAATATATTTTGCATACATATTTTATATTGTATTTTTACTAGAAAAAAGCTAGAAAAATGTTATTTTAAAAATCATAAGACACCATTTACAGAACTGTATCAAAACAATCTGTGTATAAGTGGACGTGAACAGAACCAACTTGTGTTACACAAATTTCAACTGTATTTATATCTTTTCTGTCTATATCTATTTGTATTTATAACATATAGACAGAAATTAAGACTAGAAGGTGGTGGATCATTGGGTTTCCCCAGGATAATACATTTTTCATTTAAAAATCCCCACTAGAATATAATTATTCAGGACACTTGTTAACAACATTGTGAAAGTCTATTTCTTTTTTTTTTTTTAATTTAATTTTTTTATGTGACAGAGAGAGAGAGATCACAAGTAGGCAGAGAGGCAGGCAGAGAGAGAGGGGAAAGCAGGCTCCCGGCTGAGCAGAGAGCCTGATGTGGGGCTCGATCCCAGGACCCTGAGATCATGACCTGAGCCGAAGGCAGTGGCTTAACCCACTGAGCCACCCAGGCGCCCCGTGAAAGTCTATTTCAAGAGAGACTATTGCAGTGGGGGCTGTGCAGTGGGGGAAAAGATTGGGTTCAAACATAAATACAAGGACAAGTAGGAATTTATGGCCATGGAGTACAGTAGGGCTCAGTGGATGGAAAATTACAAAAAGGACACATCAAGGCTTAGAGGAAATTTTTGCTAGACTGACTCAACAGGATTCTTTTGAAACTGGGCACTGCAAAGATGAATACACAAGTCCAAAACTTGAGCCTATTTGAAATAAAGGGCTCAGAGAAGCTGGACCAAGGTTTGGTTAAGGAGAGAATCTTTATTAGTACCTAATAGAGTAGTAAATCAGTTTTTCTTTCAAAATTGTCATTTCTGTCATTTATATGAAGTTACATAGCCAACATGCATTTCTTTTGACATGTGTTGGTTTTTAAGCACAGTGACATTACCTAGCAACTAAACTGTAGAGAATCTTAAAGTGCTCTGAAGGATGTTTTATATTAAATTATTGACTTCCAGTGCTCACTTTGGCAGCACATATACTAAAACTGGAACGATACAGAGAAGATTAGTAGATTAGCATGGTCCCTATGCAAGGATTACACACAAATTTGTTAAACATTCCATATTTTTATGATTTCTCTCATAGGTGGAATTTAAGAAACCAAATAGATAATCATTGGAGGAAGAAAGGGAGAGGCAAACCAAGAAGCAGAATGTTAACTACAGAGAACAAATTGATGGTTGTTAGGGTCCATGATCAAAGGAGCGAGGCTGATACAAAGTGAAGGTCAAGCAAAGCTTTATCCCACTCCAAGCATCGAGAATCAAACCGACTGGTTGGGGCTGCCTCTTACAGAGAGATCGACCCCTCCCAGCCTTACAGACTAACTTTTATAGGGCAAAGGCCATGTGGTTGAGCCTGGCCGCACACAGGTGGCCACTGAGATTGTAACACACAGAGAAAGTTGCACAGTCATGCTAGGTCACACACGGGTGGCCAGTTGAATTGCAATTTACCCTACAGTAGATATTTGGCCTAGCCTATCACCTTGGTCAGAACTGGAGCCCAAAAGGTGGGGCCCACACTCCTTGGTAGCTAGGGAGACAGTATGTGCGCTCCAAAGATTGGATGTCTCCACCTGGCCCAACTCATCCCTACATTCGGGCTCTGTTATCTCCACCTGACCTGACCCACCCTTGTATTTGGGCTCTGTTATCAGGGACTGGTCCACCATATTTTACTGGTTTCCTGGACTTGCTTTTAAGTCCCCTGGGTGGGGGGGTGTACAGGGTCAGTTTAAGTTTTACTGCATAAACAACAAAATGGCTGTTCAACCAAGATGGAGCCACCCTGGCTAAATAGGCCCTTACAATGGTTACTGGAGAGGAAGTGAGCATGGCATGGATTACTTGGATGATGGGTATTAAGGAGAGAATTTGTTGTGATGAACACCAGGTATTGTATGTAAGTGTTG